>NC_134476.1:45331649-45479050 GCF_964194025.1 Convolutriloba macropyga
AAATCGTTCTAAAGCCGTAATCACAATGCAGTTTTGTTGCAATCATCAAAACAGCTTTGAAACAGCAAACTTTAAATTCTTCTATTTTAAAATTTGCATTAAAGTGATACAAGAAGTTGGCTCCAACTAGAATCATTAAAAATTTTTTGCATTACTACTTCCACTACTTTCGAAGTTTTTCTTTTGTTCAGATCAAGAGAAGAGCCCGATTGAGTGATTCCATGCGGACAAAGATTTGAAGACCCGATTGTACGGGTTCATTGGAACAAAAAAATCAATTCAATTGAGTGAATACCATGGTGATTGATGATTTGTGAGTACAAACTTGATCATAATTTATATATATATATATATATATAAATATATATGTATATATATAAATGTATATAATATATATATATATATATATATGTATATATATATGAATGTATATATATATATATATATAATTAAAAATGTATATATACATATATATATATATATATATATATATATATAAAATATATATATATATATATATATATATGTATATATATATACATTTTTAATTATATATATATATACATTCATATATATATATATATATATATATATATATATATATATATATATTATATATATATATATATATACATTTATATATATACATATATATTTATATATGTAATATATATATATATATATATATATATATATATATATAAGTATATATATAAATATATAAATATATTTATTTTTTTAAAGAGAAGAAGGGACTAGAAAAGACAAAAAAAAATTCTTTTTGATACTACATTTAGAACCCAAACTATCAGCTCTGGTTTCTTTTAAGTTAATGCTTTTGACAATATTTTTTGTTGACTCTTTAGACAAATTGAAGGAAGTAACTGAAATTTTTTGACGGTTCATATGTTATAATCATAGTATATTTTTAGAATGCATGTTTAACTTATTAAAAAATCTATTTTTTAGAATTCCGACCATGAATTGAGAGAAAGATCAATAAATGAAAAAGATATTTCTTTGTCAAAAAAGTGACCAACCAGTGCCCTCATGAGGATGTGTACAGCAAACTAAAAAGGTTCATGCTCATTGGATTGACGGTGTCAATCTAACTACTCACTTTAGATAAAATACATTACGATAAACAACATATAACTGCTTGAGTAAAGAAAAAATTCTGATTTGGAACAAAATTGCAAACTAAAACAACTCATGTAATCTGATGACTGCATCTACATCGTAGAGCTAAATCGTTCTAAAGCTGTAATGACAATGCAGTTTTGTTGCAATCATCAAAACAGCTTTGAAACAGCAAACTTTATATTCTTCTCATTTAAAATTTGCATTAAAGTGATACAAGAGGTTGGCTCCAACTAGAATCATTAAAAAATTTTTTGCATTACTACTTCCACTACTTTTGAACTTTTGCTTGTTCAGATCAAGAGAAGAGCCCGATTGAGTGATTCCATGCGGACGAAGTTTTGAAGACCCGATTGTATGGCTTTATTGGAATAAACAAATCAATTCAATTGCGTGATTACCATGGTGATTTGTGGGTACAAACTTGATCATAATTTATATAAATATATATATATATATATATATATATTTAAAGAGAAGAAAGGACTAATAAAAAAATTCTTTTAGATACTACATTTAGGACCCAAAATATCAGCTCTGGTTTCTTTTAAGTTAATGCTTTTGACAATATTTTATGTTGACTCTTTAGACCAATTGAAGGAAGTAACTGAAATTTTTTTTGATGGTTCATATGTTATAATCATAGTATGTTTTTAGAATTTATGTTTAATTTATTTGAAAAATCTGTTTTTTTAGTATTCCGACCGTGAATTGAAAGAAACATCAAGAAATGAATGATATTTCTCTGTCAAAAAAGTGATCAGCCAGTGCCCTCATGATGATGTGTACAGTAAACTAAAATGGTTCATGCTCCCAGTGATCGACACAGTCATCTAACTGCTCATTTCAAATAAAGCACATCCCGATAAACAACATATAACTGCTTATAAGCTATCAATATAAAAAAACTATCGATATTAATTGATTGACCGGATAACGAAGCTGGTTTTTCTTGCATCGTCTGGATGTCTTTATTCTATAGCATGCACTTCTATATAGTTCTAAAGTACAACTTACAGATCAATGTTTCCACTGACATCCTGTGGATTGATTCCGCCCTCCTGATCCACCCCATCCACCTGCCCCTCCGCTTCTCTCCCTCTCCTCCCTGTGTTCAGCCCACCTGATGAGTCGGAAGCAGCTGTCTGTGGAACCACCTGTGACTCATACACCCCTGCGATACCTAAATCAGAAATGATGATCCCGAAATATTTCTATCGTGCTGTATCTTCTTGTCAGATCTGATCAGACAGTAATCAGATCTTACCTGATAAATATCGTCTTAAAAAATCTGACGAAATAAACATCCCGCTTATGAGAAATTTGGTCGTGCAATATTCTATCGAATCTGGCACGGTAAAGTTCTTAGTAACCGCGTCTTATCAAAAATTACACGATAAAAAATTGCAGAAACACATGGCAGTATTCACAATAAATAATGACAGTCAATTCTATGACACGCTATAAAGCCTATAATTTCAACATTTGATTGCAGTTGTAATTGTGATTGAATGGTTTCAACTAAACCCAACTTAAAAATGTATTAATAAGCCCTCGAATGGGACAGAATGAGTGAAATTGATACGTGTGATTGATCCTACACCAGCCTTGTCCGCGTTTGCGAACATGAGTGACGACGATTTATCACCACTTCTCGCGTGGAAGAAATATGGTTGAGTTTCAACGCAATTAGATAAGAAATAACCGATCGCAGATATCAGAGACAAATATGCCCAATTTTGAGTAAATTTGAAATGGTATACCTTACAGTCACTCTTGTCCGCGAAAGCCTATAAAGCCTGATCTTAAAACATGGGGGAGCGGACAATGCTGACATTTGCTAGTAGGTTTGCTTGCTCAAAATGTAGGTTTGGCGACGTACTGGATCTATCTAATTCAAGCCACAATAATGAGACGTTAAGGCCATTTGAACGTCCTTAGCACTTCGAGCAGCATTTGTGCCTACATCCAATTTAATTTTTATTTCATATTAAATTTTTTTCCCACTCATATTAGCTTTAGTTCTATCGTCTATTGTTACTTTGAAAAATCTCAGATCATCCAGTCCAATTTGATTCAGTGGTTGGTAGATCAAACAAACACTTAATCGCCCGAACAAATGATGCTTCAAAAGGTTCAATTGGTGGTCTGAAAAAATTAGTATAGTAAGAATTGTTCCACTGATTGCATATAATTTTTCAAATATCAATAAAAAATTTTATTTGAATCTCAAAAAAATAACCAACTCAAAGTATCTCACAACCTTGACCATACGTCTCTTGTTCTGAGCTATTCAACTGTGACCAATGATGCAACTGTTGTTGACTCTGCTGTTGTTGTTGTTGTTGATTCTGTTGTTGTTGTATTTGTTGTGCCTGGTTGTACTCCTCGTCTGTCACTGTCTCTCCTAACATCATCTCACGATCCAAAGCATCTATCAGGTCCTCAAACATCTAAAAAGTGAGGAAAATGGCAGGCGAATTCCTATACTATAATACAAAAAATATGGATTGAAATACTTGACTGTCATCAAAAGTTTGCAGAGCTGTCTAAATATAAAGCCTCACAAAAAATAAGGACATAAAAAAATCGAAAGTTTCATATCAAAGTAAACGATCAACTCTTGCAATCTTACTACTAGTGGGGAACGAAAAATACCATCAACCAAAGAAGTTCTCAAAAACCTTAGCGGAACACCCCCCCCCCCCCCCCCCCTCATTTTCAATATTACACATTTTTACAAAAACCAAAGGTTCCACAGAAACTCATTAAAATTGGAATTCAAGAACATGGATGAATGAATAATAAATGCGGTCTTTTCCTAAGTCGAGGCTTAAGCCTATGTATATCTCAGTTGACTGAAAGCTATATGTTGCCAATTTTTCTCATTATAGGTCATTTTGGACAGGGCAGCCTAAGAACTGCATTTGAAAAACGAAGTAGAAACGAGGAAATCATGATGAGCGAGGCAGAATTTGATCCTCGCTGATCATTGCCTGAGTGTCTGTGTGTGAGATCATGGCTGATTTACAACGCGGACGTCTATCAAATAAGTTTTCAATATAGCGCTATCCTATAAACACGATGCATACGTCTACACGGAGTCTAGACAAAAAATCTACGGAAAATAACACCCAGTCTGATTATAATAGGAAATAAACTCTCACTGAAATAAACCCTGCTGTTAAAATTAAATTTCAGCGGTGATAATTTGTTTGGTTGTCATAGATTAATATCAAGTCCCGCAGGCCGCCAATGAATGGCCACGACCCGCGGAGCATGACCAAAACTAACATCGGGTGGTACAGATTCCTCAATATGGGAGTATAGGGCGAGGGGGTGGTCTTTGAGACCCTGGATGAGTGAGTCCAAGTAGTCCCTCCTCCTCTCCTGTCCGGGCAGTGCTTTGCTGTAAAGTACCTGGTGTTTACTCAGCCGGGGTTTCACCTGTTGCTTGGGTGCTCGTTGATATGAGTTCAGTTGGGGAGCCACTCCTCCGCCCACAGGCTGTAAATTATTCTGGTTGAATGACGTTCATTTTTTTCTTCAGTTTAAAATATATGTTTGCTTTTTTGAGACGATTTCCAGGAGCACTGAGACACAACACAGCTTAATTTGGGCGTTGTTCTAGAAAATTCACAACCTGGATCCCATTCTTTGATAAATTTAAAGCCCATAATGGATATTATTCATAATGAGAGTATTAATCGAATGAAAACGCGTATCTCAATTTCGAAAAAACTTTAAGGTTGAGTCAATATAAGTGAACACAAGCCTAGAATAGAATTGCATGTTTTAACTGGCAAGACAAAGCTCCAATGTCTAGAATTGTCACGTGTTGGAAACATTAAAAAAACGACTCGGAAAGCAAGAAAATAACGGACCTTTATGATTCCTCCATTCTCAGGATCAGGAGGATATCCATCTCTGAAGTCATCCAGACCATCCTTGACAAATGTCCATTGTGACCCTACAAGGTTAGGGTAAGATCTATCTCCTGGCAACTCCTTCAAATGCCGACTGCGGAACCTCTCTCGGTACCTAGATTACAAAGTTACAGGACCAAATAAATTATGTCATTACACTCAAGCTCGTATGCAGACTTACTGAATTGAAAGCACGAAGGACGAGATGGAATGTTTCAGAAAACGTAAAAAAATCACCAAGATTGAAAACGTTTATTCTGGAACAGCTACAAAGTTTTTCATTAATCGATGCATTCGAACTTAAATGGAGATTTATATAAAAACAATGCCAAAAATCCATATAGGACCAACCAGAGGGGATTTCATAAAGAAATCACAAATTTTATGTCTTCAGCTGAAGGCCGTTTATTCAAAGTCTTGCTTGCTAAAAAGAATAGAATTACGACGTGCGTGTTTTGCTGTGCTGTCGCTCCAAGAAAACAATTGTTTGACCAAGAAAATAGGATTCAAAATTAGATAAATGAGATAAGCCAGTTTTATCACGCCCATATTTATTCACAAATGACAAGCTGGTGTAAGTCTATGCGTACTATAAAAAACTCAAACATGGTGATTATCCCGGGTGAACACAGGATCAATGTTCGCACTTTTCTTTCAACAAAATCACTAATTTCTCTGAAAACTATTTTGAAATAGTTCTCATTCAGTAAATTAGAAGGGCGTTTGTTGATGTGAATTTGTAATCAACGTTCCGAAGCTTTTCATGTGTATAACCTCAACTCAATAACAGTTCAAAGAGTTAACTATAACTTTGATTGTTCACTTCTGAAAACATTTGAAAACAATTTTCGTAGAAACAGTTTATTACAGCCGAGGAAAGTGATGAGTTAAAAGATCTGAGAGCAAATTTAAAATGTTTTTATTTCATCACAGCTAGTTTAAACAGCCAAAATAATGACAGTTTGGAAAAAAATAATTCTTCTTCTTTAAAAAATTTTGGCTCTTAGCAAACTTTTCTCAAATTTGGGCGTTATTTTAAAAGCTGGAAAGATGCGTAAACTTTGCCCAATAATGGTGATCAAATCTGAAAAGCTGTGACAAAATCAGACAAGCAAGCAACCTTGCATGAAACAATTAAGATGTTGTCATCACCTCAATTACTCAGTAAAACTGATAAAAAATCCCAATCTCTTGAAAAGAATGAATAAACAAAGTTTAAAAAGAAAAACCAAGAGAAAACTAAGAAAACAAAAACCAAGAAAAAAATGATAATATTAAAATAACATTAAATTTTGGTGGTTACAATGTCGAATTTCTCAGAAAACAAAACTTGACTCAGAGACCCCTGTTTGACATCAAGCTCCATAGTTTATTAATGCAAACATGGAACTGAATTGTCTGGTCATAAATTGGCCAATCTAAAAACTGTGAGCATGAAAATTAGTTCGACTGGATCTTTCCCCCATTATAGCCTCCCCAGCTTAGTGGTCATATAACGAATAGCCCCATCATGCGAAATAGATCAAATTGGGACTATACTTTTGTAGGGAGAAGCTACGATGGGAAAAACCCGTCCAAATATCCCGCTATAAAGATCTAAGGAACTAGAAAGTGACATTAGGTTAGAACCGGGAAAATTTTTAATGGAAGCCAAAATGTTGGAGGCTCCAGAGACACTTAGAGAAACTCTAGGATCTTTTCCATTTGTGCACCCAAGGGTTAGTGGGTGCGCATTGTTTGCACCCCCGACGCACAAGCCTCATTTTTACAATGTTGATTTAGCATGTAATTATATGTGCTGCTTTGTAACTGAGAGCTGCATAGTTTACTAGCGCACTAAGGAGGGCAGAAAAGGAAAAGATGAACTCTTCAAAACAAAACTTTCTTAGCTTTTGAATAAAAATACAAAAACTGGCCCAGGGGAATGCAGTACACAAAACTAATGAACAATCCAGAAACCCAGCCATTTTAAGGAGCCAAAGATAGTCTTTTCTGCAAAAATAAACAGAGAAAATTGTTCTGTTCCGTTTAAACAAGAACAAAAGACCGTCTTGAAAATCCTGTGGCAACAGTTTAACCTCACAAATTGTAGTTCAATGCTTTTTTTAATCTACACCGGCAGCATTTTACTTTTTTAATGAATTGTTCGTCAAAGTTTGTACATTTTCATGAATAGTTGGTGCATTTGCAGATACATAAGTTCAAATCAACAGGAACCCTAATTTTGATGAGCATCTGAGTAAAATGTTGAAAGGATTGCCCATGCTATACGATCGAAATACCTAAAAAGAGATCAAATTCCCATGAACAAGTGTTTTCTTCTATTTGAAATCACCTGTGCTTTCACACATAGCCAATTTTTTCAGCCACCGTTTTTCAAAATTTATCTAAAAAACGTCATCGCATTAATTGGCAGATTAAATGGGGTGTAATGGTGTATTTTCTGTGTAAAAAGTATGACAGATCAAGAGATCGCAGCTAATCCGAACAACAAAAACTGAACAAGCTGAGCTCATAATAACAAAAATGTCATTAATAATATTTTCTTATGACATAGTCACACCGAAAATTTTCACGGGTATCCAACTCTTCAACGAAGCGCTTGAAAAAAAAAACAATTCAAAATAAGTCAGAATGTCAAAACCAACTTTTGAATGAATTCGATATCTTTTCAATGCGTACAAAAGTAGAATAATTTATTACGATGGCTTCGGTTAAGAAGGAAAAAATAATAACTAAGAAAACGCTAGAGAATGCTGAAAAACCTGTTGGTCTCATAGCTTGAAACAAATTCTTTTGAATAATAACGAAGAGGGTTTTAAAATTTATTTTTAGGCAGAAAACATTTCGAAAAAATTGATATAAAATGATTTTTTAGAAATTTTCTCATGTCTTTAAATTTGGGCTCGAATGATTTGTATTGTTGTTGCAAGTATTTTTAACCGCATGGTTATAATATTAATTTACCTTTTGCAACAAAAACTAACAAAAAGTAGTTCAATTGATTCCCTTTAACTGTTAGCCTCATGAGCGTCCGAATTTTACATGTAATCAAAACATAAATTCACAAACTTAGTTTGCTACAAAAACATTTTTTTAGAGCGGATAGGCCCCAATTAATCAATGAAACGCTCATAATCAACAAAAAACATAATTGGGAAAACTCGTTAACTTGTTTTTTTTAACTAACTGGGGGTTACTGGATAACTTGGGGAGCAGAGTAGGTCCAAATATTGTACTATATGTTTAATAAACAACGTTTGGTAACTTCATTAATACTGGTTGTACCCGGGGAGATTTTTTGTTGTCCAGTACTGTCTGTTTCAATTTCCTAATCTACATTTTTTACTCTTTGTTTTCAAATTTTATTCTTTCTCGTTTATCCCCCCATCATAGTGGGCGCATATTATTTCCACCCCCCCCCCCATTGCACGTGCCATATTTTTACATAATGAGTTTACCATGTAATGGTACGTGCTCTCTAACTGTGAAAGCATAACGTACAGGGGGGGGGGGGCAACAAATGAAAAAGATACCAAAATTCGCAAGATTGAAATCTACCATTGCGATCCTGCAATTTCAAACTTTAGTTTGTGTAGATTGTCATAATAACTAAGCTGAATGAACTTTGTGGTATTTAATCCAATCAGGCATTTAGGATAATTACTGACCATGGCTGTTGTTGGATTGGCTTGTCAGTCTTAGTATTGACGAGCTGCAGATCATACTTGTCCTCTGCTCTAGTCATTTCTTCACAGTCTTCTATCACCAAAACATGCGATCCCACAATAATACTTTGTCACAGCTAACAATCTTCCAATGTTACTAAACACCTGCCCACATTTAAAAAAAAACAGAAATTAGTCCCAACTAAATTAAAAATTTGACGCGTAACGTCTTCAATTTTTAAAACGTCGAATAAATTTATGTAATGTAGTTTTTTTGAAGGTTATGTAAGCAATCAAATGCACGGCACAATGCTTCTATGCGTGTAAAAATTTAAAGTGCATTTTACAATACGATTTAGATAAGAACGCACGTTCTTATTTTTCAGATTTTTGAGAGCATAGTGTACACACTGCCTCCCATTCAGTGAAATAAATCTCTGTGCCATGAAAGAACGGGTCTTTCCCATTATAGCCCTCCATCACCCCCCCCCCCCCAGCTTAGTGGTCAGATAAACTATAGCCCTCCAATCATGGTAACCATACCATAAGGGGGGCTATAATTTCACGAGGGGGGGGGGGCTATAATGGGAAAGACCCGAATAAACTGGCAGCTGTTTTCTCTCGTTACACCTTTTGCACCCTCAAGCGTACGTTCCATATTTTGCACAAAAACATACAATGTAATGAGACGCTCTCTGTAACTGAGGCGGTGTGTGTGTGTGTGTGTGGGGGGGGGGGGTGCATAGCATTATCCCGAAATTCACCCTGATGGGATCAACGCGTAGATCTCAACTGAGGTTATTTCTCAAAAGATAGCAGGTAGAAATTTTTCCACATTTTGAGAAACGCCGAATGTGAATGGTCTCTTCACGCGTTGTGTGTGTATGTTTGCGTGCGTACATGCTTGTGTGTGCGTGCGTGTGAATGTGTCCCTGTGTGTGTATGTGTGTGTGCGTGCGTGCGTGTGTGTGTGTGCGCGTGTTTGTATGCGTGTACGCGCGCGTGTGTATATGTGAGTATTTGTGTGTGAGAGAGTGTGTGTTTGTGTGTGTGTGTCTGTCTGTTTGCGTGTGTGTGTGTGTGTGTGTGTGTTTGTGTGTGTGTGTGTGTTTGTGTGTGTGTGTGTGTGTGTGTGTGTGTGTGTTTGTGTGTGTTCTTCGCGAAGCTAAAAAAGCATTAGCTCTTCAATAAAAAACAAAGCCAAAAACAATTATCACTTTGGAGTTCAATTTCAAAAGCAATCCAACTTTGCTTCTCACAATTTGAGTCTAATCAAGCGGTTTTAATTTTCATTTCTACAATCGCACTCAACTGAAACTATTTCAGCTCCAATAATATTCTTTTTTGTCGAGGAATCTAGCCTCTGTTAGAAAAAATTGATTTCGGGTTCAATTCTGCGTGTTTGTGTTAGTGTGCTTGTGTGTATATGTGTGTGTCGGAGAGTTTCTGGGCGTGTGTATTTATGTATGTGTGCGTGTGAAGGAGTTTGTACGCATGTGTGGTATGTGTGTGTCGTGTGTGTAAGTGTGTATCTGTGTGTGTGTGTCTGTGCGGTTATGATAAAAAGGAGCCGGAATAATTGGAGAAAAGTATTGCGCTAGCAAAGTTTAAGGAAATATAAAAAAAACATTGATATGAAAATTTAATTTTTTTATTACTTTGTCGCGTTTACCTCTTGTAATTTGGTTCAATACAGATTCTCTCAAAATTAGCTAATGTTTTCAAGGACGGACAAAATTCTAGATTCTTGCTTTTCAATGAAAAAAGAGCCAAAATGAATATAATGTCGTAATCTTATTTTGAGACACTTTGTAGTTCAATGTCAAATGAATTTCAACTTTGCTTCTCACAAATTGGATGAGCAGCTCTCAGATTCAGCAATTTTAATCTTTTTTGCACAGTTCAATCGCACTTAACTAACACTATTTAAGCTACAAGAATAATTTTTTGGCTAGAAATCTAGCCGCTGTTAACATATGTTTTCGAGTTCATTTCGTTAAGTGTGTTGGTGCGTGTGTCTATGTCACTGTATGTGTTTGGGCGTGTGTAATTGTGTCTGCTTGCGTTTTTTGTGTTTGCATGCATGCGTGTGCTTGTGTGTTTCTGTTTGTGCACGTGTGCGTGTGTGTATGTTTTTATCTCTGTGTGCATGTGTGTCTGCGGGTGTATGATAAAAATAGCCTTAAAATAGCGGCAAAGTTTTTTTGCTAGCAAACTAAAACAAAATATAAAAAAGCAAGGACATGGATATCTGTGTTTCGTATTACTTTTTGTCGCATGTACCTTTTTTAATTTGGTTCAGTACAGATTGTATCAAAATACGCTAATATTTTAAGGAAGAAAAAATTCTAAATGTGGATCTTCTTTGCAAAGTTAAAAAATAAGCAATTGCTCCTCAGAGAAAAACGAAAGCGAAAACTAATTTACTGTAGCAAATATTTTTTATAATCAAAAACGTCGTAGTTCAATTTCAAAAAAACTCAATTTTGCGTGTCATAAATTGGGTCTGATCAAGTAGTTTAAATCTTTTCTGCTATAGTTCAATCGCGCTTAGTAGACACTATTTAAGCTCCAATAGTTCTTTGTCCAACAACTGTTTTCTGATTCATTTCTGTGTATGTTAGGGTGTGTGTGTGTATGCTTGCATGCACGTGTGTGTGGGCGTGTGTATTTGTGTTTGTGTACACTTATGTGCTTGCATGCAAGCGTGTGCGTGTGGGTTAGTGTGTGGGAGTGTGCGTGTGTGTGTGTGTGTGCGTGTTTGTGTGTGTGTATTTGTATGTGTGTGTGATTTGTGTGTGTGAGTGTATGTGTGCGTATGTGTGTGTGTGTGTGTGTGTGTGTGTGTGGTTTGTGTGTTTATATGCGTGTCTGTGTGTCTGCGAGAATATGTTAAAAATTAAACCTGAGAAAATTACGGCAAAGCATTTCGCTTGCAAATTGTAAACAAAATAACAAGCAATGACATGAAATGCTGAATTTTGTATAAGTTTTAGTGGCTAGTACCTTTTGTAATCTGGCTCAATACAGACTGTCGCAAGTTGGGCTAATATTTTGAGGACGGACAAAACTTCTTCTTTGCTTAGCGGAAGAAAAAAAACATTTGCTTTTCAATGAAAAACGAAAGTCAAATTGAATTTACGGTAGCAAAAAAAAATAAATTGAAAATCAACTTGGTTATAATGATTTTAGTCATGAACACAACATATCAGTGGTTTAACCAATTTAATATCAGGAGCCCGTTTTCTTTCTCCGAAACAAGAAGTAGGACCCTATTACAATACGTTTTCGTTCTCCCCACTTATCTACGGGTCAGCTCAGAACGAAAACATGTGATTGGAGGCATTAACATAGCTGGAGGTCTTTCTTCAGGATACATGCTGTTGTTTTTCGGTTGATGACATTTTCAAATTGAGCCCATTTTAGGTTGTTCGCGCAAGCATCATCGTCAATTTGATTTAAGTTGGATGTTGGATGCGATGCCCCACTCATTGGGTGACAAAAACATCAGAGCGCTAATAATTGTCGTTAAAATTTGTTGTCCCTACTGAATGAGTGACATATAAAAAGATTTTTGAATCCATGCGAGCAGACAATTAGTCTACAAGTACGCTGCTCACTCATGTTTGTTGATAAATATTTGATATCTTCTCTCCAATTACAACTGGAACGTCAATATATTACCTCAAAGTATAAAAGCGCCTTCCTCAGAGCAAAACACTTTAGATCTAGTTCCTCTTATGCAAAGATTTGTGGCCCTTAGGATGGCAAAATTCAATCTCAGTTTGACCCAATTGATAATAATGATGCAAGGTTTGTCCCATTTTGGAAGCCAGTTTGTCCGACAACCTTCCGAAAAATATTTTGCTCCCTCTGGCCATCATACCGTCAACACGGAGTAAATTAAGGAGTAAAAGCGATATGTTTTTCTTGGCAAGCCTTGGAGTATTTTCTCCTCTTTTCGTCAGCGCAGCTTTCCAGGTCATCCTCTGGGTTTCTGTTGCTGTTAGATTTTGCCTTAGTGTCCGTGACACAAATATCGAACAAGGCAGTTTCATGCGGGCTCCAGACACCTCTTATGAAAAGATCGGCTGTTAACGCTTTCTGATTTTCAGAATGTTTACGAATTATTGGCTCAAATTTACGCAAGCCGCGGCGTAATCTGCATAAAAACTTTGTGTATGTTTCGTCGGGTCGTGCAGTTTTTCTATTAAAGGCAATAGAGCAACATCATAGAACAGTATTAAAAAGGGTCGCCTTGAGTTGTCCCTTCGTCGCTGCGAATAAAAATGTCAGTATTGCTCAGCACAAGTTTAGAGCTTTCCTAATAACTTTTTCACAGAAAAGATGAAGCTCTGGACCAAAGGGTTCCAGTGTTTAGGGTGAACATCTGTTGATAGAATTGAATGCATTTTTTGCATCCAGCAGCAACAGACCAAAACCACTGGAGAATTTTTTCTCAAACAATTCTCGAAGTCCATGAATTGATGCTTCATTTCCACTTGAAACTCCCCCGCAAGTTGTTTTGATCCAAACGCATACACCTAGTCATTTTCAGGCAACTCAGCTACTGCTTTACCCAGTAATCTTCGCAAAGTTTCGCCAATGCAGATTGGTCTGACTCCTGGCTGTTTATCCAATGCAATAAGTCGACATGAGAATAAATTTTTGATTTTTCGGCACGAAATGATTTTGTTTGCGAACACATTACCAATCTGCGATACTATTTCTCTCAATCTGGAGCTTTCAAGCCTAAACCTAATTAGCGCATCAAACCAGTGGTTAGAGTCTGATCCAGAGGGTTCTGAACTACCAAAATTTTCCTAGCTTGTTTTTCATCTGTACTACTTGTAATTTTCAATTTTTCTAAAGGACGAAGTTCTGATATATTGAATGTCTCAAATAATGGTGGGGCCTTCGGGTGCTTTTCTTGCAGAAATTCCGTTACCGTTCCTCCGTCTATTAAATCAGAAGGCTTAAGAAAACTCTTTGCGTTTTTATCTGCCAGGAACTTTGTTGCAATTTTGATGTTCACTTCTCAAACCATCTTAGCAAACGCTCGGAATTTCTCCTAAGGTTCGCTCTTTTGAGTTCTAACAGCTTTGCTTGAGGATTGAGTGCATGTCTTATAAGATTGAACAAGAGACTGAAAATTTTCCACCGACCACTCCCTCAATCTATTTATGATTGTTACTTTTACATCTTTGAAGTGTCTCAGTGTGTTGTCTCTGTGGAGTACGAGAACCGAAAATTCAGAAATCGCTCTGATGATATATTTGATTTTAGGAACATCTCAAGTTTGCAACTTAGCACCTCTACGTACTCTTTACCAATTTTTCTCGTCAGCAACCTGTGAAATTTAAATCTGCGTGTGCAAACAGTATTCTATCTATTTTCCCAAAGTACTTCGTTCTCATGCGGCACGCTGTAATTTGTGTTTTTCAGTGGAAAAATGTCTTTCATAAAAGAATTTTTCTCCGCATCTGATAAAAATTTAACTGCATGAGCATTGTCACCTACATTAAGCTTCGCTAAACCTTGTGTCAAACCACTAAAAGAAGAATCTTATCCCTTAAATTACTCGAGTTTTTCAAAAGTTTTTTGTATCAATTCGTTTAATTCATCGGTCAAAATTGTGTGCTGCTTTTTTCTACCAATTGCAGATAAATCCAAACTGAATGAGGGTCAAAAGTGGTGTCATATTTTCTATTCCATTTTAGTCAATGAACTCTTGGTCGATTGTTTTTGTGGCCAATAACTTCGGCTTTGTAGCAATCATTATTTTTTAATTAAAAAATTTGTTGTTCAATTTCAAAATAATTTCAAATAGTTTGTGTGGGTGGGCGTGTGAATTTGTATTTGTGTGCATTTATGTGCTTGTATGCGTGTGGTTTTTTGTGTGGGCGTGTGCGTGTGCTTGAGTGCGTTTGCATGTTTGTGTGTGTGTAAGAGTGGTCTATGTGTGTGTGTGGGTGTGTGTGTGTGTGTGTGTGTGGTTCGTGTGTGTGTGCGGTTCGTGTGTGCATATGCGTGTCTGTGTTTCTCGGTGTGTTTATGTCTGTCTGCGGGAATATAGTAAAAATTAAACCTGAGAAAATTACGGCAAAGCATTTCGCTTGCAAATTGTAAACAAAATAAAAAGCAATGACATGAAATCCTGAATTTTGTATAAGTTTTAGTGGAAGTACCTTTTGTAATCTCGCTCAAAACGGACTGTCTCAGAATGAGCTATTATTTTGAGGACGGACAAAATTTTTGATGAATTTCTTGTTTGCTCAGCCGAAGAAAAAACCATTTGCTTTTCAATGAAAAATGAGAGTCATATTGAATTTACTATAGCAAAAAGAGAAATAAATTGACAAATAGTTTGGCTATAACGATTTTAGTCATCAACACAACATATCAGCGATTTAACTAATTTAATATCAGCAGCCCGTTTTTCTTTCTTCACAACAAGAAGTAGGCCTCTATTACAAAACGCTTTTGTTCTCCCCACTTGGGTCAGGTTAGAACAAAAACATGTGATTGGAGGCATTAACATAGCTGGAGGTCTTTCTTCAGGATACATGCCGCTGTTTTTCGGTTGATGACATTTTCAAATTGAGCCCATTTGAGGTTGCTCGGGCGAGCATCATTGTCAATTTGATTTAAGTTTGTTGCCCCCACTCATTGGATGGCGAAAACATCAGAGCGCTAAAAATTGTCGTTAAAGTTTGATGTCTTTACTGAATGGTACATGGGTTAAAGGAAAATTAAAAAGCATTGACATGAAAAACAAATTTTTGTATTACTTTAGTCGCGTGTTCCTCTTGTAATTTGGTTCAGTACAGATTGTCACAAAATAAGCTAATTTTTTCAAGGAAGGACAAAATTTTAGATTCCCGCTTTTAAACCAAAAAAGAGCCAAAATGAATATAATGTAGTAATCTTATTTTGAGACACTTTGTAGTTCAATGTCAAATGAATTTCAACTTTGCTTCTCACAAATTGGATGAGCACTTCTCAGATTCAGCAGTTTTAATCTTTTTTTGCACAGTTTAATCGCACTTAACTAACACTATTTAAGCTACATTAATATTTTTTTGGCTAGATATCTAGCCGTTATGAAAAAACGTTTTCGAGTTCATTTCTTTAATTGTGTTGTTGTGTGTGTATGTCACTGTGTGTGTCTGGGAGTGTGTAATTGTGTCTGCGTGCGTTTGTATGCATGCATGTGCTTGTGTGTTTGTGTTTATGCGCGTGTGCGTGTGTGTGTCTGTTTATCTGTGTGCGTGTGTGTCTGCGGGTGTATGATAAAAACAGCCTTAAAATTGTTACAGAGTTTTTTTGCTAGCAAACTATAACAAAATATAAAAGAGCAGTGACATGAAAAGCTGTGTTTTGTTTTACTTTTTGACTCATGTACCTTTATTAATTTGGTAAAATACAGATTGTCTCAATATACACTAAAAATGGAGAAAAAACTTTATATGGTTTTCTTCTTTGCGAAGTTAAAAAAATAAGCAATTGCTTCTCAATAAAACACAAAAGACAAAATAATTTTACTGTAGCAAAAATTTTTTTGTAATCAAAAACTTTGTAGTTCAATGTCAAATGAATTTCAACTTTGCTTCTCACAAATTGGATGAGCAGCTCTAAGATTCAGCAGTTTTAATCTTTTTTCTGTAGAGTTCAATCGCACTTAACTAAAACTATTTAAGCTACAGTAAAATTTTTTTGACTAGAGAACTAGCCACTGTAAACAAATGTTTTCGGGTTCATTTCGTAAAGTATGTTGGTGTGTGTGTATGTCACTGTGTGTGTTGGGCGTGTAATTGTGTCTCCGTGCGTTTGTGTGTTTGCATGCATGCGTGTGTGTTTGCGTTTGTGCGCGTGTGCGTGTTTGTATGTGTTTATCTCTGTGTGCATGTGTGTCTGCGGGTGTATGATAAAAATAGCCTCAAAATTTCGGCATATTTTGCTAGCAGACTATAACATAGTATTAAAAAAGCTGTGACATAAAAAGCTGTGTTTCGTTTTACTTTTGTCGCATGTACCTTTAATAATTTGGTTCAATACAGATTGTCTCAATATACGCTAGAAAGGAAGAAAAAATTTTAAATGGGCTTCTTCTTTGCGAGGTTGAAAAAATAAGCAATTGCTTCTCAATAAAACACAAAAGACAAAATTATTTTACTGTAGCAAAAATTTTTTTGTAATCAAAAACTTTGTAGTTCAATGTCAAATGAATTTCAACTTTGCTTCTCACAAATTGGATGAGCAGCTCTAAGATTCAGCAGTTTTAATCTTTTTTCTGCAGAGTTCAATCGCACTTAACTAAAACTACTTAAGCTACAGTAAAATTTTTTTGACTAGAGAACTAGCCACTGTAAACAAATGTTTTCGGGTTCATTTCGTAAAGTATGTTGGTGTGTGTGTATGTCACTGTGTGTGTTGGGCGTGTAATTGTGTCTCCGTGCGTTTGTGTGTTTGCATGCATGCGTGTGTGTTTGCGTTTGTGCGCGTGTGCGTGTTTGTATGTGTTTATCTCTGTGTTCATGTGTGTCTGCGGGTGTATGATAAAAATAGCCTTAAAATTTCGGCATATTTTGCTAGCAGACTATAACATAGTATTAAAAAAGCTGTGACATAAAAAGCTGTGTTTCGTTTTACTTTTGTCGCATGTACCTTTAATAATTTGGTTCAATACAGATTGTCTCAATATACGCTAGAAAGGAATAAAAAATTTTAAATGGGCTTCTTCTTTGCGAGGTTAAAAAAATAAGCAATTGCTTCTCAATAAAACACAAAAGACAAAATTATTTTACTGTAGCAAAAATTTTTTTGTAATCAAAAACTTTGTAGTTCAATGTCAAATGAATTTCAACTTTGCTTCTCACAAATTGGATGAGCAGCTCTAAGATTCAGCAGTTTTAATCTTTTTTCTGCAGAGTTCAATCGCACTTAACTAAAACTATTTAAGCTACAGTAAAATTTTTTTGAATAGAGAACTAGCCACTGTAAACAAATGTTTTCGGGTTCATTTCGTAAAGTATGTTGGTGTGTGTGTATGTCACTGTGTGTGTTTGGGCGTGTAATTGTGTCTCCGTGCGTTTTTTGTGTTTGCATGCACGCGTGTGCTTGTGTGTTTCTGTTTGTGCGCGTGTGCGTGTGTGTATGTGTTTATCTCTGTGTGCATGTGTGTCTGCAGGTGTATGATAAAAATAGCCTTAAAATTTCGGCATATTTTGCTAGCAAACTATAACATAAAATAAAAAAAGCAGTGACATAAAAAGCTCTGTTTCGTTTTACTTTTTGTCGCAGGTACCTTTTGTAATTTGGTTCAATACAGATTGTCTCAAAATACGTTAATATTTTAAGGAAGAAAAAGTCTAAATGTGGTTCTTCTTTGCGAAGTTAAAAAAATAAGCAATTGCTCCTCAATGAGAAAAGAAAGCCAAAATGAATTTACTGTAGCAATCGTTATTTTATAATTGAACAATTTGTCGTTAAATTTCAAAGTAAACTCAAGTTGCTTCTCACAATTTGGGTATATTCGAGCACTTTTATTTTTTAATTCTACAGTTCTGTCACCTTTAACTGACACCATCTAAGCTCCAATGATACTCTTTTTGTTTAGGAATCTAGCCTAAATTAATATTTGTTTTCGAGTTCATTTATGTTTCTCTCTCTCTCTCTCTCTCTCTCTCTCTCTCTCACGCTCATCTCGCAATTCAGGGGCCTTGATAAAAACTTCTGCCGTTCTGATAAGACAACCAATCTAGGGAAATAAATTCTATGTTTTCAATGAATGGCAGAATGTTGTTATATAAACTCATTAATTGAAAAAAAAATTCCAATAAAATTGTGCCTTAAAAAGTCCACCAAAATGCTATTATAGACAGAAAGACTACAACAATTTCTGGTAAGTACGATTATTGAACCCTAGAGAGAAACTTATTCGCAAGGGGAAAACTTTACAAAACACGAGTACAGTGCAATTTTCTTACAGTTGAGAAAATTGGCACCTCAATAAAATTCCTGGTAATTTTCCCTTTAACTAGGGCTCAAAACCTTTTGCTGTCAAAATATTTTATAGCCGTAATTTTAGCAGTTCATATTTTTTCACAAAATTCTCAGATGGTTGCTCACATTTTTCAGTTTTTCAAAAGTTTACAGAGAAATGCGAGACCAACAAAATGTGATTGGAGGCATTAACATAGCTGGAGGTCTTTCTTCAGGATACATGCTGTCGTTTTTCGGTTGATGACATTTTCAAATTGAGCCCATTTTAGGTTGCTCGCGCAAGCATCATCGTCGAATTGATTTAAGCAACAATACAAACAAGAAGGACGAAAAAGAACGACACTAACTTTGATTTTCGGAGTGTCTTTAAAAAAATGACTGTCCGAAAACATTATCATTTAGGTTGTTTTATTCATGGTTTTAAGAAAATTTAATTTTCTTTAAAGTTGTCTTTTCGAACTGGTATGCTAAATAAAGAAACAAAATTGAGATTTTTAAATTCATTTAACGGGAAAATATTAACTTTTGAAAAGTCAAAAGATGTTTTCATTTATTTTACTTAGGATACCATAAAAGTGAATTACAGAACTTTGGAAAATTTTGTATAGAAAAAGTTGAATTATAAAACTATTTAAAGTTCTATAAAATAGATGTATGACGTTTTATTCTTGGTAAGGTTTTTTGTGGCAGTCAAACTGGGAGGGCGGAAGACTAAGACCCAGAGAGTAATACTTATCGACAGTTTCATAAGTGAATACAACTTAAAATATTAATTGACAAAAGAGCTGCCCGCCTTCTGATTATTAAGCAAACTTTTCACCGTTGTTTTCCACTGTATTCAGGTGCAAATACATGTACAACGCCCCAATTAAGTTTGAAAAAATAATTCCTCTTTATAACAAATTAATAGCTTATCGCTAAGTTCCTTCGATAAGATATCTGTTGTTGAAGTTTTTGTTTGCTTCTGTTAAAAGTTTTATGCCGTCAAAAAGTCAAGTCTGTTCGTCACAATTTTTTTTTGTTGCACAGATTTTGATGCTTTTTGCATGCTTGACATGGAATTTTCGTCTTAACTATACAATAGTTCTGTTTCTTCCCAACATCAAAACCTGTTGTGCAGCATGGAAGAAACAACACAAAGCAACCAAAAAGGAATCAAAGTTTGAAAATGGATAAAACAATGAACCCAACTTTATATGCACAATGCCTTCACCAAAATTTTCACAAACCCAAGAAAAAGAGGGCTTTTGAAATTCTTTAAAAAATGAAGTTACCTTTTTCGTTCCTAATCTCCCTTCAATCCTAATCATGAGCCATGGGATTACTGTGCGTCTGTTTCCGGGAAATTTGCAACTCTTTTACCTCTAGTAGATTTCATTTAAAGAAATAATCCATAAAATGATTTTTAAAAAGCGAATTAAAACTTTCCACAAAAAGAACTTACTTTAGAATACATTGCATGTTTGTTAAGACGTTCCAAAATTCTTCAACGGTAATTTTAAGCCGAAATTGATTACAAGATGGAGAACAAAAACTGTTCTTGAAAACCTCGAAGAAGTACCTCTGGCTATTTTCCCCCTAATATCCTTGCTCTTCTAAAATAAATTTTCAAACTGTTTTACTGTTTTTAATTGCATGATTTAGCATGTGACAATTTGATGGTCGATGTGATTCGTAAAAAGACGTTTTCACGTTTTCAGAAGATAGAGTTCAAAATGAGCATCGATGCTCAGAATCAGCCCAAAATTTATTCGGGACCTTTTTTGAGTTCTGATATTTGTGACCTTCAAATTTTGCTATTCAATTGGTTCATTACGATAAAATCGCTTTGTTGTAAACGTTTCTAAGTCCAATTTTAGACAAACGTTTTTGACAAACTTTATCAATCACAGGGACCTTTCGCACGACTTTGTTTCAGTTTTTGAATTTTTTTGCCATCTTAGTCCGAGTTTCATTCAAGAGCCCAATTTTTTTGTACATATGAAGAGTGGTCGACTCCAGAAGCTACCGCAATTTCTTCGACGCAGAAAACTATAGAATAAACATAACAGAATTTCTCTCAAACAACCTGCCGGTGAACGGTTCGCTTCGGTAGTAGCTAGTGCTCCCAGCTGTTGCATAAAAAAGACCACAGGACTAATATTACTACAATTTTTGTTTGAGAGAAAAAGATTTAGCCAGAGATTCGAAGTAAACACCCTAAATTCTTCCTCCTCGATAATTGCCGTAACGGAACACGTAGCGCATGTCAAAGCTCTGAGAAAACCCGAAGAATTATTGCTTCCGCGCTTTACCAGCTAAACTCGAGAGCAATGACAATCGAATAAGTATCAATGTTGCTGACTGCCAATGCTCTGTGTGCTTCCATAATCGACATCTTGAGCTCGGCATTAGGCTCTGAATTGGAAACCTTTACAGAAAGAGAGCCAATACTTCCATCTAGATGTCAATGGTAAATTTGAAAAAAAATAGCTAACTAAATATCAATTCTATATTTCATATCAGAGAGCACATAACCATCAACGTTTAAAAGGTGATTTGGGAATAACAAAGCAAAGAACCTTATGTCCCATTCTCTTATACAAGATTACTACTGGAATCCTTATCAAATAGTCTATAGGCTGCAAATAGTATAGTTTTTATTACTTTGAGTGACATTACGTATGTTGTATATCAACTTTACAATTTATTAGCACCTTTGCAAAGAATAAACGAATGAATCTAGAAGTTGCGATGTGTTTTGTTCGGAATTCTTTTCTTACGACTTCATCCGCTACTGTGTTTAATTAAACAGCAGCAGTTCTGTTTCAGCCATTCTTTCTTTGTGTCGGTTTGTGTTGTCCCATAACAACTGTGTCTAAATTTTCTGCTGTGTCAGTTTCTTCACCAAGTCTTCAATCTGTCAACACAAACTCGTTAAACGTTGAGCAAAAGAGGTGGTGGCGGAGAGCACGAGTTGGGGGCGGGGTGCTAGTATGCGGGGTTACAGGTGGAGGGGGTTGTTAAGTAGTGGTGGGGGGGGGGGGGCTGTTATAGGGGGATGTTGAATGACTTTCAATTGATCTCTTGATCTCCCCCGCCTGCGGGTTGTTTGAGATCCATCAGTATTTTCGTTTGCGTGCAATCAATCAAATGTCATTAACTGTTTAAATTGTCATCGTAGACTGTAGGCTTGTTAACTTTAGATAAGGAATTCTTCAAAAACATGAAATGGCACCATGTTACAAACATGGAACATTGAACGAACGAAGAATGAGCATCAAGTTTGCAGCAAATGAGAGAACATACCCGGCAGATTTCCGGAATAGCTGCGAAAGAACAAACTTGAGTGCCGTATAATAGAGATAGAAACAGATACAGATATAAGTTGTAAAAGCTATCGACGCTGCTCAAAAAGCTATGTAAAAAATTCGGCGATAAATTAATAAAGCTTGTTAAAATTCATTGCGCAGAAGCCTTTTCATTAGGGACCTTTATTAGACATATGAATTTAATTTTTTCAGCTTTGCTGTGTGAACAAATGTAAAACGAAAAAGAGCGTCAGACGACGAAACAAAAAAACATAGCAGGACAAGTCCTGACGTACAATTCAAAGAATTTTCATTAACTAAACAAAAAACTAGACCTGGAATGAACTATGAATGGATTGGGAAAACCATTTAGAAAAAAATCGAAAAAAAATAGTAAAAACCAAAGTGAAATTGCCGCATGTGAACAAAAAACCACTAGAGAGAAAGCGAATTTTTGTTCAAACGCCGTTTTCTCACTCTACTTTAAAATTAGAGCGAAAAAAATTCACGCCGCAAAACCACTCGCTTTTTCGCTCCACTTCCTGTTTCGGCGTGACCAAAATCACCACTCCAATTCGACTTCAAAAATCATGAAAATGTGTGAACAGATCTTAAAAAAAATACAGCGCCCAAATACAATTCAAATTCTTTGAATTGTAAAAAAACATAAGAGGACAAGTCCTGAAATACAATCCAAAGAATTAAATGAAAAATTTAGAAGTACTCAACCTGACCAGCAGATCAATTGGACAATGCCAGCCAAAACAAACAAAATCATCTCAAAAAGTTGAAAACTAAAACAATCAAACAAAAAATATACTCACTGCTAAAACTCTTGAAGCTTTTCCCTGAAGGTAAAATTTGATCCCTTTAAAAATACCTATTTCAAAAATATGTTCAAACCAATTTTTGTCTCTGAAATCGGTCCAGTATTATATCTGCAAGACCTGAAAATGATTCATTGGCCCTTGAAGATTGATTAATTCAGAAAATGACACAAAAACGCAAAAAAAATTGAAATCAATCGTAATTTTTAATGAAATCTTGCCGAAAATCGTGATATTAATATCTTCAGAACTATCTCTGTGTCTCTAGAGGATATCCAGTAACCAAATTCCAAGCCTAAATAATTCAATGACTCAAAAGATCAACAAGATAAACAAGGTAAAAGACAATAATTTTCAGAAAAAAATTCATCAAATAGAATTTCGTTCTATTAAAACGTTGAAAACCATTCCATTGCCCCCTAGAACCTATGTAATCACATACTATCGAACCCTGGAGGAGGCTACCTGGCGACTGAGGCAAAAAAAATGTTTTCAAAAAATTTCTAAAATTCGAAATGTTAAATTGTTGGAAACAATTCCATTGACACTAAAAACCATGCACTAACTTTTTATCAGACCGTGGAATAGGCTTTCTGGCCCTTGAGGCTGGACAAAAATAAAAATGACAAAAGTTTTAGGAAAACTTGAAAAAAAAATCGCAGATTTTATCCAAAAAATGCTAAAATTCGAGACATTAAAAATGCTGAACCATTCCAGAGTTGCTAGAAACTATGCAGTGCCCTAATATCAACCCTTAAAGGAGATTCCCTGGCCCGTGAGGCTGGAAAAACTCGAAAAATGACAAACATTTTCAAATTTGCGTGTTTGTAGTACCAAAATATATAGCTCATAAAATGGCTCATATTTTGTCGCGCATAAGACCTTCATCAACTTTTAAAAAGTTCAACCTAAGACTAATTAAACTAAACAAAAACTCAAAAAATAAAAAAAAAACATTAAAAATTCCACCATTTTGAGCTAAAAATCTAAAAATGACCTTTTAACCTTAAATTAAGGCCATCACAGCAGCTGCACCTCTCTAAGCACTTGGAGGACTACTAAAGCCCACTTTGGGCCTCTAATAAAACTCAATTCCCTCTGGGCTTTACCTGTTTATCCCGTTTTGACAGATCAAAGTCATTGAAAAATGTGTAAAAACATCTTAAAAAAACAGCGCCCCAATACAATTCAAATTCTTTGAATGGTCAAAAACCAAGAGCACCACAATATAACTCCACTCAGCTTACAGCTTCGCAGCTATAAAAAAACAGTTTGTTAGGTATGCTGACCTGCGCCTTGTAGATGACCTTGACATCTGACAGATCCATTCTCAGCTCATCCACTTCCTCTGCCTTCTCCCCATACATTGTCAACAATGTCTCGTATCTACAAATACCATCAGTGTCAACCATGCATGTCTGGTATTGTCCTAATGCCGCAAACAATTTCGCCATGGCTAACTAATCACTTTGTATAAACGTCTGGTTAGTTTATAAATTGACCTAATAATGTTTCCAGACAGCTACAAGTACCATTGAGACCAATTTTCTCAGACCACTTTTCAAATCTAGAAGAGCAAACCAATCAAAGTAAATTCGAGCTACTCCTCATTTCGCCATTGAAACATAACTTTTTGAAATTGAACATCTTTTGAAAACCTGAGCCTTTTAGATATAATGAGCAGCAAAATCCAGACAAAGTACAACTTGGCCACTCTATTCCAAAAGATTAAAAAACATACCCGGCAGATTGCCGGAAAATAGCCGCCGTTGATTCCAATAAGCATGATTGGGATTGAACGAATAGAATATATTAAAAAAAAAAAAGATTTTTGTACAAAAATATTTTTTAAGTCCGATTTATTTTGATGGCATTTCGTAGCTGAACATACTTCTGTTTCTTAGAGAGGCTACAGGGGCTACTATCAACACCAATAAGCATTAGAGGTGGTAACTAAGACTTATAGGAACGACGTTCAAATAGCGGGCATCTAAAATTGGGCTTTATGGGTTTATCCCGTTTCTATTTCTGACTTCAATTTTTTATACCGACTCTGTTCATTTTGAATTGCTTTGCCTAGCAACTGATGTTCAAATTCACTTTTAGCAGAATGAGAGAAGAGAGAAACTAGCCTAGAGAAGTCAAAAAGATTTCACGCAAAATGTCGAAAAAGCGGCAAAATGGTAAAGCGAAAAAAAGTTTGACGAAGTAAAAAAACATAGCAGGACAAGTCCTGACGTACAATCCAAAGAATTTTCATTGACTAAACAGAAAACTATACCTAGAATGGACTATGAACGGATTGGGAAAACCATTTAGAAAAAAATCCAATCCAAAAAATCGAAAAAACAGTAAAAATCAAAGTGAAATTGCCGCATGTGAACAAAAAAACCACTAGCGAGAAAGCGAATTTTTGTTCAAACACCGTTTTCTCACTCTACTTTAAATTTAGAGCGACAAAATTTCACGCCGCAAAACCACTCGCTTTTTCGCTCCACTTCCTGTTTCGGCGTGACCAAAATCACTACTCCAATTTGACTTCAAAAATCATGAAAATGTGTGAACAGATCATAAAAAAAACATAGCCGGAAGAATTCCGGAAACGACTCGAAGTGAAAATCCATTTAAACGCCATCCAACTACGCATCAAAAAAACGCGCCCTCACTAATTTATGACTATCTTGAAACAAAGTCATGAAACAAAAGAGTAAAAACAATAAAATCAAATCTGTTGAATAATGATAAAAAATCTGATCAAATTTTGTTATAAAATGAGATCCCGAAAAAAACTATCTCTGCCAAAATAACTTTATCAAACCAACTAGTACTTACAAAAACCATTTATGTGAATTTTGAAAAAAAATACTTTAGGCTAAATTATGAAAAAAAAGCTCTTAAAAACAACTTTCACTGAAAAACTGGAAAAAGTTACAAATTTTTTTAATATTTCAAAAAACATACAAATCCAAAGAAAAATTACCTTCAGCCAATAGGGTATCCAGCTGCTCGCAAAACAATAGGCAAGTCATAATAGGCAAAGAAACTTAGCTAAAAACAGAAAAACGAAAAACTGCAAAAAATTAAAAGTTCCAATTTTCGCCATTCTTTTGTCATAATTCTTAACAAAAAAATGATTCTTACCCAAACAACTGTAACCAATTGTTATCATAATATTGCTCAAGTAGAAGGGGTTTCTTCAATACCAATTTGAGCCAGTAAAACAATAATCGTCAAAAAAAAACGCAAAAATTAGCCCGAAAATCAGCAAAATACATTAAAAACCACCGAATTATCATAAAATTCATATGAATTTCCAGAAACCTTCAAATTAACACCGAAACCAGCCTAAAATTAAAACGAAATCATAACCAAACCTCTTAACGAAAACAAATGACAAAAAAACTGCTTCAAAATGCCGCACGTGAACAAAAAATTTCGCTCGCTTAGAGAAAATTTTTTCACATATCAATTTCTCGCTCTCTCAAAAATAGGGGTATGAACAAAAACCACTCTTTTTTCGCTCCGCACTTCCCTTTTGTTCAGCACCAAAATCACTCCAAATTTTTTCACGCGTTTCATTTCCCGCTTCAAAAATCACTCCAATAAAATTGATTAAAAACATAGCTGGAAGAATTCCGGAAACGACTCGAAGTAGAAATCTGACTATTCTCACTAATCAGATGCATCACCAGCATATTATCAATCAACAGACAGTGTAAGCAATTCACAAAGAAAAGACTGGAGTGGAAACTTGACAAAGGACCAAACCAAAAAATAATATTCTCCAAAAATACAAACGAAATTCTCTACAAAAAGATAACATGCAGCTTCCCATCCATAACTCATAGAAATCAATATTTATATATTTGGCTAGATCAATCGCCCACCTAGTAATTGCAGAGAAACGTTATACAACAAACTATAAAAAAGACTAATAAAAACTCTTTAACGAATTAGAGATTTGTATAATTTGTTTAAATGAAAACTGCCCTGCTAAGCCTTCAAGTGCAAATTCATAGCATCGACACCTACAAAAATGCTCTTTATTGAGAAAAAGTTACCAACAAAAACATTAAATTGGAAGAAATAGGCAATAAACTTAGAAAAAAGACAAAAAGTGGCCAATATTTACTCTGATTTACTCGATTTTCTTTAACAAAAACAACTCTAAACTAATATCAATCAAAATGAGAGACATCCAAAAGAGCTACAACAACTGACTTCCACTATAAAACTCGCCAAATGCTATCAAAGGTTGAGGAAGAACAGAAACGGCATTTAAAACCAAATTGAACAAATAAAAAACGAGAAAAAGTAAGGTATTTTTTAAATTTTACAAGAAAAAATAAAGCCATATAAAGTTACTTTGAGCAAATAGAGCAATGAAATGCTCGGGAAAAAATGGGCAAGTCATAGCAAGCTTAAAAAAATTGTCTACCATTGAAAAAAAAACGAAAAAAGCCAAAAATTTAAAAAAGTGGTTAAAAAATTCCTAATTTTTCTGCCATTTTTCTTCAGAAAAAATGTTTTATAACAAAAAAATTGTAATGGATTTGTATCCCCGATGATCCTTGAATAACGAGCTTCTATGCAAATTGCACTTAAAGCAGTAAAACAAAACAAAAGGCCAAAATACAATAAATTTCGTCGAAAAATCAGCAAAACTGATCAAAAACCTCCAAATTTGCATAAAACTCAAATTAACTACTTGAAACCTTCAATTCCTATCAGAACGAGCCCAAATCCAATACAATATCATAATCAAACCTCACAAACAAGAAAAATTGCAAAAAAACTGCTTTTAAAAGCCGCACGTGAACAAAAAAATTCGCTCGCTCAGAGAAAATTTTTTCACACATCAATTTCTCGCTCTCTCAAAAACAGCGGTATGAACAAAAAACCACTCTCTTTTCGCTCCGCTCTTCACTTTTGTTCAGCAACCATATCACTCCAAATTTTTTTACGCGTTTCATTTCCCGCTTCAAAAAGGACTTCTCCAATACTCCTCTTCGAGTCGTAATAAAAAAGACAGCGCCCCAATACAATTCAAATTCTTTGAATTGTAAAAAAAAAAATACGAGCGCAATAATAGCCGGCTGAGAAGATGAGGGCGGCTATTAATTATATACTAAACACGAAAACACCAAAAAATACCGTTCAATTCCTTTGAGCCTATTAGTTTATTTAAAACACTGCCCAAAAAAGTATCGTCACCTCTGTTGAAGTTCAGTCAAGTCCTCTTTGAGTTGAGTGAGTGTCTCCTTGTCATTCTGCCAGTCGTGTCTCTCGTTGGACAGACGCACAAAGTCCTCTCTCAATGTGATGTTCTGCTGCTCCAGCTTCCTTAGTTCCGTCTAAATAAAACAACCACAAATTACTCCCAAGTAAAGACGTTTTGTAATGGTAATACCGTCACAACGTGCATACAATATAATAATTGAAAGTGACTGAAACTCCAAAATCACAAGACAAGAACAAATGTCAACGTAAGTTATCCCCCTAAGACTACATATTGTCCCAAAAGTACATACTGAAATGAACAGATAATGCGGTCAGATCATAATCGCCCGTCGTCTGACCCACGAACTCCTCGGGATTAACATCAATTTTCTTTTTAAGAAGAATATATTGAAGGACAAAATATAGATTTGCATCAGGAGTTTAGTCCATGTCGTGGAAGCCAAGTAGTCGGTTGGAGAAATTGAATAACTATTGAAAGGGTTTTATTAAATCATGACTTAGCTACCGAATCAAATCGTTGTTACTATCACGTGTGTTTAATTCCATTTTCGTCATTGTCAATTTTGCGAGTTTTTAAAGGCACGATCTTGTAGGTAACAGCCCTGTAAATAATGGGCGTTCTTTAAACGTTATATCACAGATCAGATTCGAATTGTAGGGCAAAGTTTTTTATGCTTACCTGAAGAGCGGATGCCTCTCCATCCTTCAACTTGACTTGCGACTCCAGGAACTCCCAGGAAGACAGATTGCGAGAGTTGATGGGTGCACCATTGCCTCCACTCTTTCCATTAAGTCCATCTACAGAACCAGGCTGAAACGCAGCAACATCAATTTTACAAAATGAGATCCCGAGAAATGACGATATCTATTGACTTAATGAGATCAGTGAGCTACTTTCAATTCATTTGATAAATATATTCTAAATTAATGCAGTGATTATCACTTTGTTCCACAAACTTTTTAAACTTTAAATTTTGCTGCACAATCACATGAAAATAACTGATTGATAGGTTCCCCAATTAAAACATAGCCGGCAGATTGCCGGAAAATAGCCACCGTTGACGCGCTTGATGCATATCGGGATTGAAACAGAAAAAGAGATAAATTGACCAAATTTTTTCCTATTTTTTTAGTGTCAAAAAGTGTCTAATTTTTAGTGTCTAATTCGGCGTTTAGTTTCGGTTGGATTATAAAACTATACTTAATTCAGCTTCTAAATTGAAAGCTAATAAGCTTAATACCTATGTCAGCTAGCAAACACTCAAATGAACTCTGATAACCTAATTCTCAATGACTTAATGACCGGGCTTTATCGGTTCATCGTCTCTTTTGATTTTGCTCTTTTAACCTTGACTGTATTCACTATCTTGCGCAATTCATTTGAAACAGTGAGTAAGGTAAGCCAGAAGTCAAACGTGAAAGTCGTGACTTATGTAAACCGAAAAACGTGATCAAAAGGTAAAGCGAATCAGAAAAAAAAATATAGAAGGACAAGTCCTGACGTACAATTCAAAGAATGTTCATTAATTAAACAAAAAACTAGACCTAGAACGGACTATGAGTGAATTGGGAAAACCATTTAGAAAATCCGAACCAAAAAATTAAAAACAGGAAAAATCGAAGTGAAATTCACGCATGTGATTAACAAAACCACTAGCAAGAAATGGAAATCTGGTTCAACACAAACTAGAGCTAGAATGAGCTATGAATGGATTAGGAAAACCATTTAGAAAAATGATCCAAAAAACGAAAAGAAAACAGGGAAAACGGAAGTGAAATTGTCGCATGTGAACAAAAAGAAACTAGCGAGAAAGCGAACTTTTGTTCAAACACCAATTTCTCACTCTACTTTAAATTTAGAGCACAAAAATTTCACGCCGCAAAACCACTCGCTTTTTCGCTCCACTTCCTGTTTCGCCGTGACAAAAATCCCTACTCCAATTTGACTTCAAAAATCATGAAAATGTGTGAAAAGATCTTTAAAAAAATAGCAGGACAAGACCTGACGTACAATTCAAAGAACTGTCATTGACTATACAAAAACTAGACCTGGAACGGACTGAGTGAATTGGGAAAACCATTTCCAAAAAATCAGATCCAAAAAAAAGAAAAAAAATAAAAATCAATGTCAAATTCAATGTCACTAGCGAGAAGAAAAAATTTGGTGCAATTAAAAAAACTAGGCCTAATATGAACTATGAATGGATTGGGAAAATCAATAAAAAATCCATTCCAAAAAAGTGAAAAAACAGTGAAAACTAAGGTGAAATTGCCACATGTGAACAAAAAACCGCTAGCGAGAAAGCATATTTTTGTTCCAACACCGTTTTCTCACTCCCCTTTAAAATTAGAGCGAAAAAATTTCACGCTTTTTTGCTCCACTTCCTGACCAAAATCACTACTCCAGTTTGACTTCAAAAATCAATTTTTGCCCCACTTCCTGACCAAAATCACTTCGCTTTTTTGCTCCACTTCCTGACAAAACAACTCCAGTTTCACTTCAAAAATCATGAAAATGTGTCAACAGATCTTAGAAAAATATAGCCGGAAGAATTCCGGAAGCAACTCGAAGCGTCAAAACTTCACAAAAAAGCTGAAGCCAATACCTTCTTTATTAAACCATTAATTTATGACCTCAAGTCCATTCTAAAAATTAGTGAATTTTAAAACACTGTCACCAAGAGAAACAAATTGCAGCAAAATTTAAACGTTACAGCAGTCCGAAAAAATTAGGATGGTCAAAACACTGATAGGCCGAAAAAGCTCACAGGGCTATCAATTGCCCTCAAATAATTTATGATTCTAATCTCAAAAAGATCGCGAAAGCAAACGACAGATAAAAATTTTAGAAACTAAGTTAAATTTTTCAAAAAAGAATACTCAAAGTTAAGATTCATATACCCAATACAATTAGACTTCTCACTGCAATAAGACAAAAACAACAGATACTTCTTCCTTGTTGTATATACAACATGATTAAAAATTAAATTAATCAAAGAATAGACATCAGCAAAACAATCAAAGGCAAAAAATCTTTAAAAACAATACCAGGATCGAAACGTAATTGCAATGAATAGTAATAAGTAGAAATGTTGGAAAAGGCTTTCTAGCAAACTCCCAGTTTTGTCTTATTTTGAATTTTATCAATTGCAAAACAAAGATATGACGAAAACCTAGGAAACAGCCGAAACCATTCATTTTTTAACTGAAAAAATCAATATAACGAATATAAAGTAGGTGTCAGGACAGAGCCAGAATGATACAAACTAGAATGTGAAGAATATGGACACAATGCAAGGAACACCGTAACAAGAAGACTAATTCTTGATTTTTGACAATTAAAAATAAAAACAAGAATAACGAATACTTTAGATTGTTCAGCGTTCGAGACATAAAAAGACAACGAGCCAACCGAGACAAACATCCATCTTCCTGAAAATAACAGAAAAAAAAGCAGAATTCAAACATACAAAACAAACAATTTGCAAAAAAATTGTCAAAAAACTTTTAAGACTGCATTTAAGAAAAATTTTTTTCAAAAACTCAACGCCAAAACATACCCGTCAGATTGCCGGAAAAAAGCCCACGTTGATTCCCAAAACTCTATTGGGATTGAAAGAAGGAAAATATCAACAAAAATTGATTTTTGTATAAAAAACGTTTTAAGTGCGATTTGTTTTAATGTCATTTCGTAATTGAACATACTCCTGTCTCTCAGTGAGAGGCTACAGGGCATAGTATCAATACCAATAAGCATTATAGATAGTAACTAAAACATATGAGAACAAAATTCAAGCACCGGGCATCTAAAAATGGGCTTTATGGGTTTATCCCGTTTCTTTACTATCTTCATTTTGAATTGCTTTGAAGAGCAGCTTTTGCTTAAAAGGACTGAGCAGAATGACAAAAGAGTGAAACTAGCCTACAGAAGTCAAAAAGATTTCACGCAAAATGTCCAAAAAGCGGCAAAATGGTTAAAGCGAAAAAAAAGTTCGACAAAGTAAAAAAAATAGGACCGCTATAATAGCCGGCTGAGAAGATGAGGGCGGTTATTAAAAATGATTGAATTTTTATTTAAACAAAACTAAAGTCCCTCGTGTTGCACAAAAAGACTTTCTAGTAATTAAAAGCAAAATACAAACAAAAAACAGAAAAACTGGAAAAAACTACCAAAATCGGATTAGCAAATGTACGATTTTATAAAACAAAATTACATCGAGGTAGAGAGAGGCATTGAGTATATAAATATTCCAAAGGAAGTTGCCACATTAACTGATTTTTGACAGGAAGACAGCTGGAAGATCCACAAAGGAGGAAATCAATAGAAAAAAGACAAAATTAATTAAAAAAATCAAGAAATTTGCCAATTTTAAACTTGAAACGCTTTTTCAGGCTATGAAAAACACTGTGGTATCAATTTCCGAGGTTTGCATTTCAATATAGCATCGAATAAAAATTATTTCAACAAAAAACCAAATTACAAGCAAAAAAACTGGGCCACAGACGAAAAAACTGCTAAAAACGGTTATCTATATGTGCCATTCAGTCAAAAACTACTTTTCAAAGTCAAAAAGTCATTCAATAAACGCAGCGCATGATCAAAAAACTTTTCTTGCTCAGAAAAAATTAGTTCACACGGCAATTTTACTTACTTTTGCTCTTAGGTCAAAACAGCGTCTGAACGAATAGTACTGATTACTTGAGCTATTGGCTATTGAATTCAAAGATTTCTTTTTACAAGCTACTGAAAATTTCCAACTTTCTACACTGAAATGAAAAATACATTGCTTGAAAAATACATGAAAAATACATGAAAAAATCAATATAACGAATATAAAGTAGGTGTCAGGACAGAGCCAGAATGATACAAACTAGAATGTGAAGAATATGGACACAATGCAAGGAACACCGTAACAAGAAGACTAATTCTTGATTTTTGACAATTAAAAATAAAAACAAGAATAACGAATACTTTAGATTGTTCAGCGTTCGAGACATAAAAAGACAACGAGCCAACCGAGACAAACATCCATCTTCCTGAAAATAACAGAAAAAAAAGCAGAATTCAAACACACAAAACAAACAATTTGCAAAAAAATTGTCAAAAAATTTTTAAGACTGCATTTAAGAAAAATTTTTTTTCAAAAACTCAACGCCAAAACATACCCGTCAGATTGCCGGAAAAAAGCCCACGTTGATTCCCAAAACTCTATTGGGATTGAAAGAAGGAAAATATCAACAAAAATTGATTTTTGTATAAAAACGTTTTAAGTGCGATTTGTTTTAATGTCATTTCGTAATTGAACATACTCCTGTCTCTCAGTGAGAGGCTACAGGGTATAGTATCAATACCAATAAGCATTATAGATAGTAACTAAAACATATGAGAACGAAATTCAGGCACCGGGCATCTAAAAATGGGCTTTATGGGTTTATCCCGTTTCTTTACTATCTTCATTTTGAATTGCTTTGAAGAGCAGCTTTTGCTTAAAAGGACTGAGCAGAATGACAAAAGAGTGAAACTAGCCTACAGAAGTCAAAAAGATTTCACGCAAAATGTCCAAAAAGCGGCAAAATGGTTAAAGCGAAAAAAAAGTTTGACAAAGTAAAAAAATAGGACCGCTATAATAGCCGGCTGAGAAGATGAGGGCAGTTATTAAAAATGATTGAATTTTTATTTAAACAAAACTAAAGTCCCTCGTGTTGCACAAAAAGACTTTCTAGTAATTAAAAGCAAAATACAAACAAAAAACAGAAAAACTGGAAAAAAACTACCAAAATCGGATTAGCAAATGTACGATTTTATAAAACAAAATTACATCGAGGTAGAGAGAGGCATTGAGTATATAAATGTTCCAAAGGAAGTTGCCACATTAACTGATTTTTGACAGGAAGACAGCTGGAAGATCCACAAAGGAGGAAATCAATAGAAAAAAGACAAAATTAATTAAAAAAATCAAGAAATTTGCCAATTTTAAACTTGAAACGCTTTTTCAGGCTATGAAAAACACTGTGGTATCAATTTCCGAGGTTTGCATTTCAATATAGCATCGAATAAAAATTATTTCAACAAAAAAACCAAATTACAAGCAAAAAAACTGGGCCACAGACGAAAAAACTGCTAAAAACGGTTATCTATATGTGCCATTCAGTCAAAAACTACTTTTCAAAGTCAAAAAGTCATTCAATAAACGCAGCGCATGATCAAAAAACTTTTCTTGCTCAGAAAAAATTAGTTCACACGGCAATTTTACTTACTTTTGCTCTTAGGTCAAAACAGCGTCTGAACGAATAGTACTGATTACTTGAGCTATTGGCTATTGAATTCAAAGATTTCTTTTTACAAGCTACTGAAAATTTCCAACTTTCTACACTGAAATGAAAAATACATTGCATCATTTTTAGCGACTTAGGTGCATTTTTTTTTCAACGGGAGAGGGCAATAAAAATGTCGAGTTTTACCGTGACCAGATAACTGCAATGCAGTTCAATCTTTCTTATTTTCTGTAATCAGGATTTAGTTAACTACTCTATTGAAGTTCACGTATCCAAATAACAACAACCGACGCATTCTCGACACTCAAAATAATGAATTGACAATTATCATGATCCTCAATGATAAAGATCTGTTGATAGAATCACACAAGAATTTATTTTATCATACATGATAGCGTACAAAGGTGACATACCGACAACTGTGAAGGAGGTTGTTGCTGTGAGGCAGAGAACTTGCTCGGATAACCCCCACTCTCCGACTCTTTTAACCGCAACGTCTGCAAAAACATCATTCACTTTCTCTATTCACACGGACGTGGTGGCGTTCTCAGTACAAATCAGATCTTACTCATTTAAAACAAGTTGGGTTTCTAACGTGACTTAAATCAAAACATAGCCGACAGATTGCCAAAGAGGCGCGGCTGATTCCCATGACTTTGACTGGGATTGAAAAGCATGCCGTATCTGTAGAGTAAGTAAAACAGGGCAAGTATTACTGAACAATAAAAAAACCGAAATATAAAAAGGGGCAAATTTAATTTTCTGAAAACATACAAGATTTCTAAATGAAAACTTTTCACAGAGAAATAATCATCAGCCAAAACATCAACCATTTGCAACAGCCGAAAAATAAGAGTAGTTTGTGTGCATTTACTTAGCACAAAAAAGTTCAAAATGGAAATTGGCTTCCAATCCCAATCCAGATTTTTGCTATTTTTAACTTCTTATCGTCCTACTAAGGTAAGCAAAAGGCAAATTCAGAGAAAACTATTTGATTGAGGTAAATCGCAAGTGACCAAAAATACTTAAAGGAGTAGAAAAAATTAGCTCCACGTGTTAAGAATGAAGTCACGCACTCAATTCTATCGAAAATATACTCGAAATAGGCAACAGCTCCTTTGAAGTGAGCGTGACAACACTTGTCATAACAATAAAGACGCTACTAAGAAAAGTCCAATCATTCATGCCAAAATCATAAATGCGAAAGTAACTCTAGCAAAAAAACGTTCTCTGCCATGTTTCTTCTATAACAATTCTTCCAAGGAAAACAAAAAATCTAACACTCAAACAGCAGCTATCTATTAAAAGTTTCAGTACTCTTAGTCAATGTAAGCCTTTACTCAGCCCATATTATCAAACGACGGCAGATGAAGTTCTCATTTGCACTATTTGCAAGTAGTGACAACCAAGAAACTTTGCAACAACAAACTTCTAAAGAACAGACAATAACAATTCGAAACACAGAACAACCATCTGCCATAGCAAATTATCCGCAGTAAATGAAGTTTTTACGCATTCAGTTAATCTGCACCTTCACATCTAACTACAAGTCGAAGGTAAATGAAGCCCAAACAATAAATCAACAAAGTTCTTGCAAATCTAAACACAAACATCTTGCAAACATAAAGCACTACAAAAAGGCGCAGGTTTTCAGTATGGAACAGAAATCAAAACGATCAAAGGAAATCACCTGATGAAAACAGGAAAACAGGTCGAAGCAACAAATAATAACATGTAATCAATTAACAAACCATAGAGAAACAAAAACATTAGTCGACAAAATCAGATCTTCATTGTTCAGTTGATCTCTGCTTCTAAACATCAAATCCAAACAGAGCCGAACAGAGCGAAAGCCAGACAAAAAACCTTAAAATCAATTGATTTGCAACTAACGATTATGAATGAGACCCCAACAACGAAATAACTACAATCGAACTGTTCAGCACAGAACAAAACATTAAAAAACAGACATTGATCAGTAGCCGTCTGCTAAAGCGAAATTTCAGCAGAAATTGAAAGTTTCAGGACACTAAAGGGATCTCGCAAAGCAGTTTGAAATCAAATAAACTATAATTGAACAAAGTTATTGCAGACCTCAAAATACTAAAAAAACGTCATCAATTTCCATGAGAGGAAGAAAAGTAAAAAAAAAAGATTCAATCAAATCAACTAAAGCAGCAAAAAAGTAAGCGCAATATTGATAACAAGCAACCTATCGCCAAATCCAGCAGAAAAAAAATCATCTGTAGACAAAATCGTAAATTTTCAGTAGAGCTATGCTTTAAGACAACTAATAGACCCCAAAAAAAATCAAAAGCAATCCAAAGGTTCCACAAAATCATGTTAAAATGACATCCATAACTGAGACTACAGCGAAGAGATGACAACAATTAAAAAAAAATCTGCAAAGAACATTTCTCCTAATGAAAAGACAAAAACTCAAAACCAGGAACAACAACCACCTGCTATGGCAGTTCTATACTCAGCACCCGTAAGCTTCTGCTCACTTAGTTGACAGCTATGTCCGAGCTTTTTCACAACCAAAACTACCAGCCGATGGCAGAACTTGGAACTGATTTAAACTACAATGTAAGGAAGCTCGTGAAAAGCTTACACCAACTCACTAAAAAAAGACATGTTCAAACTAGAAAGATGTAAGAAAAATCAATAAATTCGAATCACTTAATGAATAAACTAACCAATAGAAGTGGGCACGAAGTATTAACAAGCAACATACTAAAAAAAATCTAGCAACACAAAAAAATCAATCGATAAGATCTTAATTGTCCAGGTAATCTAGGATTTTATACGTCATACAAAAAGACCCAAAAAAACAGAATACAAATAAAATTCCTTGTAAAGCGCCTATTTAAAAACAACGATTACAGAAGATCCCAGCAAAAGTAAAATGAATCAGAAAAACTTTGTGCACAGAATATTTTGTCAATGAAGAAAAGAAAAATTCGCAAACGGGAACAACAAATATCTGCTAAAGCGAGTTATACGCTGCAATCGAAAATTTCTGCTCATTATGTTCAGCTTCGCTTTTACACAGCTCAAACTGCCAGACAAAAGCAGAAGGACTTCGAACTAATTTAAACAATAAAGCAACGAAGCTCGTGATAAGCTCACTCTCTAAAGCACTAAAAGGGAATGTTTTCAGAATGGGAACAGAGGTAGACAAAAACGATTAATTGTTCGTTTGATCAATGCTCTCAAACATCATAAAAAGAACAGAAAAATCGGAAGAATTTAATGTTGGCCTTCTCAAAGCCCCGAAAACCAGTCGCTGGTAAATGAATTTGGAACTCATTTATAGAATAATTCAACGACGCTCTTGCAAACCTTAACCTAGAGCAATACAAAAGGTAGCAGTTTCCGTTATGGGAAAAGAAGTTAACAAAAAGGACCACTTGAAATCACTTGATGAAATGAGAAACAAACCCGATTCCCGAAAAAAGCATGGAACACAAACAACCTCTGAGAAAACAAAAACATTAGTAAAAAAAGTCAATGTTCGGTTGATCTATGCTTTTATTTATTATACAGGCAGAGAACTGAAAAAAAAACAACAGCATCTAGACAAGAACGTTGAAAACCAAGCATGTGAAAATCATGCCTATAACTGCGACTCCAACAAAGAAGTAACGAAAATAAAAAAGTTCTAAGATAAAGAATAGAAAAAGAATATAGAAAAAAAAATATAAAAAAGTTCTAAAATAAAAAAACGAAAAAAGAAAAAGTTCTGCAAAGAAAACAATTATTTCAAAGAATAGCAACAAATCAAAACACCGAACACAACCAATCTGCTAGAGCAGAAACTAAGTCACCACGTTTCCGTGCACCAAGTCCATCTCCGCATTTTCAGAGCCCTAAACACCCGTCGAATTAGTTTGAACTCATTTAACAATAACTCAACAACGGTCTTGCAAACTTCAATCTCAATAGCACTGCAAACAACAGCAACACATAGGTCTGCACATTATGTAATAACATAGAACATATTAACAAATTCCAGAAAAACAACACATCATTCAATAAATTCTTCAATGTTCGGTTGATCTATGCTTTCAGATATTATAAAACAGCCGAGAAAAAGGGATTAGGACAAAAACCTTGAACACCACTCATGCAAGTATCACGCCTATAACTTAGACATACGTAAAGAAGTAAAACCAATGAAAAAAATCTGCAAAGAACAATTTTCAATGAAACCAGAAATTGGAAAAAATTTAAACAGATAGTTTATAGCAATCTGTTTCGAACCGTAGCCATCTGCCAGAGCAGAACTAAACTCAGCAAATATTCTCTGAGCACATAGTTGATATTCAGATTTGCACAGTCCTAACTAGACAAAACGTAAATCACGTGAAAATGACGCCTTTAAATGAGACAAAAGAAAACTACTTAAAAGTCGTACTTAAACTCATCTAAGCCGTAACTCTACAACGTTCTTGTGAAGCTTAATCTCTACAGCGTTACAAAAATCATCCGTTCCCATGAAGAAAACAGAAAGACAAAAAAACGATTAATTGAAATCACGCGACAAAAACAGGCAAAAATTGATGTGGGCGCTAAACAATAACATGGAACATAATGACAAATTCTAGCACAACAAAAACCAGTTTATTAAATCTTTATTGCTCACATGATCTATGCCTATATAGAAAGCGACCCCTAAAGTAAAAATCACACAAGAAACTCGAAAAAAACTCATTGAGTAATTGAAATCACCTGACACGAGAGAACAAGTAGATGTGGACAATAAACAATAAGGAAAAGATCAACCAATTCTACCAACAAAACATCAATCAAATAAGTCGTCAGTGTTCAGTTGATATAAGCTTTTAAACATCATAAAAAAAGAGACCCGAGCAAAACGGAGTCCAGAAGAAAAAAACAAAAACACAAGTTACAATGACGACTTGTGTTAAAACGACTGAGACAAAACACAACTACTTGTCAAAGGTAGCTAAGCTCGGAACTCATTTAAACATAATTCAACAACGACCTTGAAGCACATCTCTAAGGCTTTAGAAAAGCATCCCTTCTCATTACGGGAACGTAGAAAAATGAAACGAGTAATTGAATTAAAGTGGCCAAAGCAGGATCAAACACTGCAAAAAACATGGCACATATTCACAAATTCTAGCAAAGCCAGATATCAGTTACTAAAATCAATGCTTTTTACATCACATACAAAGACACACCTAAAACAGAAGCAACACAAAAAATACTGCGGATTTATTTGATTTGACAAATTGCAGAGCCCACACTACCAGTCGAAGGCGATTGAAATTCGAACTCATTCTAGCCATAATTCAACAACGATCTTTTAAAGGCTAATCTCTACAGCACTGCCAAAAGCATCCATCCGTTTTCATCATTGCAGTAGAAGCAAACAAAAATAAGTATTTAGAACCACTTAATAAAAGCGGGAACAATTAGATAAGGACAATAAACAAAATGGAAATGATTACTAATTCTAGCAAAAAACACTTCAGTTGATCTATGCGTTTAAACATTATATTAAAGAGTACCCGAGAAAAACGGAGTGCAGAGGAAAACAAAACAACACTCAATTGAAAATTACTACTTTAACTGAGACTAAAGCACAACTACTAGTCAAAAGTAGCTGAGCTTGGAACTCATTTAAACATAATTCAACAACGACCTCTAAGCACATCTCTAAGGCTTTAGAAAAGCATCCCTTCTCATTACGGGAACGTAGAAAATTGAAACGAGTAATTGAAATAAAGTGGCAAAAGCAGGATCAAACACTGAAAAAAACATGGCACACATTCACAAATTCTAGCAAAGCCAGATATCAGTTACTAAAATCAATGCTTTTTACATCACATACGAAGAGACACCTAAAATAGAAGCAACACAAAAAATACAGCGCATTTATTTGAATTGACAAATTGCAGAGCCCACACTACCAGTTGAAGGCGATTGAAATTCGAACTCATTCTAGCTATAATTCAACAACGATCTTTTAAAGGTTAATCTCTACAGCACTGCCAAAAGCATCCATCCGTTTTCATCATTGCAGTAGAAGCAAACAAAAATAAGTATTTGGAACCACTTGACAAAAGCGCGAACAATTAGATAAGGACAATAAACAAAATGGAAATGATTACTAATTCTAGCAAAAAACACTTAGTTGATCTATGCTTTTAAACAATAAATTAAAGAGTACCCGAGAAAAACGGAGTGCAGAGGAAAAAACAACACTCAATTGAAAATGACTACTTTAACTGAGACTAAAGCACAACTACTAGTCAAAGACAGCTGAGGGTAAAACTCAATGAAACACGGTACTGCGAAGCTGCTCCCTAAGGAATTAAAAAAGCATCCATTCTCATTATAGGAGCGGAATAATTAAAAATGAGTACTTCAAATAACGTGGGAAAAGCAGGAACAAACAGATGTCGGCACTGAACATAAACATGGAATACAATAATAAATTCTAGCAAAGCAAAATATCAGTTATTCAAATCTTCATTGCTCAGCTGATCTATGCTTCTATACGTCACATATGAAGACACGCCTAAAAAACAGCAAAGAAGAAAAATTCTGCGCATTTAGTTGATTTCCACATTTGCAGAGCTCGCACTACCAATCGAAGGCAATTAAAATTGGAAATCATTTTATCCATAACTCAACGACGGTATTGCAAAACTTAATCTCTACCGCACGGCGCAGTCATCAATCCGTTTTCATTATTGGAACAGAAGCGAACAGATGTGTAATTGAAATCACTTGACACGTGGGAACAAATCGATGTGGACAAAAAACAATATGGAAAAGATTAACCAATTCTAGAAAACCAAAACATCAGTCAAAAAAATCTTCAGTGTTCAGTTGATATATGCTTTCAAACATCAAATTAAAGAGGACCCGAGAAAAACGGAGTGCAGAGGAAATAAACAAATATACTCGTTTGAAAATGACTACTTTAACTGAGACAAAAGCACAACTACTAGTCAAAGGCAGCTGAGGTTAAAACTCGGTATTGCGATGCTGATCCCTAAGGAATTAGAAAAGCATCCATTCTCATTACAGGAGCGGAATAAATAAAAACGAGTACTTCAAATAACGTGGAAAAGCAGGAACAAACAGATGTGGGCACTGAACTAAAACATGGAACACAATATCAAATTCTAGCGAAGCAAGACAGCAGTTATTCAAATCTTCATTGCTCAGCTGATCTATGCTTCTATACGTCACATATGAAGACACGCCTAAAAAACAGCAAAGAAGAAAAATTCTGCGCATTTAGTTGATTTCCACATTTGCAGAGCTCGCACTACCAATCGAAGGCAATTAAAATTGGAAATCATTTTATCCATAACTCAACGACGGTATTGCAAAACTTAATCTCTACCGCACGGCGCAGTCATCAATCCGTTTTCATTATTGGAACAGAAGCGAACAGATGTGTAATTGAAATCACTTGACACGTGGGAACAAATCGATGTGGACAAAAAACAATATGGAAAAGATTAACCAATTCTAGAAAACCAAAACATCAGTCAAAAAAATCTTCAGTGTTCAGTTGATATATGCTTTCAAACATCAAATTAAAGAGGACCCGAGAAAAACGGAGTGCAGAGGAAATAAACAAATATACTCGTTTGAAAATGACTACTTTAACTGAGACAAAAGCACAACTACTAGTCAAAGGCAGCTGAGGTTAAAACTCGGTATTGCGATGCTGATCCCTAGGGAATTAGAAAAGCATCCATTCTCATTACAGGAGCGGAATAAATAAAAACGAGTACTTCAAATAACGTGGAAAAGCAGGAACAAACAGATGTGGGCACTGAACTAAAACATGGAACACAATATCAAATTCTAGCGAAGCAAAACAGCAGTTATTCAAATCTTCATTGCTCAGCTGATCTATGCTTCTATACGTCACATATGAAGACACGCCTAAAAAACAGCAAAGAAGAAAAATTCTGCGCATTTAGTTGATTTCCACATTTGCAGAGCTCGCACTACCAATCGAAGGCAATTAAAATTGGAAATCATTTTATCCATAACTCAACGACGGTATTGCAAAACTTAATCTCTACCGCACGGCGCAGTCATCAATCCGTTTTCATTATTGGAACAGAAGCGAACAGATGTGTAATTGAAATCACTTGACACGTGGGAACAAATCGATGTGGACAAAAAACAATATGGAAAAGATTAACCAATTCTAGAAAACCAAAACATCAGTCAAAAAAATCTTCAGTGTTCAGTTGATATATGCTTTCAAACATCAAATTAAAGAGGACCCGAGAAAAACGGAGTGCAGAGGAAATAAACAAATATACTCGTTTGAAAATGACTACTTTAACTGAGACAAAAGCACAACTACTAGTCAAAGGCAGCTGAGGTTAAAACTCGGTATTGCGATGCTGATCCCTAAGGAATTAGAAAAGCATCCATTCTCATTACAGGAGCGGAATAAATAAAAACGAGTACTTCAAATAACGTGGAAAAGCAGGAACAAACAGATGTGGGCACTGAACTAAAACATGGAACACAATATCAAATTCTAGCGAAGCAAAACAGCAGTTATTCAAATCTTCATCGCTCAGCTGATCTATGCTTTTATACATCACATACGAAGACACGCCTAAAAAAAGCAACAAAGAAGAGAAATTCTGCGCATTTAGTTGATTTCCACATTTGCAGAGCCCGCACTACCAATCGAAGGCAATTAAAATTGGAAACCATTTAATCCATAACTCAACGACGGTATTGCAGAACTTAATCTCTACCGCACTGCGCAGTCATCAATCCGTTTTCATTATTGGAACAGAAGCAAACAGATATGTGTAATTGAAATCACTTGACACGTGGGAACAAATCGATGTGGACAAAAAACAATATGGAAAAGATTAACCAATTCTAGAAAACCAAAACATCAGTCAAATCAGTCTTCACTGTTCAGTTGATCTATGCTTTTAAACAACATATAAAAAGAGATCCGAGCAAAACTGTGTCCAGACGAAAAAAAAACAAAACCACAAGAGAAAATGACGACTTAAACTGAGATCAAAGCACAACTACTACTAAAAGGCAGCTAAGGTCGAAACTCATTTTAGCCATAATTCAACGACAGTCTTGCAAACCCTAATCTCAACAGCAATACAAGGGCATGCATCCGTTTTCATTAATGGAACAGACGCCAATAAAAAGGAGTGATTGAAAATCACTTGACAAAAGCAGGAACAAATAGTTGTGGACAATAAACAATGTGGAAAAGATTAAAGAATTCTCGCTAAACAAAGCATCAGTCAATTAAATCTTCAGTGTTCAGTTGATCTATGCTTTTAAACATCATATAAAAAGAGACCCGAGCAAAATTGTGTCCAGACGAAAAAAAAAACCACAAGAGAAAATGACGACTTAAACAGAGATCAAAGCACAACTACTAGTCAATGCAGCTAAGGTTGAAACTCATTAAAGCCATAATTCAACGACAGTCTTGCAAATCCTAATCTCAACAGCAATACAAAGGCATGCATCCATTTTCATCATTGCAGTAGAAGCAAACAAAAATAAGTATTTGGAACCACTTGATAAAAGCGGGAACAATTAGATAAGGACAATAAACAAAATGGAAATGATTACTAATTCTAGCAAAAAACACTTCAGTTGATCTATGCTTTTAAACATTAAAAGTACCCGAGAAAAACGGAGTGCAGAGGAAAACAAAACAACACTCCATTAAAAATGACTATTTTAACTGAGACTAAAGCACAACTACTAGTCAAAGTCAGCTGAGGGTAAAACTCAATAATGCGAAGCAGATCCCTAAGGAATTAAAAAAGCATCCATTCTCATAGGAGCGGAATAAATAAAAATGAGTACTTCAAATAACGTGGGAAAAGCAGGAACAAACAGATGTCGGCACTGAACTAAAACATGGAACACAATAAGAAATTCTAGCAAAGCAAAATATCAGTTATTCAAATCTTCATTGCTCAGATGATCTATGCTTTTATACATCACATTTGAAGACGCGCCTAAAAAAGCAGCAACAAAGAAAAATTCTGCGCATTTAGTTGATTTGCACATTTGCAGAGCCCGCACTACCAATCTAAGGCAATTGAAATTGGAATTCATTTAATCCATAACTCAACGACGTTATTGCAAAACTTAATCTCTATAGCAATGCAAAGTCATCCATGCGTTTTCAATATTGGAACAGAAGCAAACAAAAATGAGTGATTTAAATCACTTGATATGTGGGAACAAATAGATGCGGACAAAAAACAATATGGAAAAGATTAAACAATTCTAACCAAACAAAGCATCAATCAATTGAATCTTCAGTGTTCAGTTGATCTATGCTTTCAAAAATCAAACTACTGAGGACCCAAGAAAAAAGGAGTGCAGAGGAAATAAACAAATACACTCGTTTGAAAATGACTACTTTAACTGAGACTAAAGCACAACTACTAGTCAAAGGCAGCTGAGGTTAAAACTCATTTAAACACGGTACTGCGGTGCTGATCCCTAAGGAAGTAGAAAAGCATCCATTCTCATTATCGGAGCAGAATAAATAAAAATGAGTACTTTAAATAACGTGGGAAAAGCAGGAACAAACATGTCGGCACTGAACATAAACATGGAACACAATAATAAATTCTAGCAAAGCAAAATATGTTATTCAATTCTTCATTGCTCAGCTGATCTATGCTTCTATACATCACATATGAAGACACGCCTAAAAAAGAAGCAACAAAGAAAAATTCTGCGCATTTAGTTGATTTGCACATTTGCAGAGACCGCACTACCAATCGAAGGCAACTGAAATTGGAATTCATTTAATCCATAACTCAACGACGGTATTGCAAAAGTTAATCTCTATAGCACTGCAAAGTCATCCATCCGTTTTCATTATTGGAACAGAAGCAAACAAAAACGAGTGATTGAAATAACTTGACAGGTGGGAACAAATATATGTGGACAAAAAACAATATGGAAAATATTAACCAATTCTAACCAAACAAAGTATCAGTAAAATGAATCTTCAGTGTTCAGTTGATCTATGCTTTCAAACATCAAATTAAAGAGGACCCGAGAAAAACGGAGTGCAGAGGAACTAAACAAATATACTCGTTTGAAAATGACTACTTTAACTGAGACTAAAGCACAACTACTAGTCAAAGGCAGCTGAGGTTAAAACTCGGTACTGCGATGCTGATCCCTAAGGAATTAGAAAAGCATCCATTCTCATTAGAGGAGCGGAATAAATAAAAACGAGTACATCAAATAACGTGGTAAAAGCAGGAACAAACAGATGTGGGCACCGAACTAAAACATGGAACACAGTATCAAATTCTAGCGAAGCAGAACAGCAGTTATTCAAATCTTCATCACTCAGCTGATCTATGCTTTTATACATCATATATGAAGACACGCCTAAAAAACAACAAAGAAGAAAAATTCTGCGCATTTAGTTGATTTCCACATTTGCAGAGCCCGCACTACCAATCGAAGGCATTAAAATTGGAAATCATTTAATCCATAACTCAACGACGGTATTGCACAATTTAATCTCTACCGCACTGCGCAGTCATCAATCCGTTTTCATTATTGGAACAGAAGCAAACAGATATGTGTAATTGAAATCACTTGACACGTGGGAACAAATCGATGTGGACAAAAAACAATATGGAAATGATTAACCAATTCTAGAAAACCAAAACATCAGTCAAATAAGTCTTCAGTGTTCAGTTGATCTATGCTTTTAAACATCATACAAAAAAGAGGTCCGAGCAAAACGGAGTCCAGACAAAAAAAACAAAACCACAAGAGAAAATAACGACTTAAACTGAGATCAAAGCACAACTACTACTAAAAGGCAGCTAAGGTCGAAACTCATTTTAGCCATAATTCAACGACGGTCTTGCAAATCCTAATCTCAACAGCAATACAAAGGCATGCATCCGTTTTCATTAATGGAACAGACGTCAACAAAAAGGAGTGATTGAAAATCACTTGACAAAAGCAGGAACAAATAGTTGTGGACAAAAAACAATGGAAAAGATTAAAGAATTCTCGCTAAAGAAAGCATCAGTCAATTAAATCTTCAGTGTTGAGTTGATCTATCCTTTTAAACATCATTTAAAAAGAGACCCGAACAAAACGGTGTCCAGACGAAAAAAAAACCAAAAGTGAAAATGACCGACTTTAACGGAGATCATAGCACAACTACTAGTCAAAGGCAGCTGAGCTTGGAACTCATTTAAACATAATTCAACAAAGACCTTGAAGCACACCTTTAAGGCTTTAGAAAAGCATCCCTTCTCATTACGGGAACGTAGAAAAATGAAACGAGTAATTGAATTAAAGTGGCCAAAGCAGGATCAAACACTGAAAAAAAACATAGCACATTCACAAATTCTAGCAAAGCCAGATATCAGTTACTAAAATCAATGCTTTTTACATCACATACGAAGACACACCTAAAACAGAAGCAACACAAAAAATACTGCCGATTTATTTGATTTGACAAATTGCAGAGCCCACACTACGAGTCGAAGGCGATTGAAATTCGAACTCATTCTAGCCATAATTCAACAACGATCTTTTAAAGGTTAATCTCTACAGCACTGCCAAAAGCATCCATCCATTTTCATCATTGCAGTAGAAGCAAACAAAAATAAGTATTTGGAACCACTTCATAAAGCGGGAACAATTAGATAAGGAGAATAAACAAAATGGAAATGATTACTAATTCTAGCAAAAAACACTTCAGTTGATCTTTGCTTTTGAACATTAAATTAAAGAGTACCCGAGAAAAACGGAGTGCAGAGGAAAACAAAACAACACTCCATTGAAAATGACTATTTTAACTGAGACTAAAGCACAACTACTAGTCAAAGGCAGCTGAGGGTAAAACTCAATTATGCGAAGCTGATCCCCAAGGAATTAAAAAAGCATCCATTCTCATTATAGGAGCGGAATAAATAAAAATGAGTACTTCAAATAACGTGGGAAAAGCAGGAACAAACAGATGTCGGCACTGAACTAAAACATGGAACACAATATCAAATTCTAGCGAAGCAAAACAGCAGTTATTCAAATAATCATCGCTCAGCTGATCTATGCTTTTATACATCACATATGAAGACACGCCTAAAAAAACAACAAACAAAACTTCTGCGCATTTAGTTGATTTCCGCATTTGCAGAGCTCGCACTACCAATCGAAGGCAATTAAAATTGGAAATCATTTTATCCATAACTCAACGACGGTATTGCAAAACTTAATCTCTACCGCATGGCGCAGTCATCAATCCATTTTCATTATTGGAACAGAAGCGAACAGATATGTGTAATTGAAATCACTTGACACGTGGGAACAAATCGATGTGGACAAAAAACAATATGGAAAAGATTAACCAATTCTAGAAAACCAAAGCATCAGTCAAATAAGTCTTCAGTGTTCAGTTGATCTATGCTTTTAAACATCATATAAAAAGAGGTCCGAGCAAAACGGAGTCCAGACAAAAAAAAACAAAACCACAAGTGAAAATAAGGACTTTAACTGAGACTAAAGCAAAACTACTAGTCACAGGCAGCTGAGGTTAAAACTCAATTAAACACGGTACTGCGATGCTGATCCCTAGGGAAGTAGAAAAGCATCCATTCTCATTATAGGAGCGGAATAAATAAAACGAGTACATCAAATAACGTGGTAAAAGCGGGAACAAACATATGTGGGCACTGAACTAAAACATGGAACACAATATCAAATTCTAGCGAAGCAAAACAGCAGTTATTCAAATATTCATCACTCAGCTGATCTATGCTTTTATACATCACATATGAAGACACGCCTAAAAAAAAAACAACAAAGAAAAAAATTCTGCGCATTTAGTCGATTTCCACATTTGCAGAGCTCGCACTACCAATCGAAGGCAATTAAAATTGGAAATCATTTAATCCATAACTCAACGACGGTATTGCAAAACTTAATCTCTACCGCACTGCGCAGTCATCAATCCGTTTTCATTATTGGAACATAAGCAAACAGATATGTGTAAATGAAATCACTTGACACGTGGGAACAAATCGATGTGGACAAAAAAAACAATATGGAAAAGATTAACCAATTCTAGAAAACCAAAACATCAGTCAAATAAGTCTTCAGTGTTCAGTTGATCTATGCTTTTAAACATCATATAAAAAGAGGTCCGAGCAAAACGGAGTCCAGACAAAAAAATACAAAACCACAAGTGAAAATAAGGACTTTAACCGAGATCAAAGCACCACTAGTCAAGGGCAGCAGAGGTTAAAACTCAATTAAACACGGTATTGCAAAGCTGCTCTCTAATACATTAGAAAAGCATCCGTTCTCAATATAGGAGCGAAAAAAAATTAAAACGAGTACTTCAAATAACGTTGGAAAAGCAGGAACAAACAGATGTCACTGAACTAAAACATGGAAAATAACAAATTCTAGCAAAGCAAAATATGAGTTATTCAATTCTTCATTCCTCAGCTGATCTAGGCTTTTATACATCACATATGAAGACACACCTAGAAAAGAAGCAACAAAGAAAAATTTTGCGCATTTAGTTGATTTGCACATTCGCAGAGCCCGCATAACCAATCGAAGGCAATGAAATTGGAATTCATTTAACCCATAACTTAACGACGGTATTGAAAATCTTAATCTCTATAGCAATGCGAAGCCATCCATCCATTTTATTTATTGGAACAGAAGCAAACGAAAATCAGTAATTGAAATCACTTGAAACGTGGGACAAATAGTTGTGGACAAAAAACAATATGGAAAAAATTAACCCATTCTAGAAAAAAAATCAGTCAAATAAATCAGTAGTGTATCTATGCTTTTAAACATCATATAAAAAGAGGTCCGAGAAAAACGGAGTCCAGACGAAAAAAAACAAATCCAAAAGTGAAAATGACGACTTTAACTGAGATCAAAGCACGACTACTAGTCAAAGGCAGCTAAGATTGAAACTCATTTAAGCCATAAATACGACTTTAACTGAGATCAAAGCACAACAACTAGTCAAAGGCAGCTAAGGTTGAAACTCATTTAAGCCATAATTTAACGACGGTCTTGCAAATCCCAATCTCAATAGCAATACAAAGGCATGCATCCGTTTTCATTATTGGAACAGACGCCCACAAAAAGGAGTAATTGAAATAAGCAGGAACAAATAGATGTGGACACTAAAAAACGTGGAAAGGATTAACCAATTCTCGTCAAACAAAGCATTAGTCAATTAAATCTTCAGTGTTTATTTGATCTATTCTTTTAAAGATCATATAAAATTGGACCCGACAAAAAAAGAGTCCAGAGGGGAAAAAACAAAGCCACTCATTTTAAAATGACAATTTTGGCTGAGACCAAAGCACAGCTACTAGTCAAAGGCAGCTGAGGTTTAAACTCAATTAAACAAAGTATTGCAAGGCTGATCGCTAAGGCATTAGAAAAGCATCCGTTCTCATTATAGGGGAGAAAAGAAAACAAAAACGAGTACTTCAAATAACGTGGGGAAAAGCAGGAACAAACAGATCTGGTCACTGAACTAAAACATGGAACAAAATAAAAAATTCTAGAAAAGCAAAATTTCAGTTATTCAATTCTTCATTGCTCAGCTGATCTATGCTTTTATACATCACATATGAAGACACGCCTAAAAAGAAGCAACCAAGAAAAGTTCTCCGCAATTTGGTTGATTTGCACATTTGCAGAGCCCGCACTACCAATCGAAGGCAATTGAAATTGGAATTCATTTAATCCATAATTTAACGACGGTATTGCAGAACTTAATCTCTATAGCAATGCGAAGCCATCCATCCGTTTTCATTATTGGAACAGAAGCAAACAAATATGAGTAATTGAAATCACTTGACACGTGGGAACAAATAGATGTGGACAAAAAACAAAATGGAAAAAATTAACCAATTCTAGAAAAACAAAACATCAGTACATTACATCTTCAGTCTTCAGTTGATCTATGCTTCAAAACATCATATAAGAAAAGGTCCTAGCAAAGCGGAGTCCAGACGAAAAAAACCAAACTACAAGAGAAAATGACGACTTTAACTGGCGGAAACTCATTTAAGCCATAATCCAACTACGGTCTTGCAAAACCTAACCTCAACAGCAATACAAAAGAATGCATCCATTTTCATTATTGGAACAGAAGCAAACAAAAAGGAGTAATTGAAATGACTTGACAAAAGCAGGAACGAATAGATGTGGACAATGAACAATGTAGAAAAGATTAACCAATTCTCGCTAAGCAAAGCATCAGTCAATTAAACCTTCAGTGTCAGTTGATCTATGCTTTTAAACATCATATAAAAAGAGGTCCGAGCAAAGCGGAGTCCAGACGAAAAGAAAAAAAACAAAACCACAAGTGAAAATGACTACTTAAACTGAGATCAAAGCACAACTACTAGTCAAAGTCAGCTAAGGTTGAAAATCATTTAAGCCATAATTCAACGACGGTCCTGCAAATCCCAATCTCAACAGCAATACAAAGGCATGCATCCATTTCCATTATTGGAAAAGAAGCAAACAAAAAGGAGTAATTGAAATCATTTGACAAAAGCAGGAAAAAAAAGATAAGGACAATAAACAACGTGGAAAAGATAAACCAATTCTCGCTCAACAAAGCATCAGTCAATTAAATCTTCAGTGTTTAGTTGATCTTCGCTTTTAAAAATCATATAAAATGGGACCCAACAAAAAAAGAGTCCAGAGGGAAAAAATAAAACCACTCATGTTAAAAAAAACGACTTTGACTGAGACCAAAGCACAACTACTAGTCCAAGGCAGCTGAGGTTAAAACTCAATTAAACACGCTATTGCAAAGCTGATCTCTATAGCATTAGAAAAGCGTCTGTTCTCATTGTAGGAGAAAAAAAATAAAAACGAGTACTTCAAATAACGTGGGGAAAAGCAGGAACAAACAGATCTGGTCACTGAACTAAAACATGGAACAAAATAAAAAAAAATCTAGAAAAGCAAAATTTCAGTTATTCAATTCTTCATTGCTCAGCTGATCTATGCTTTTATACATCACATATGAAGACACGCCTAAAAAGAAGCAACCAAGAAAAGTTCTGCGCAATTTGGTTGATTTGCACATTTGCAGAGCCCGCACTACCAATCGAAGGCAATTGAAATTGGAATTCATTTAATCCATAATTTAACGACGGCATTGCAGAACTTAATCTCTATAGCAATGCGAAGCCATCCATCCGTTTTCATTATTGGAACAGAAGCAAACAAAAATGAGTAATTGAAATCACTTGACACGTGGGAACAAATAGATGTGGACAAAAAACGAAATATAAAAAATTAACCAATTCTAGAAAAACAAAACATCAGTACATTACATCTTCAGTCTTCAGTTGATCTATGCTTCAAAACATCATATAAGAAAAGGTCCTAGCAAAGCGGAGTCCAGACGAAAAAAACCAAACTACAAGAGAAAATGACGACTTTAACTGGTGGAAACTCATTTAAGCCATAATCCAACTACGGTCTTGCAAAAACTAACCTCAACAGCAATACAAAAGAATGCATCCATTTTCATTATTGGAACAGAAGCAAACAAAAAGGAGTAATTGAAATGACTTGACAAAAGCAGGAACGAATAGATGTGGACAATAAACAATGTAGAAAAGATTAACCAATTCTCGCTAAGCAAAGCATCAGTCAATTAAACCTTCAGTGTCAGTTGATCTATGCTTTTAAACATCATATAAAAAGAGGTCCGAGCAAAGCGGAGTCCAGACGAAAAGAAAAAAACAAAACCACAAGTGAAAATGACTACTTAAACTGAGATCAAAGCACAACTACTAGTCAAAGTCAGCTAAGGTTGAAAATCATTTAAGCCATAATTCAACGACGGTCCTGCAAATCCCAATCTCAACAGCAATACAAAGGCATGCATCCATTTCCATTATTGGAAAAGAAGCAAACAAAAAGGAGTAATTGAAATCATTTAACAAAAGCAGGAAAAAGATAAGGACAATAAACAACGTGGAAAAGATAAACCAATTCTCGCTCAACAAAGCATCAGTCAATTAAATCTTCAGTGTTTAGTTGATCTTCGCTTTTAAAAATCATATAAAATGGGACCCAACAAAAAAAGAGTCCAGAGGGAAAAAATAAAACCACTCATGTTAAAAAAAACGACTTTGACTGAGACCAAAGCACAACTACTAGTCAATGGCAGCTGAGGTTAAAACTCAATTAAACACGGTATTGCAAAGCTGATCTCTATAGCATTAGAAAAGCATCTGATCTGTTCTCATTGTAGGAGAAAAAAAATAATAACGAGTACTTCAAATAACGTGGGGAAAAGCAGGAACAAACAGATCTGGTCACTGAACTCAAACATGGAACAAAATAAAAAAATCTAGAAAAGCAAAATTTCAGTTATTCAATTCTTCATTGCTCAGCTAATCTATGCTTTTATACATCACATATGAAGACACGCCTAAAAAAGAAGCAACCAAGAAATGTTCTGCGCAATTTGGTTGATTTGCACATTTGCAGAGCCCGCACTACCAATCAAAGGCAATTGAAATTAGAATTCATTTAAGCCATAATTCAACTACGGTCTTGCAACACCTTACATCAAGAGCAACACAAAAGCATGCATCCGTTTTCATTATTGGAACAGACGCAAACGAAAAGAAGTAATTGAAATCACTTGACAAAACAGGAACAAATAGATGTGGACAATAAACAACGTGGAAAAGATTAACCAATTCTCGCCAAAGCATCAGTCAATTAAATCGTCAGTGTTCAGTTGATCTATGCTTTTAAACATCAAATAAAAAGAGGTCCGAGCAAAGCGGAGTTCAGACGAAAAGAAAAAAAAACCAAAAGTGAAAATGACGATTTTAACTGAGATCAAAGCACAACTACTAGTCAAAGGCAGCTAAGGTTGAAACTCATTTAAGCCATAACTCAACGAGGGTCCTGCAAATCTCAATCTCAAGAGCAATACAAAGGCATGCATCCGTTTCCATTATTGGAAAAGAAGCAAACAAAAAGGAGTAATTGAAAACAATTGACAAAAGCGGGAAAAAAAGATGTGGACAATAAACAACGTGGAAAAGATCAACCAATTCTCGCTAAACAAAACATCAGTCAATTAAATCTTCAGTGCTTAGTTGATCTATCCTTTTAAAAATCATATAAAATGGGACCCAACAAAAAAGAGTCCAGAGGGAAAAAATAAAACCACTCATGTTAAAAACAACGACTTTGATTGAGACCAAAGCACAACTACTAGTCAAAGGCAGCTGAGGTTAAAACTCAATTAAACACGGTATTGCAAAGCTGATCTCTATAGCATTAGAAAAGCATCTGTTCTCATTGTAGGAGAAAAAAAAACGAGTACTTCAAATAACGTGGGGAAAAGCAGGAACAAACAGATCTGGTCACTGAACTCAAACATGGAAAAAAATAAAAAAATCTAGAAAAACAAAATTTCAGTTATTCAATTCTTCATTGCTCAGCTGATCTATGCTTTTATACATCACATATGAAGACACGCCTAAAAAAGAAGCAAGCAAGAAAAGTTCTGCGCAATTTGGTTGATTTGCACATTTGCAGAGCCCGCACTACCAATCGAAGGCAATTGAAAATAGAATTCATTTAAACCATAATTCAACTACGGTCTTGCAACACCTTACATCAAGAGCAACACAAAAGCATGCATCCGTTTTCATTATTGGAACAGACGCAAACGAAAAGGAGTAATTGAAATCACTTGACAGAAGCAGGAACAAATAGATGTGAACAATAAACAACGTGGAAAAGATTAACCAATTCTCGCCAACGCATCAGTCAATTAAATTGTCAGTGTTCAGTTGATCTATGCTTTTAAACATCAAATAAAAAGAGGTCCGAGCAAAGCGGAGTCCAGACGAAAAGAAAACAAAACCAAAAGTGAAAACGACTATTTTAACTGAGATCAAAGCACAAGTACTAGTCAAAGGCAGCTAAGGTTGAAACTCATTTAAGCCATAACTCAACGACGGTCCTGCAAATCTCAATCTCAAGAGCAATACAAAGGCATGCATACGTTTCCATTATTGGAAAAGAAGCAAACAAAAAGGAGTAATTGAAAACATTTGACAAAAGCGGGAAAAAAGATGTGGACAATAAACAACGTGGAAAAGATCAACCAATTCTCGCTAAACAAAACATCAGTCAATAAAATCTTCAGTGTTTAGTTGATCTATCCTTTTAAAAATCATATAAAATGGGACCCAACAAAAAAGAGTCCAGAGGGAAAAAATAAAACCACTCATGTTAAAAAAAACGACTTTGACTGAGACCAAAGCACAACTACTAGTCAAAGGCAGCTGAGGTTAAAACTCAATTAAACACGGTTTTGCAAAGCTGATCTCTATAGCATTAGAAAAGCATCTGTTCTCATTGTAGGAGAAAAAAAACGAGTACTTCAAATAACGTGGGGAAAAGCAGGAACAAAGATCTGGTCACTGAACTCAAACATGGAACAAAATAAAAAAATCTAGAAAAACAAATTTTCAGTTATTCAATTCTTCATTGCTCAGCTGATCTATGCTTTTATACATCACATATGAAGACACGCCTAAAAAAGAAGCAAGCAAGAAAAGTTCTGCGCAATTTGGTTGATTTGCACATTTGCAGAGCCCGCACTACCAATCGAAGGCAATTGAAAATAGAATTCATTTAAGCCATAATTCAACTACGGTCTTGCAACACCTTACATCAAGAGCAACACAAAAGTATGCATCCTTTTTCATTATTGGAACAGACGCAAACGAAAAGGAGTAATTGAAATCACTTGACAAAAGCAGGAACAAATAGATGTGAACAATAAACAACGTGGAAAAGATTAACCAATTCTCGCCAACGCATCAGTCAATTAAATTGTCAGTGTTCAGTTGATCTATGCTTTTAAACATCAAATAAAAAGAGGTCCGAGCAAAGCGGAGTCCAGACGAAAAGAAAAAAAACAAAACCAAAAGTGAAAATGACGATTTTAACTGAGATCAAAGCACAACTACTAGTCAAAGGCAGCTAAGGTTGAAACTCATTTAAGCCATAACTCAACGACGGTCCTGCAAATTTCAATCTCAAGAGCTATACAAAGGCATGCATACGTTTCCATTATTGGAAAAGAAGCAAACAAAAAGGAGTAATTGAAAACATTTGACAAAAGCGGGAAAAAAGATGTGGACAATAAACAACGTGGAAAAGATCAACCAATTCTCGCTAAACAAAACATCAGTCAATTAAATCTTCAGTGTTTAGTTGATCTATCCTTTTAAAAATCATATAAAATGGGACCCAACAAAAAAGAGTCCAGAGGGAAAAAATAAAACCACTCATGTTAAAAAAACGACTTTGACTGAGACCAAGGCACAACTACTAGTCAAAGGCAGCTGAGGTTAAAACTCAATTAAACACGGTTTTGCAAAGCTGATCTCTAAGGCATTAGAAAAGCATCCGTTCTCATTATAGGAGCAAAAAACTAAACACGAGTACTTCAAATAACGTGGGGAAAAGCAGGAGCAAACAGATCTGGTCACTGAATTAAAACATGCAACAAAATAAAAAAAATCTAGAAAAGCAAAATATCAGTTATTCAATTCTTCATTGCTCAGCTGATCTATGCTTTTATACATCACATATGAAGACCCGCCTAAGAAAGAAGCAACAAAGAAAAGTTCAGCGCAATTTGGTTGATTTGCACATTTGCAGAGCCCGCACTACCAATCGAAGGCAATTGAAATTAGAATTTATTTAAGCCATAATTCAACTACGGTCTTGCAACACCTTACATCAAGAGCAACACAAAAGCATGCATCCGTTTTCATTATTGGAACAGACGCAAACGAAAAGGAGTAATTGAAATCACTTGACAAAACAGGAACAAATAGATGTGGACAATAAACAACGTGGAAAAGATTAACCAATTCTCGCCAAAGCATCAGTCAATTAAATCGTCAGTGTTCAGTTGATCTATGCTTTTAAACATCAAATAAAAAGAGGTCCGAGCAAAGCGGAGTTCAGACGAAAAGAAAAAAAAACAAAACCAAAAGTGAAAATGACGATTTTAACTGAGATCAAAGCACAACTACTAGTCAAAGGCAGCTAAGGTTGAAACTCATTTAAGCCATAACTCAACGACGGTCCTGCAAATCTCAATCTCAAGAGCAATACAAAGGCATGCATCCGTTTCCATTATTGGAAAAGAAGCAAACAAAAAGGAGTAATTGAAATCACTTGACAAAAGCAGGACCAAATAGATGTGGACAAAAAACAATATGGAAAAGATTAACCAATTCTAGAAAAACAAAACATCAGCCAAATAAATCTTCAGTGTTCAGTTGATCTATGCTTTTAAACATCATAAAAAAAGAGGTCCTAGCAAAGCGGAGTCCAGACGAAAAAAAACAAAACCACAAGTGAAAATAAGGACTTTAACCAAGATCAAAGCACAACTACTAGTCAAGGGCAGCTGAGGTTAAAACTCAATTAAACACGGTATTGCAAAGCTGATCTCTAAGGCATTAGAAAAGCATCTGTTCCCATTGTAGGAGAAAAAAAATAAAAACGAGTACTTCAAATAACGTGGGGAAAAGCAGGAACAAACAGATCTGGTCACTGAACTAAAACATGGAACAAAATAAAAAATTCTAGAAAAGCAAAATATCAGTTATTCAATTCTTCATTGCTCAGCTGATCTATGCTTTTATACATCACATATGGAGACACGCCTAAGAAAGAAGCAACAAAGAAAAGTTCAGCGCAATTTGGTTGATTTGCACATTTGCAGAGCCCGCACTACCAATCGAAGGCAATTGAAATTAGAATTCATTTAAGCCATAATTCAACTACGGTCTTGCAAAACCTAACTTTACAGCAATGCAAAAGCATGCATCCGTCTTCATTATTGGAACAGACGCTAGCAAAAAGGAGTAATTGAAATCACTTGACAAAAGCAGGAAAAAATTGATGTGGTCAATAAACAACGTGGAAAAGATAAACCAATTCTCGCCAAACAAAGCATCAGTCGATTAAGTCATCAGTGTTCAGTTGATCTATGCTTTTAAATATCAAATAAAAAGAGGTCCGAGCAAAGCCGAGTCCAAACGAAAAGAAAAAAACAAAACCAAAAGTGAAAATGACGACTTTAACTGAGATCAAAGCACAACTACCAGTCAAAGGCAGCCAAGGTTGAAACTCATTTAAGCCATAACTCAACGACGGTCCTGCAAATCCCAATCTCAAGAGCAATACAAAGGCATGCATCCGTTTCCATTATTGGAAAAGAAGCAAACAAAAAGGAGTAATTGAAAACATTTGACAAAAGCAGAAAAAGATGTGGACAATAAACAACGTGGAAAAGATCAACCAATTCTCGCTAAACAAAACATCAGTCAATTAAATCTTCAGTGTTTAGTTGATCTATCCTTTTAAAAATCATATAAAATGGGACCCAACAAAAAAGAGTCCAGAGGGAAAAATAAAACCACTCATGTTAAAACGACTTTGACTGAGACCAAGGCACAACTACTAGTCAAAGGCAGCTGAGGTTAAAGCTCAATTAAACACGGTATTGCAAAGCTGATCTCTAAGGCATTAGAAAAGCATCCGTTCTCATTATAGGAGCAAAAAAACTAAAAACGAGTACTTCAAATAACGTGGGGAAAAGCAGGAGCAAACAGATCTGGTTACTGAACTAAAACATGGAACAAAATAAAAAATTCTAGAAAAGCAAAATATCAGTTATTCAATTCTTCATTGCTCAGCTGATGTATGCTTTTATACATCACATATGAAGACACGCCTAAGAAAGAAGCAACAAAGAAAAGTTCAGCGCAATTTGGTTGATTTGCACATTTGCAGAGCCCGCACTACCAATCGAAGGCAATTGAAATTAGAATTCATTTAAGCCATAATTCAACTACGGTCTTGCAAAACCTAACTTTAACAGCAATACAAAAGCATGCAACCGTTTTCATTATTGGAACAGACGCTAGCAAAAAGGAGTAATTGAAATCACTTGACAAAAGCAGGAACAAATTGATGTGGACAATAAACAACGTGGAAAAGATTAACCAATTCTCGCCAAACAAAGCATCAGTCGATTAAATCATCAGTGTTCAGTTGATCTATGCTTTTAAACATCAAATAAAAAGAGGTCCGAGTAAAGCGGAGTCCAAACGAAAAGAAAAAAAACAAAACCAAAAGTGAAAATGACGACTTTAACTGAGATCAAAGCACAACTACTAGTCAAAGGCAGCCAAGGTTGAAACTCATTTAAGCCATAATTCAACACGGTCCTGCAAATCCCAATCTCAAGAGCAATACAAAGGCATGCATCCGTTTCCATTATTGGAAAAGAAGCAAACAAAAAGGAGTAATTGAAAACATTTGACGAAAGCAGGAAAAAAAGATGTGGACAATAAACAACGTGGAAAAGATCAACCAATTCTCGCTAAACAAAACATCAGTCAATTAAATCTTCAGTGTTTAGTTTATCTATCCTTTTAAAAATCATATAAAATGGGACCCAACAAAAAAGAGTCCAGAGGGAAAAATAAAACCACTCATGTTAAAAAAACGACTTTGACTGAGACCAAGGCACAACTACTAGTCAAAGGCAGCTGAGGTTAAAGCTCAATTAAACACGGTATTGCAAAGCTCATCTCTAAGGCATTAGAAAAGCATCCGTTCTCATTATAGGAGCAAAAAAACTAAAAACGAGTACTTCAAATAACGTGGGGAAAAGCAGGAGCAAACAGATCTGGTCACTGAACTAAAACATGGAACAAAATAAAAAATTCTAGAAAAGCAAAATATCAGTTATTCAATTCTTCATTGCTCAGCTGATCCATGCTTTTATACATCACATATGAAGACACGCCTAAGAAAGAAGCAACAAAGAAAAGTTCAGCGCAATTTGGTTGATTTGCACATTTGCAGAGCCCGCACTACCAATCGAAGGCAATTGAAATTAGAATTCATTTAAGCCATAATTCAACTACGGTCTTGCAAAACCTAACTTTAACAGCAATACAAAAGCATGCAACCGTTTTCATTATTGGAACAGACGCTAGCAAAAAGGAGTAATTGAAATCACTTGACAAAAGCAGGAACAAATTGATGTGGACAATAAACAACGTGGAAAAGATTAACCAATTCTCGCCAAACAAAGCATCAGTCGATTAAATCATCAGTGTTCAGTTGATCTATGCTTTTAAACATCAAATAAAAAGAGGTCCGAGTAAAGCGGAGTCCAAACGAAAAGAAAAAAACAAAACCAAAAGTGAAAATGACGACTTTAACTGAGATCAAAGCACAACTACTAGTCAAAGGCAGCCAAGGTTGAAACTCATTTAAGCCATAATTCAACGACGGTCCTGCAAATCCCAATCTCAAGAGCAATACAAAGGCATGCATCCGTTTCCATTATTGGAAAAGAAGCAAACAAAAAGGAGTAATTGAAAACATTTGACAAAAGCAGGAAAAAAAGATGTGGACAATAAACAACGTGGAAAAGATCAACCAATTCTCGCTAAACAAAACATCAGTCAATTAAATCTTCAGTGTTTAGTTGATCTATCCTTTTAAAAATCATATAAAATGGGACCCAACAAAAAAGAGTCCAGAGGGAAAAATAAAACCACTCATGTTAAAAAAACGACTTTGACTGAGACCAAGGCACAACTACTAGTCAAAGGCAGCTGAGGTTAAAGCTCAATTAAACACGGTATTGCAAAGCTGATCTCTAAGGCATTAGAAAAGCATCCGTTCTCATTATAGGAGCAAAAAAACTAAAAACGAGTACTTCAAATAACGTGGGGAAAAGCAGGAGCAAACAGATCTGGTCACTGAACTAAAACATGGAACAAAATAAAAAATTCTAGAAAAGCAAAATATCAGTTATTCAATTCTTCATTGCTCAGCTGATCTATGCTTTTATACATCACATATGAAGACACGCCTAAGAAAGAAGCAACAAAGAAAAGTTCAGCGCAATTTGGTTGATTTGCACATTTGCAGAGCCCGCACTACCAATCGAAGGCAATTGAAATTATAATTCATTTAAGCCATAATTCAACTACGATCTTGCAAAACCTAACCTCAACAGCAATACAAAAACATGCATCCGTTTTAATTATTGGAAAAGACGCTAGCAAAAAGGAGTAATTGAAATCACTTGACAAAAGCAGGAACAAATAGATGTGGACAATAAACAACGTGGATAAGATTAACCAATTCTCGCCAAACAAAGCATCAGTCAATTAAATCGTCAGTGTTCAGTTGCTCTATGCTTTTAAACATCAAATAAAACGAGGTCCGAGCAAAGCGGAGTCCAGACGAAAAGAAAAAAACAAAACCAAAAGTGAAAATGACGACTTTAACTGAGATCAAAGCACAACTACTAGTCAAAGGCAGCTAAGGTTGAAACTCATTTAAGCCATAATTCAACGACGGCCCTGCAAATCCCAATCTCAAGAGCAATACAAAGGCATGCATCCGTTTTCATTATTGGAACAGAAGCAAACAAAAAGGAGTAATTGAAATCACTTGACAAAAGCAGGAACAAATAGATGTGGACAATAAACAATGTGGAAAAGATTAACCAATTCTCGCTAAACAAAACATCAGTCAATTAAATCTTCAGTGTTTAGTTGATCTATCCTTTTAAAAATCATATAAAATGGGACCCAACAAAAAAGAGTCCAGAGGGAAAAAATAAAACCACATGTTAAAATGACGACTTTGACTGAGACCAAAGCACAACTACTAGTCAAAGGCAGCTGAGGTTCAAACTCAATTAAACACGGTATTGCAAAGCTGATCTCTAAGGCATTAGAAAAGCATCCGTTCTCATTATAGGAGCAAAAAAACTAAAACGAGTACTTCAAAGAACGTGGGGAAAAGCAGGAGCAAACAGATCTGGTCACTGAACTAAAACATGGAACAAAATAAAAAATTCTAGAAAAGCAAAATATCAGTTATTCAATTCTTCATTGCTCAGCTGATCTATGCTTTTATACATCACATATGAAGACACGCCTAAGAAAGAAGCAACAAAGAAAAGTTCAGCGCAATTTGGTTGATTTGCACATTTGCAGAGCCCGCACTACCAATCGAAGGCAATTGAAATTATAATTCATTTAAGCCATAATTCAACTACGATCTTGCAAAACCTAACCTCAACAGCAATACAAAAACATGCATCCGTTTTAATTATTGGAACAGACGCTAGCAAAAAGGAGTAATTGAAATCACTTGACAAAAGCAGGAACAAATAGATGTGGACAATAAACAACGTGGATAAGATTAACCAATTCTCGCCAAACAAAGCATTAGTCAATTAAATCGTCAGTGTTCAGTTGCTCTCTGCTTTTAAACATCAAATAAAAAGAGGTCCGAGCAAAGCGGAGTCCAGACGAAAAGAAAAAAACAAAACCAAAAGTGAAAATGACGACTTTAACTGAGATCAAAGCACAACTACTAGTCAAAGGCAGCTAAGGTTGAAACTCATTTAAGCCATAATTCAACGACGGTCCTGCAAATCCCAATCTCAAGAGCAATACAAAGGCATGCATCAGTTTTCATTATTGGAACAGAAGCAAACAAAAAGGAGTAATTGAAATCACTTGACAAAAGCAGGAACAAATAGATGTGGACAATAAACAATGTGGAAAAGATTAACCAATTCTCGCTAAACAAAACATCAGTCAATTAAATCTTCAGTGTTTAGTTGATCTATCCTTTTAAAAATCATATAAAATGGGACCCAACAAAAAAGAGTCCAGAGGGAAAAAATAAAACCACATGTTAAAATGACGACTTTGACTGAGACCAAAGCACAACTACTAGTCAAAGGCAGCTGAGGTTCAAACTCAATTAAACACGGTATTGCAAAGCTCTAAGGCATTAGAAAATAAATTGTTCTCATTATAGGAGCGAAACAAAATAAAAACGAGCACTTCAAATAACGTGGGAAAAGCAGGAACAAACAGATCTGGTCACTGAACTAAAACATGGAACACAAAATTCTAGCAAAGAAAAATATCAGTTATTCAATTCTTCATTGCTCAGCTGATCTATGCTTTTATGCATCACATATGAAGACGCGCCTAAAAAAGAAGCAACAAAGAAAAATTCTGCGCAATTTGTTTGATTTGCACATTTGCAGAGCCCGCACTACCAATCGAAGACAATTGAAATTAGAATTCATTTAAGCCATAATTCAACTACGGTCTTGCAACACCTTACATCAAGAGCAACACAAAAGCATGCATCCGTTTTCAATAATGGAACAGAAGCAAACAAAAATGAGCACGTGAAATCACTTGACACGTGGGAACAAATAGATGTGGACAAAAAAACAATATGGAAAAGATTAACCAATTCTAAAAAAAACATCAGTCAAATAAATCTTCAGTGTTCAGTTGATCTATGCTTTTAAACATCATATAAAAAAAAGGACCGAGCAAAGCGGAGTCCAGACGAAAAAAAAACAAAACCACAGGTGAAAATGACAGACTTTAACTGAGATCAAAGCACAACTACTAGTCAAAGGCAGCTAAGATTGAAACTCATTTAAACCATAATTCAACGACGGTCTTGCAAATCCCAATCTCAATAGCAATACAAAGGCATGTACCCGTTCCCATTACTGGAACAGAAGCAAACAAAAAGGAGTAATTGAAATCACTTGACAAAAGCAGGAACAAATAGATGTGGACAATAAACAACGTGGAAAGGATTAACCAATTCTCGCCAAACAAAACATCAGTCAATTACATCTTCAGTGTTTAGTTGATCTTTGCTTCTAAACATCATATAAAAAGAGGTCGAGCAAAACGGAGTCCAAACGGAAAAAAACAAAACCACAAGTGAAAATGACGACTTTAACTGAGATCAAAGCACAACTACTAGTGAAAGGCAGCTAAGGTTGAAACTCATTAAAGCCATAATTCAACGACAGTCTAACAAATCCCAATCTCAATAGCAATACAACGGCATGTACCCGTTCCCATTACTGGAACACAAGCAAACAAAAAGGAGTAATTGAAATGACTTGACAAAAGCAGGAACGAATAGATGTGGACAATAAACAACGTGGAAAGGATTAACCAATTCTCGCCAAACAAAACATCTGTCAATTACATCTTCAGTGTTTAGTTGATCTTTGCTTCTAAACATTATATAAAAAGAGGTCGAGCAAAACGGAGTCCAAACGGAAAAAAACAAAACCACAAGTGAAAATGACGACTTTAACTGAGATCAAAGCACAACTACTAGTCAGAGGCAGCTAAGGTTGAAACTCATTAAAGCCATAATTCAACGACAGTCTTGCAAATCCCAATCTCAAAAGCAATACAAAGGCATGTACCCGTTCCCATTACTGGAACAGAAGCAAACAAAAAGGAGTAATTGAAATCACTTGACAAAAGCAGGAACAAATAAATGTGGACAATAAACCACGTGGAAAGGATTAACCAATTCTCGCAAAACAAAACATCAGTCAATTACAACTTCAGTGTTTAGTTGATCTTTGCTTTTACACATCATATAAAAAGAGGTCCGAGCAAAGCGGAGTCCAGACGGAAAAACAAAACAAAACCACAAGTGAAAATGACGACTTTAACTGAGATCAAAGCACAACTACTAGTCAAAGGCAGCTAAGGTTGAAACTCATTTAAACCATAATTCAACGACGGTCTTGCAAATCCCAATCTCAATAGCAATACAAAGGCATGTACCCGTTCCCATTACTGGAACAGAAGCAAACAAAAAGGAGTAATTGAAATCACTTGACAAAAGCAGGAACAAATAGATGTGGACAATAAACCACGTGGAAAGGATTAACCAATTCTCGCAAAACAAAACATCAGTCAATTACAACTTCAGTGTTTAGTTGATCTTTGCTTTTAAACATCATATAAAAAGAGGTCCGAGCAAAGCGGAGTCCAGACGGAAAAACAAAACAAAACCCCAAGTGAAAATGACGACTTTAACTGAGATCAAAGCACAACTACTAGTCAAAGGCAGCTAAGGTTGAAACTCATTAAAGCCATAATTAAACGACAGTCTTGCAAATCCTAATCTCAATAGCAATACAGAGGCATGCATCCATTTTCATTATTGGAACAGAAGCAAACAAAAAGGAGTAATTGAAATGAATTGACAAAAGCAGGAACGAATAGATGTGGACAAAAAACAATGTAGAAAAGATTAACCAATTCTCGCTAAAAAAAGCATCAGTCAATTAAATCTTCAGTGTTCAGTTGATCTATGCTTTTAAACATCATATAAAAAAAAGGACCGAGCAAAGCGGAGTCCAGACGAAAAAAAACAAAACCACAGGTGAAAATGACAGACTTTAACTGAGATCAAAGCACAACTACTAGTCAAAGGCAGCTAAGATTGAAACTCATTTAAACCATAATTCAACGACGGTCTTGCAAATCCCAATCTCAATAGCAATACAAAGGCATGTACCCGTTCCCATTACTGGAACAGAAGCAAACAAAAAGGAGTAATTGAAATCACTTGACAAAAGCAGGAACAAATAGATGTGGACAATAAACAACGTGGAAAGGATTAACCAATTCTCGCCAAACAAAACATCAGTCAATTACATCTTCAGTGTTTAGTTGATCTTTGCTTCTAAACATCATATAAAAAGAGGTCGAGCAAAACGGAGTCCAAACGGAAAAAAAAACAAAACCACAAGTGAAAATGACGACTTTAACTGAGATCAAAGCACAACTACTAGTCAAAGGCAGCTAAGGTTGAAACTCATTAAAGCCATAATTCAACGACAGTCTTGCCAATCCCAATCTCAATAGCAATACAAAGGCATGTACCCGTTCCCATTACTGGAACAGAAGCAAACAAAAAGGAGTAATTGAAATCACTTGACAAAAGCAGGAACGAATAGATGTGGACAATAAACAACGTGGAAAGGATTAACCAATTCTCGCCAAACAAAACGTCAGTCAATTACATCTTCAGTGTTTAGTTGATCTTTGCTTCTAAACATCATATAAAAAGAGGTCGAGCAAAACGGAGTCCAAACGGAAAAAAACAAAACCACAAGTGAAAATGACGACTTTAACTGAGATCAAAGCACCACTACTAGTCAAAGGCAGCTAAGGTTGAAACTCATTAAAGCCATAATTCAACGACAGTCTTGCAAATCCCAATCTCAATAGCAATACAAAGGCATGTACCCGTTCCCATTACTGGAACAGAAGCAAACAAAAAGGAGTAATTGAAATCACTTGACAAAAGCAGGAACAAATAGATGTGGACAATAAACCACGTGGAAAGGATTAACCAATTCTCGCAAAACAAAACATCAGTCAATTACAACTTCAGTGTTTAGTTGATCTTTGCTTTTACACATCATATAAAAAGAGGTCCGAGCAAAGCGGAGTCCAGACGGAAAAACAAAACAAAACCACAAGTGAAAATGACGACTTTAACTGAGATCAAAACACAACTACTAGTCAAAGGCAGCTAAGATTGAAACTCATTTAAACCATAATTCAACGACGGTCTTGCAAATCCCAATCTCAATAGCAATACAAAGGCATGTACCCGTTCCCATTACTGGAACAGAAGCAAACAAAAAGGAGTAATTGAAATCACTTGACAAAAGCAGGAACAAATAGATGTGGACAATAAACAACGTGGAAAGGATTAACCAATTCTCGCCAAACAAAACATCAGTCAATTACATCTTCAGTGTTTAGTTGATTTTTGCTTCTAAACATCATATAAAAAGAGGTCGAGCAAAACGGAGTCCAAACGGAAAAACAAAACCACAAGTGAAAATGACGACTTTAACTGAGATCAAAGCACAACTACTAGTCAAAGGCAGCTAAGGTTGAAACTCATTAAAGCCATAATTCAACGACAATCTTGCAAATCCCAATCTCAAAAGCAATACAAAGGCATGTACCCGTTCCCATTACTGGAACAGAAGCAAACAAAAAGGAGTAATTGAAATCACTTGACAAAAGCAGGAACAAATAGATGTGGACAATAAACCACGTGGAAAGGATTAACCAATTCTCGCAAAACAAAACATCAGTCAATTACAACTTCAGTGTTTAGTTGATCTTTGCTTTTACACATCATATAAAAAGAGGTCCGAGCAAAGCGGAGTCCAGACGGAAAAACAAAACAAAACCACAAGTGAAAATGACGACTTTAACTGAGATCAAAACACAACTACTAGTCAAAGGCACCTAAGATTGAAACTCATTTAAACCATAATTCAACGACGGTCTTGCAAATCCCAATCTCAATAGCAATACAAAGGCATGTACCCGTTCCCATTACTGGAACAGAAGCAAACAAAAAGGAGTAATTGAAATCACTTGACAAAAGCAGGAACAAATAGATGTGGACAATAAACAACGTGGAAAGGATTAACCAATTCTCGCCAAACAAAACATCAGTCAATTACATCTTCAGTGTTTAGTTGATTTTTGCTTCTAAACATCATAAAAAGAGGTCGAGCAAAACGGAGTCCAAACGGAAAAAAAACAAAACCACAAGTGAAAATGACGACTTTAACTGAGATCAAAGCACAACTACTAGTCAAAGGCAGCTAAGGTTGAAACTCATTAAAGCCATAATTCAACGACAGTCTTGCAAATCCCAATCTCAATAGCAATACAAAGGCATGTACCCGTTCCCATTACTGGAACAGAAGCAAACAAAAAGGAGTAATTGAAATCACTTGACAAAAGCAGGAACAAATAGATGTGGACAATAAACCACGTGGAAAGGATTAACCAATTCTCGCAAAACAAAACATCAGTCAATTACAACTTCAGTGTTTAGTTGATCTTTGCTTTTACACATCATATAAAAAGAGGTCCGAGCAAAGCGGAGTCCAGACGGAAAAACAAAACAAAACCACAAGTGAAAATGACGACTTTAACTGAGATCAAAGCACAACTACTAGTCAAAGGCAGCTAAGGTTGAAACTCATTTAAACCATAATTCAACGACGGTCTTGCAAATCCCAATCTCAACAGCAATACAAAGGCATGCATCCGTTTCCATTATTGGAACAGAAGCAAACAAAAAGGAGTAATTGAAATCACTTGACAAAAACAGGAACAAATAGATGTGGACAATAAACCACGTGGAAAGGATTAACCAATTCTCGCAAAACAAAACATCAGTCAATTACATCTTCAGTGTTTAGTTGATCTTTGCTTCTAAACATCATATAAAAAGAGGTCGAGCAAAACTGAGTCTAAACGGAAAAAAAACAAAACCACAAGTGAAAATGACGACTTTAACTGAGATCAAAGCACAACTACTAGTCAAAGGCAGCTAAGGTTGAAACTCATTAAAGCCATAATTCAACGACAGTCTTGCAAATCCCAATCTCAATAGCAATACAAAGGCATGTACCCGTTCCCATTACTGGAACAGAAGCAAACAAAAAGGAGTAATTGAAATGACTTGACAAAAGCAGGAACGAATAGATGTGGACAATAAACAATGTAGAAAAGATTAACCAATTCTCGCTAAACAAAGCATCAGTCAATTAAATCTTCAGTGTTCAGTTGATCTAAGCTTTTAAACATCATTAAAAAAAGGTCGGAGCAAAGCGGAGTCCAGACGAAAAAAAAAACAAAACCACAGGTGAAAATGACGACTTTAACTGAGATCAAAGCACAACTACTAGTCAAAGGCAGCTAAGATTGAAACTCATTTAAACCATAATTCAACGACGGTCTTGCAAATCCCAATCTCAATAGCAATACAAAGGCATGTACCCGTTCGCATTACTGGAACAGAAGCAAACAAAAAGGAGTAATTGAAATCACTTGACAAAAGCAGGAACAAATAGATGTGGACAATAAACAACGTGGAAAGGATTAACCAATTCTCGCCAAACAAAACATCAGTCAATTACATCTTCAGTGTTTAGTTGATCTTTGCTTCTAAACATCATATAAAAAGAGGTCGAGCAAAACGGAGTCCAAACGGAAAAAAAACAAAACCACAAGTGAAAATGACCACTTTAACTGAGATCAAAGCACAACTACTAGTCAAAGGCAGCTAAGATTGAAACTCATTTAAACCATAATTCAACGACGGTCTTGCAAACCCCAATCTCAATAGCAATACAAAGGCATGTATCCGTTCCCATTACTGGAACAGAAGCGAACAAAAAGGAGTAATTGAAATCACTTGACAAAAGCAGGAACAAATAAATGTGGACAATAAACCACGTGGAAAGGATTAACCAATTCTCGCAAAACAAAACATCAGTCAATTACAACTTCAGTGTTTAGTTGATCTTTGCTTTTACACATCATATAAAAAGAGGTCCGAGCAAAGCGGAGTCCAGACGGAAAAACAAAACAAAACCACAAGTGAAAATGACGACTTTAACTGAGATCAAAGCACAACTACTAGTCAAAGGCAGCTAAGGTTGAAACTCATTTAAACCATAATTCAACGACGGTCTTGCAAATCCCAATCTCAACAGCAATACAAAGGCATGCATCCGTTTCCATTATTGGAACAGAAGCAAACAAAAAGGAGTAATTGAAATCACTTGACAAAAACAGGAACAAATAGATGTGGACAATAAACCACGTGGAAAGGATTAACCAATTCTCGCAAAACAAAACATCAGTCAATTACATCTTCAGTGTTTAGTTGATCTTTGCTTCTAAACATCATATAAAAAGAGGTCGAGCAAAACTGAGTCTAAACGGAAAAAAAAACAAAACCACAAGTGAAAATGACGACTTTAACTGAGATCAAAGCACAACTACTAGTCAAAGGCAGCTAAGGTTGAAACTCATTAAAGCCATAATTCAACGACAGTCTTGCAAATCCCAATCTCAATAGCAATACAAAGGCATGTACCCGTTCCCATTACTGGAACAGAAGCAAACAAAAAGGAGTAACTGAAATGACTTGACAAAAGCAGGAACGAATAGATGTGGACAATAAACAATGTAGAAAAGATTAACCAATTCTCGCTAAACAAAGCATCAGTCAATTAAATCTTCAGTGTTCAGTTGATCTAAGCTTTTAAACATCATTAAAAAAAGGTCGGAGCAAAGCGGAGTCCAGACGAAAAAAAAACAAAACCACAGGTGAAAATGACGACTTTAACTGAGATCAAAGCACAACTACTAGTCAAAGGCAGCTAAGATTGAAACTCATTTAAACCATAATTCAACGACGGTCTTGCAAATCCCAATCTCAATAGCAATACAAAGGCATGTACCCGTTCGCATTGCTGGAACAGAAGCAAACAAAAAGGAGTAATTGAAATCACTTGACAAAAGCAGGAACGAATAGATGTGGACAAAAAACAATGTAGAAAACATTAACCAATTCTCGCAAAACAAAACATCAGTCAATTACATCTTCAGTGTTTAGTTGATCTTTGCTTCTAAACATCATATAAAAAGAGATCGAGCAAAACGGAGTCCAAACGGAAAAAAAACAAAACCACAAGTGAAAATGACGACTTTAACTGAGATCAAAGCACAACTACTAGTCAAAGGCAGCTAAGGTTGAAACTCATTAAAGCCATAATTCAACGAGAGTCTTGCAAATCCCAATCTCAAAAGCAATACAAAGGCATGTACCCGTTCCCATTACTGGAACAGAAGCAAACAAAAAGGAGTAATTGAAATGACTTGACAAAAGCAGGAACAAATAGATGTGGACAATAAACAACGTGGAAAGGATTAACCAATTCTCGCCAAACAAAACATCAGTCAATTACATCTTCAGTGTTTAGTTGATCTTTGCTTCTAAACATCATATAAAAAGAGGTCCGAGCAAAGCGGAGTCCAGACGGAAAAACAAAACAAAACCCCAAGTGAAAATGACGACTTTAACTGAGATCAAAGCACAACTACTAGTCAAAGGCAGCTAAGGTTGAAACTCATTAAAGCCATAATTAAACGACAGTCTTGCAAATCCTAATCTTAATAGCAATACAGAGGCATGCATCCATTTTCATTATTGGAACAGAAGCAAACAAAAAGGAGTAATTGAAATGACTTGACAAAAGCAGGAACGAATAGATGTGGACAAAAAACAATGTAGAAAAGATTGACCAATTCTCGCTAAAAAAAGCATCAGTCAATTATATCTTCAGTGTTCAGTTGATCTATGCTTTTAAACATCATAACAAGAGGTCCGAGCAAAGCGGAGTCCAGACGAAAAAAAAAACAAAACCACAAGTGAAAATGACGACTTTAACTGACATCAAAGCACAAATACTAGTCAAAGGCAGCTAAGCTTGAAACTCATTAAAGCCATAATTCAACGACAGTCTTGCAAATCCTAATCTCAACAGCAATACAAAGGCATGCATCCATTTTCATTATTGGAACAAGCAAACAAAAAGGAGTAATTGAAATGACTTGACAAAAGCAGGAACGAATAGATGTGGACAATAAACAAAGTAGAAGATTAACCAATTCTCGCTAAACAAAGCATCAGTCAATTAAATCTTCAGTGTTCAGTTGATCTATGCTTTTAAACATCATATAAAAAAGGTCCAAGCAAAGCGGAGTCCAGACGAAAAAAAAACAAAACCACAGATGAAAATGACGACTTTAACTGAGATCAAAGCACAACTACTAGTCAAAGGCAGCTAAGATTGCAACTCATTTAAACCATAATTCAACGACGGTCTTGCGAATCCCAATCTCAATAGCAATACAAAGGCATGTATCCGTTCCCATTACTGGAACAGAAGCAAACAAAAAAAAGTAATTGAAATCACTTGGAAAAAGCAGGAACAAATAGGTGTGGACAATAAACAACGTGGAAAAGATTAACCAATTCTCGCCAAACAAAATATCAGTCAATTACAACTTCAGTGTTTAGTTTATCTTTGCTTTTAAACATCATTTAAAAAGAGGTCCGAGCAAAACGGAGTCCAGACGGAAAAAAACAAAACCAAAGTGAAATGACGACTTAAACTGAGATCAAAGCACAACTAGTAGCCAAAGGCAGCTAAGGTTGAAACTCATTAAAGCCATAATTCAACGACAGTCTTGCAAATCCTAATCAAAACAGCAATACAAAGGCATGCATCCATTTTCATTATTGGAATAAGCAAACAAAAAGGAGTAACTGAAATGACTTGACAAAAGCAGGAACGAATAGATGTGGACAAAAAACAATGTAGAAAAGATTAACCAATTCTCGCTAAAAAAAGCATCAGTCAATTAAATCTTCAGTGTTCAGTTGATCTATGCTTTTAAACATCATAACAAGAGGTCCGAGCAAAGCGGAGTCCAGACGAAAAAAAAAACAAAACCACAAGTGAAAATGACGACTTTAACTGAGATCAAAGCACAAATACTAGTCAAAGGCAGCTAAGGTTGAAACTCATTAAAGCCATAATTCAACGACAGTCTTGCAAATCCTAATCTCAACAGCAATACAAAGGCATGCATCCATTTTCATTATTGGAACAAGCAAATAAAAAGGAGTAATTGAAATGACTTGACAAAAGCAGGAACGAATAGATGTGGACAATAAACAATGTAGAAGATTAACCAATTCTCGCTAAACAAAGCATCAGTCAATTAAATCTTCAGTGTTCAGTTGATCTATGCTTTTAAACACCATATAAAAAAGGTCCAAGCAAAGCGGAGTCCAGACGAAAAAAAAACAAAACCACAGGTGAAAATGACGACTTTAACTGAGATCAAAGCACAACTACTAGTCAAAGGCAGCTAAGATTGCAACTCATTTAAACCATAATTCAACGACGGTCTTGCAAATCCCAATCTCAAAAGCAATACAAAGGCATGTATCCGTTCCCATTACTGGAACAGAAGCAAACAAAAAGAAGTAATTGAAATCACTTGGAAAAAGCAGGAACAAATAGGTGTGGACAATAAACAACGTGGAAAGGATAAACCAATTCTCGCCAAACAAAACATCAGTCAATTACAACTTCAGTGTTTAGTTGATCTTTGCTTTTAAACATCATTTAAAAAGAGGTCCGAGCAAAACGGAGTCCAGACGGAAAAAACAAAACCACAAATGAAAATGACGACTTAAACTGAGATCAAAGCACAACTAGTAGCCAAAGGCAGCTAAGGTTGAAACTCATTAAAGCCATAATTCAACGACAGTCTTGCAAATCCTAATCTCAATAGCAATACAAAGGCATGCATCCATTTTCATTATTGGAACAGAAGCAAACAAAAAGGAGTAATTGAAATGACTTGACAAAAGCAGGAACGAATAGATGTGGACAGTAAACAATGTAGAAAAGATTAACCAATTCTCGCTGAACAAAGCATCAGTCATTTAAATCTTCAGTGTTCAGTTGATCTATGCTTTTAAAAATCATATAAAAAGAGGTCCGAGCAAAGCGGAGTCCAGACGAAAAAAAAAAACAAAACCACAAGTGAAAATGACGACTTTAACTGAGAGATCAAAGCACAACTACTAGTCAAAAGCAGCTAAGGTTGAAACTCATTAAAGCCATAATTCAACGACAGTCTTGCAAATCCTAATCTCAACAGCAATACAAAGGCATGCATCCATTTTCATTATTGGAACAGAAGCCAACAAAAAGGAGTAATTGAAATGACTTGACAAAAGCAGGAACGAATAGATGTGGACAATAAACAATGTAGAAAAGATTAACCAATTCTCGCTAAGCAAAGTATCAGTCAATTAAATCTTCAGTGTCAGTTGATCTATGCTTTTAAACATCATATAAAAAGAGGTCCGAGCAAAGCGGAGTCCAGACGAAAAAAAAACGAAAACACAATTGAAAATGACGACTTTAACTGAGATCAAAGCACAACTACTAGTCAAAGGCAGCTAAGGTTGAAACTCATTAAAGCTATAATTCAACGACAGTCTTGCAAATCCTAATCTCAACAGCAATACAAAGGCATGCATCAATTTTCATTATTGGAACAGAAGCAAACAAAAAGGAGTAATTGAAATGACTTGACAAAAGCAGGAACGAATAGATGTGGACAATAAACAATGTAGAAGATTAACCAATTCTCGCTAAACAAAGCATCAGTCAATTAAATCTTCAGTGTTCAGTTGATCTATGCTTTTAAACATCATATAAAAAGAGACCCGAGCAAAACTGTGTCCAGACGAAAAAAAACGAAAACACAAGTGAAAATGACGACTTTAACTGAGATCAAAGCACAACTACTAGTCAAAGGCAGCTAAGGTTGAAACTCATTAAAGCCATAATTCAACGACAGTCTTGCAAATCCTAATCTCAACAGCAATACAAAGGCATGCATCAATTTTCATTATTGGAACAGAAGCAAACAAAAAGGAGTAATTGAAATGACTTGACAAAAGCAGGAACGAATAGATGTGGACAATAAACAATGTAGAAGATTAACCAATTCTCGCTAAACAAAGCATCAGTCAATTAAATCTTCAGTGTTCAGTTGATCTATGCTTTTAAACATCATATAAAAAGAGACCCGAGCCAAACTGTGTCCAGACGAAAAAAAAACGAAAACACAAGTGAAAATGACGACTTTAACTGAGATCAAAGCACAACTACTAGTCAAAGGCAGCTAAGGTTGAAACTCATTAAAGCCAGAATTCAACGACGGTCTTGCAAAACCTAACCTCAACAGCAATACAAAGGCATGCATCATTTTTCATTATTGGAACAAGCAAACAAAAAGGAGTAATTGAAATGACTTGACAAAAGCAGGAACGAATAGATGTGGACAATAAACAATGTAGAAAAGATTAACCAATTCTCGCTAAACAAAGCATCAGTCAATTAAATCTTCAGTGTTCAGTTGATCTATGCTTTTAAACATCATTAAAAAAAGGTCCGAGCAAAGCGGAGTCCAGACGAAAAAAAAAAACGAAACCACAAGTGAAAATGACGACTTTAACTGAGATCAAAGCACAACTACTAGTCAAAGGCAGCTAAGATTGAAACTCATTTAAACCATAATTCAACGACAGTCTTGCAAATCCTAATCTCAACAGCAAACAAAGGCATGCATCCATTTTCATTATTGGAACAGAAGCAAACAAATAAGAGTAATTGAAATGACTTTACAAAAGCAGGAACGAATAGATGTGGACAATAAACAATGTAGAAGATTAACCAATTCTCGCTAAACAAAGCATCAGTCAATTAAATCTTCAGTGTTCAGTTGATCTATGCTTTTAAACATATAAAAAGAGGTCCGAGCAAAGCGGAGTCCAGACGAAAAAAAACACAACCACAAGTGAAAATGACGACTTTAACTGAGATCAAAGCACAACTACTAGTCAAAGGCAGCTAAGGTTGAAACGCATTAAAGCCATAATTCAACGACAGTCTTGCAAATCCTAATCTCAACAGCAATACAAAGGCATGCATCAATTTTCATTATTGGAACAGAAGCAAACAAAAAGGAGTAATTGAAATGACTTGACAAAAGCAGGAACGAATAGATGTGGACAATAAACAATGTAGAAGATTAACCAATTCTCGCTAAACAAAGCATCAGTCAATTAAATCTTCAGTGTTCAGTTGATCTATGCTTTTAAACATCATATGAAAAGAGACCCGAGCCAAACTGTGTCCAGACGAAAAAAAAAACGAAAACACAAGTGAAAATGACGACTTTAACTGAGATCAAAGCACAACTACTAGTCAAAGGCAGCTAAGGTTGAAACTCATTAAAGCCAGAATTCAACGACGGTCTTGCAAAACCTAACCTCAACAGCAATACAAAGGCATGCATCATTTTTCATTATTGGAACAAGCAAACAAAAAGGAGTAATTGAAATGACTTGACAAAAGCAGGAACGAATAGATGTGGACAATAAACAATGTAGAAAAGATTAACCAATTCTCGCTAAACAAAGCATCAGTCAATTAAATCTTCAGTGTTCAGTTGATCTATGCTTTTAAACATCATTAAAAAAAGGTCCGAGCAAAGCGGAGTCCAGACGAAAAAAAAAACGAAACCACAAGTGAAAATGACGACTTTAACTGAGATCAAAGCACAACTACTAGTCAAAGGCAGCTAAGATTGAAACTCATTTAAACCATAATTCAACGACAGTCTTGCAAATCCTAATCTCAACAGCAAACAAAGGCATGCATCCATTTTCATTATTGGAACAGAAGCAAACAAATAAGAGTAATTGAAATGACTTTACAAAAGCAGGAACGAATAGATGTGGACAATAAACAATGTAGAAGATTAACCAATTCTCGCTAAACAAAGCATCAGTCAATTAAATCTTCAGTGTTCAGTTGATCTATGCTTTTAAACATATAAAAAGAGGTCCGAACAAAGCGGAGTCCAGACGAAAAAAAACACAACCACAAGTGAAAATGACGACTTTAACTGAGATCAAAGCACAACTACTAGTCAAAGGCAGCTAAGGTTGAAACGCATTAAAGCCATAATTCAACGACAGTCTTGCAAATCCTAATCTCAACAGCAATACAAAGGCATGCATCCATTTTCATTATTGGAACAGAAGCAAACAAAAAGGAGTAATTGAAATGACTTGACAAAAGCAGGAACGAATAAATGTGGACAATAAACAATGTAGAAAAGATTAACCAATTCTCGCTAAACAAAGCATCAGTCAATTAAATCTTCAGTGTTCAGTTGATCTATGCTTTTAAACATCATTAAAAAGAGGTCCGAGCAAAGAGGAGTCCAGACGAAAAAAAACGAAACCACAAGTGAAAATGACGACTTTAACTGAGATCAAAGCACAACTACTAGTCAAAGGCAGCTAAGGTTGAAACTCATTAAAGCCATAATTCAACGACAGTCTTGCAAATCCTAATCTCAACAGCAATACAAAGGCATGCATCCATTTTCATTATTGGAACAGAAGCCAACAAAAAGGAGTAATTGAAATGACTTGCCAAAAGCAGGAACGAATAGATGTGGACAATAAACAATGTAGAAGATTAACCAATTCTCGCTAAACAAAGCATCAGTCAATTAAATCTTCAGTGTTCAGTTGATCTATGCTTTTAAACATCATATAAAAAGAGACCCGAGCAAAACTGTGTCCAGACAAAAAAAAACAAAACCACAAGAGAAAATGACGACTTAAACTGAGATCAAAGCACAACTACTACTAAAAGGCAGCTAAGGTCGAAACTCATTTTAGCCATAATTCAACGACGGTCTTGCAAAACCTAACCTCAACAGCAATACAAAGGCATGCATCATTTTTCATTATTGGAACAAGCAAACAAAAAGGAGTAATTGAAATGACTTGACAAAAGCAGGAACGAATAGATGTGGACAATAAACAATGTAGAAAAGATTAACCAATTCTCGCTAAGCAAAGCATCAGTCAATTAAATCTTCAGTGTCAGTTGATCTATGCTTTTAAACATCATATAAAAAGAGGTCCGAGCAAAGCGGAGTCCAGACGAAAAAAAACGAAACCACAAGTGAAAATGACGACTTAACTGAGATCAAAGCACAACTACTAGTCAAAGGCAGCTAAGGTTGAAACTCATTAAAGCCATAATTCAACGACCGTCTTGCAAATCCTAATCTCAACAGCAATACAAAGGCATGCATCCATTTTCATTATTGGAACATAAGCAAGCAAAAAGGAGTAATTGAAATGACTTGACAAAAGCAGGAACGAATAGATGTGGACAATAAACAATGTAGAAGATTAACCAATTCTCGCTAAACAAAGCATCAGTCAATTAAATCTTCAGCGTTCAGTTGGTCTATGCTTTTAAACATCATATAAAAAGAGGTCCGAGCAAAGCGGAGTCCAGACAAAAAAAAACAAAACCACAAGAGAAAATGACGACTTTAACTGAGATCAAAGCACAACTACTACTAAAAGGCAGCTAAGGTCGAAACTCATTTTAGCCATAATTCAACGACGGTCTTGCAAAACCTAACCTCAACAGCAATACAAAGGCATGCATCATTTTTCATTATTGGAACAAGCAAACAAAAAGGAGTAATTGAAATGACTTGACAAAAGCAGGAACGAATAGATGTGGACAATAAACAATGTAGAAAAGATTAACCAATTCTCGCTAAGCAAAGCATCAGTCAATTAAATCTTCAGTGTCAGTTGATCTATGCTTTTAAACATCATATAAAAAGAGGTCCGAGCAAAGCGGAGTCCAGACGAAAAAAAAACGAAACCACAAGTGAAAATGACGACTTAACTGAGATCAAAGCACAACTACTAGTCAAAGGCAGCTAAGGTTGAAACTCATTAAAGCCATAATTCAACGACCGTCCTGCAAATCCTAATCACAACAGCAATACAAAGGCATGCATCCATTTTCATTATTGGAACAGAAGCAAGCAAAAAGGAGTAATTGAAATGACTTGACAAAAGCAGGAACGAATAGATGTGGACAATAAACAATGTAGAAGATTAACCAATTCTCGCTAAACAAAGCATCAGTCAATTAAATCTTCAGCGTTCAGTTGGTCTATGCTTTTAAACATCATATAAAAAGAGGTCCGAGCAAAGCGGAGTCCAGACGAAAAAAAAACAAAACCACAAGTGAAAATGACGACTTTAACTGAGATCAAAGCACAACTACTAGTCAAAGGCAGCTAAGGTTGAAACGCATTAAAGCCATAATTCAACGACAGTCTTGCAAATCCTAATCTCAACAGCAATACAAAGGCATGCATCCATTTTCATTATTGGAACAGAAGCAAACAAAAAGGAGTAATTGAATTGACTTGGCAAAAGCAGGAACGAATAGATGTGGACAATAAACAATGTAGAAAAGATTAACCAATTCTCGCTAAACAAAGCATCAGTCAATTAAATCTTCAGTGTTCAGTTGATCTATGCTTTTAAACATCATATAAAAAGAGGTCCGAGCAAAGCGGAGTCCAGACGAAAAAAAACGAAACCACAAGTGAAAATGACGACTTTAACTGAGATCAAAGCACAACTACTAGTCAAAGGCAGCTAAGGTTGAAACTCATTAAAGCCATAATTCAACGACAGTCTTGCAAATCCTAATCTCAACAGCAATACAAAGGCATGCATCCATTTTCATTATTGGAACAGAAGCAAGCAAAAAGGAGTAATTGAAATGACTTGACAAAAGCAGGAACGAATAGATGTGGACAATAAACAATGTAGAAAAGATTAACCAATTCTCGCTAAGCAAAGCATCAGTCAATTAAATCTTCAGTGTCAGTTGATCTATGCTTTTAAACATCATATAAAAAGAGGTCCGAGCAAAGCGGAGTCCAGACGAAAAAAAAACGAAACCACAAGTGAAAATGACGACTTAACTGAGATCAAAGCACAACTACTAGTCAAAGGCAGCTAAGGTTGAAACTCATTAAAGCCATAATTCAACGACCGTCTTGCAAATCCTAATCTCAACAGCAATACAAAGGCATGCATCCATTTTCATTATTGGAACAGAAGCAAACAAAAAGGAGTAATTGAAATGACTTGACAAAAGCAGGAACGAATAGATGTGGACAATAAACAATGTAGAAAAGATTAACCAATTCTCGCTAAACAAAGCATCAGTCAATTAAATCTTCAGTGTTCAGTTGATCTATGCTTTTAAACATCATATAAAAAGAGGTCCGAGCAAAGCGGAGTCCAGACGAAAAAAAAAACGAAACCACAAGTGAAAATGACGACTTTAACTGAGATCAAAGCACAACTACTAGTCAAAGGCAGCTAAGGTTGAAACGCATTAAAGCCATAATTCAACGACAGTCTTGCAAATCCTAATCTCAACAGCAATACAAAGGCATGCATCCATTTTCATTATTGGAACAGAAGCAAACAAAAAGGAGTAATTGAAATGACTTGACAAAAGCAGGAACGAATAGATGTGGACAATAAACAATGTAGAAGATTAACCAATTCTCGCTAAACAAAGCATCAGTCAATTAAATCTTCAGCGTTCAGTTGGTCTATGCTTTTAAACATCATATAAAAAGAGGTCCGAGCAAAGCGGAGTCGACGAAAAAAAACAAAACCACAAGTGAAAATGACGACTTTAACTGAGATCAAAGCACAACTACTAGTCAAAGGCAGCTAAGGTTGAAACGCATTGAAGCCATAATTCAACGACAGTCTTGCAAATCCTAATCTCAACAGCAATACAAAGGCATGCATCCATTTTCATTATTGGAACAGAAGCAAACAAAAAGGAGTAATTGAAATGACTTGACAAAAGCAGGAACGAATAGATGTGGACAATAAACAATGTAGAAGATTAACCAATTCTCGCTAAACAAAGCATCAGTCAATTAAATCTTCAGCGTTCAGTTGGTCTATGCTTTTAAACATCATATAAAAAGAGGTCCGAGCAAAGCGGAGTCCAGACGAAAAAAAACAAAACCACAAGTGAAAATGACGACTTTAACTGAGATCAAAGCACAACTACTAGTCAAAGGCAGCTAAGGTTGAAACGCATTGAAGCCATAATTCAACGACAATCTTGCAAATCCTAATCTCAACAGCAATACAAAGGCATGCATCCATTTTCATTATTGGAACAGAAGCAAACAAAAAGGAGTAATTGAAAGGACTTGACAAAAGCAGGAACGAATAGATGTGGACAATAAACAATGTAGAAGATTAACCAATTCTCGCTAAACAAAGCATCAGTCAATTAAATCTTCAGCGTTCAGTTGGTCTATGCTTTTAAACATCATATAAAAAGAGGTCCGAGCAAAGCGGAGTCCAGACGAAAAAAAACAAAACCACAAGTGAAAATGACGACTTTAACTGAGATCAAAGCACAACTACTAGTCAAAGGCAGCTAAGGTTGAAACGCATTGAAGCCATAATTCAACGACAGTCTTGCAAATCCTAATCTCAACAGCAATACAAAGGCATGCATCCATTTTCATTATTGGAACAGAAGCAAACAAAAAGGAGTAATTGAAATGACTTGACAAAAGCAGGAACGAATAGATGTGGACAATAAACAATGTAGAAAAGATTAACCAATTCTCGCTAAACAAAGCATCAGTCAATTAAATCTTCAGTGTTCAGTTGATCTATGCTTTTAAACATCATATAAAAAGAGGTCCGAGCAAAGCGGAGTCCAGACGAAAAAAAAACGAAACCACAAGTGAAAATGACGACTTTAACTGAGATCAAAGCACAACTACTAGTCAAAGGCAGCTAAGGTTGAAACGCATTAAAGCCATAATTCAACGACAGTCTTGCAAATCCTAATCTCAACAGCAATACAAAGGCATGCATCCATTTTCATTATTGGAACAGCAGCAAACAAAAAGGAGTAATTGAAATGACTTGACAAAAGCAGGAACGAATAGATGTGGACAATAAACAATGTAGAAGATTAACCAATTCTCGCTAAACAAAGCATCAGTCAATTAAATCTTCAGCGTTCAGTTGGTCTATGCTTTTAAACATCATATAAAAAGAGGTCCGAGCAAAGCGGAGTCCAGACGAAAAAAAACAAAACCACAAGTGAAAATGACGACTTTAACTGAGATCAAAGCACAACTACTAGTCAAAGGCAGCTAAGGTTGAAACGCATTGAAGCCATAATTCAACGACAATCTTGCAAATCCTAATCTCAACAGCAATACAAAGGCATGCATCCATTTTCATTATTGGAACAGAAGCAAACAAAAAGGAGTAATTGAAAGGACTTGACAAAAGCAGGAACGAATAGATGTGGACAATAAACAATGTAGAAGATTAACCAATTCTCGCTAAACAAAGCATCAGTCAATTAAATCTTCAGCGTTCAGTTGGTCTATGCTTTTAAACATCATATAAAAAGAGGTCCGAGCAAAGCGGAGTCCAGACGAAAAAAAACAAAACCACAAGTGAAAATGACGACTTTAACTGAGATCAAAGCACAACTACTAGTCAAAGGCAGCTAAGGTTGAAACGCATTGAAGCCATAATTCAACGACAGTCTTGCAAATCCTAATCTCAACAGCAATACAAAGGCATGCATCCATTTTCATTATTGGAACAGAAGCAAACAAAAAGGAGTAATTGAAATGACTTGACAAAAGCAGGAACGAATAGATGTGGACAATAAACAATGTAGAAAAGATTAACCAATTCTCGCTAAACAAAGCATCAGTCAATTAAATCTTCAGTGTTCAGTTGATCTATGCTTTTAAACATCATATAAAAAGAGGTCCGAGCAAAGCGGAGTCCAGACGAAAAAAAAACGAAACCACAAGTGAAAATGACGACTTTAACTGAGATCAAAGCACAACTACTAGTCAAAGGCAGCTAAGGTTGAAACGCATTAAAGCCATAATTCAACAACAGTCTTGCAAATTTTAATCTCAACAGCAATACAAAGGCATGCATCCATTTTCATTATTGGAACAGAAGCAAACAAAAAGGAGTAATTGAAATGACTTGACAAAAGCAGGAACGAATAGATGTGGACAATAAACAATGTAGAAGATTAACCAATTCTCGCTAAACAAAGCATCAGTCAATTAAATCTTCAGCGTTCAGTTGGTCTATGCTTTTAAACATCATATAAAAAGAGGTCCGAGCAAAGCGGAGTCCAGACGAAAAAAAACAAAACCACAAGTGAAAATGACGACTTTAACTGAGATCAAAGCACAACTACTAGTCAAAGGCAGCTAAGGTTGAAACGCATTGAAGCCATAATTCAACGACAGTCTTGCAAATCCTAATCTCAACAGCAATACAAAGGCATGCATCCATTTTCATTATTGGAACAGAAGCAAACAAAAAGGAGTAATTGAAATGACTTGACAAAAGCAGGAACGAATAGATGTGGACAATAAACAATGTAGAAAAGATTAACCAATTCTCGCTAAACAAAGCATCAGTCAATTAAATCTTCAGTGTTCAGTTGATCTATGCTTTTAAACATCATATAAAAAGAGGTCCGAGCAAAGCGGAGTCCAGACGAAAAAAAAACGAAACCACAAGTGAAAATGACGACTTTAACTGAGATCAAAGCACAACTACTAGTCAAAGGCAGCTAAGGTTGAAACGCATTAAAGCCATAATTCAACGACAGTCTTGCAAATCCTAATCTCAACAGCAATACAAAGGCATGCATCCATTTTCATTATTGGAACAGAAGCAAACAAAAAGGAGTAATTGAAATGACTTGACAAAAGCAGGAACGAATAGATGTGGACAATAAACAATGTAGAAAAGATTAACCAATTCTCGCTAAACAAAGCATCAGTCAATTAAATCTTCAGTGTTCAGTTGATCTATGCTTTTAAACATCATATAAAAAGAGGTCCGAGCAAAGCGGAGTCCAGACGAAAAAAAAAACGAAACCACAAGTGAAAATGACGACTTTAACTGAGATCAAAGCACAACTACTAGTCAAAGGCAGCTAACGTTGAAACTCATTAAAAGCATAATTCAACGACAGTCTTGCAAATCCTAATCTCAACAGCAATACAAAGGCATGCATCCATTTTCATTATTGGAACAGAAGCAAACAAAAAGGAGTAATTGAAATGACTTGACAAAAGCAGGAACGAATAGATGTGGACAATAAACAATGTAGAAAAGATTAACCAATTCTCGCTAAGCAAAGCATCAGTCAATTAAATCTTCAGTGTCAGTTGATCTATGCTTTTAAACATCATATAAAAAGAGGTCCGAGCAAAGCGGAGTCCAGACGAAAAAAACGAAACCACAAGTGAAAATGACGACATTAACTGAGATCAAAGCACAACTACTAGTCAAAGGCAGCTAAGGTTGAAACGCATTAAAGCCATAATTCAACGACAGTCTTGCAAATCCTAATCTCAACAGCAAAACAAAGGCATGCATCCATTTTCATTATTGGAACAGAAGTAAACAAAAAGGAGTAATTGAAATGACTTGACAAAAGCAGGAACGAATAGATGTGGACAATAAACAATGTAGAAAAGATTAACTAATTCTCGCTAAACAAAGCATCAGTCAATTAACTCTTCAGTGTTCAGTTGATCTATGCTTTTAAACATCATATAAAAAGAGGTCCGAGCAAAGCGGAGTCCAGACGAAAAAAAAACGAAACCACAAGTGAAAATGACGACTTTAACTGAGATCAAAGCACAACTACTAGTCAAAGGCAGCTAACGTTGAAACTCATCAAAGCCATGATTCAACGACAGTCTTGCAAATCCTAATCTCGACAGCAATACAAAGGCATGCATCCATTTTCATTATTGGAACAGAAGCAAACACAAAGGAGTAATTGAAATGACTTGACAAAAGCAGGAACGAATAGATGTGGACAGTAAACAATGTAGAAAAGATTAACCAATTCTCACTAAACAAAGCATCAGTCAATTAAATCTTCAGTGTTCAGTTGATCTATGCTTTTAACCATCATATAAAAAGAGGTCCGAGCAAAGCGGAGTCCAGACGAAAAAAAAACGAAACCACAAGTGAAAATGACGACTTTAACTGAGATCAAAGCACAACTACTAGTCAAAGGCAGCTAAGGTTGAAAATCATTAAAAGCATAATTCAACGACAGTCTTGCAAATCCTAATCTCAACAGAAATACAAAGGCATGCATCCATTTTCATTATTGGAACAGAAGCAAACAAAAAGGAGTAATTGAAATGACTTGACAAAAGCAGGAACGAATAGATGTGGACAATAAACAATGTAGAAAAGATTAACCAATTCTCGCTAAGCAAAGCATCAGTCAATTAAATCTTCAGTGTCAGTTGATCTATGCTTTTAAACATCATATAAAAAGAGGTCCGAGCAAAGCGGAGTCCAGACGAAAAAAAACGAAACCACAAGTGAAAATGACGACTTTAACTGAGATCAAAGCATAACTACTAGTCAAAGGCAGCTAAGGTTGAAACGCATTAAAGCCATAATTCAACGACAGTCTTGCAAATCCTAATCTCAACAGCAAAACAAAGGCATGCATCCATTTTCATTATTGGAACAGAAGTAAACAAAAAGGAGTAATTGAAATGACTTGACAAAAGCAGGAACGAATAGATGTGGACAATAAACAATGTAGAAAAGATTAACTAATTCTCGCTAAACAAAGCATCAGTCAATTAACTCTTCAGTGTTCAGTTGATCTATGCTTTTAAACATCATATAAAAAGAGGTCCGAGCAAAGCGGAGTCCAGACGAAAAAAAAAACGAAACCACAAGTGAAAATGACGACTTTAACTGAGATCAAAGCACAACTACTAGTCAAAGGCAGCTAAGGTTGAAACTCATTAAAAGCATAATTCAACGACAGTCTTGCAAATCCTAATCTCGACAGCAATACAAAGGCATGCATCCATTTTCATTATTGGAACAGAAGCAAACACAAAGGAGTAATTGAAATGACTTGACAAAAGCAGGAACGAATAGATGTGGACAGTAAACAATGTAGAAAAGATTAACCAATTCTCACTAAACAAAGCATCAGTCAATTAAATCTTCAGTGTTCAGTTGATCTATGCTTTTAAACATCATATAAAAAGAGGTCCGAGCAAAGCGGAGTCCAGACGAAACAAAAACAAAACCACAAGTGAAAATGACGACTTTAACTGAGATCAAAGCACAACTACTAGTCAAAGGCAGCTAAGGTTGAAACGGATTAAAGCCATAATTCAACGACAGTCTTGCAAATCCTAATCTCAACAGCAATACAAAGGCATGCATCCATTTTCATTATTGGAACAAGCAAACAAAAAGGAGTAATTGAAAAGACTTGACAAAAGCAGGAACGAATAGATGTGGACAATAAACAATGTAGAAGATTAACCAATTCTCGCTAAAAAAAGCATCAGTCAATTAAATCTTCAGTGTTCAGTTGATCTATGCTTTTTAACATCATATAAAAAGGGGTCCGAGCAAAGCGGAGTCCAGACGAAAAAAAATCAAAACCACAAGTGAAAATGACGACTTTAACTGAGATCAAAGCACAACTACTAATCAAAGGCAGCTAACGTTGAAACTCATTTAAACCATAATTCAACGACGGTCTTGCAAATCCCAATCTCAATAGCAATACAAAGGCATGTATCCGTTCCCATTACTGGAACAGAAGCAAACAAAAAGGAGTAATTGAAATGACTTGACAAAAGCAGGAACAAATAGGTGTAGACAATAAACAACGTGGAAAGGATTAACCAATTCTCGCCAAACTAAACATCAGTCACTTACATCTTCAGTGTTTAGTTGATCTTTGCTTTTAAACATCATATAAAAAGAGGTCCGAGCAAAGCGGAGTCCAGACGAAAAAAAACCAAACTACAAGAGAAAATGACGACTTTAACTGGTGGAAACTCATTTAAGCCATAATTCAACGACAGCCTTGCGAATCCTAATCTAAGCAGCAATACAAAGGCATGCATCCATTTTCATTATTGGAACAGAAGCAAACAAAAAGGAGTAATTGAAATGACTTGACAAAAGCAGGAACGAATAGATGTGGACAATAAACAATGTAGAAAAGATTAACCAATTCTCGCTAAACAAAGCGTCAGTCAATTAAATCTTCAGTGTTCAGTTGATCTATGCTTTTAAACATCATATAAAAAGAGGTCCGAGCAAAGCGGAGTCCAGACGAAAAAAAAAACAAAACCACAAGTGAAAATGACGACTTTAACTGACATCAAAGCACAACTACTAGTCAAAGGCAGCTAAGGTTGAAACGCATTAAAGCCATAAATCAACGACAGTCTTGCAAATCCTAATCTCAACAGCATTACAAAGGCATGCATCCATTTTCATTATTGGAACAGAAGCAAACAAAAAGGAGTAATTGAAATGACTTGACAAAAGCAGGAACGAATAGATGTGGACAATAAACAATGTAGAAAAGATTAACCAATTCTCGCTAAACAAAGCATCAGTCAATTAAATCTTCAGTGTTCAGTTGATCTATGCTTTTAAACATCATAAAAAAGAGGTCCTAGCAAAGCGGAGTCCAGACGAAAAAAAACAAAACCACAGGTGAAAATGACGACTTTAACTGAGATCAAAGCACAACTACTAGTCAAAGGCAGCTAAGGTTGAAACTCATTAAAGCCATAATTCAATGACAGTCTTGCAAATCCTAATCTCGATAGCAATACAAAGGCATGCATCTATTTTCATTATTGGAACAGAAGCAAACAAAAAGGAGTAATTGAAATGACTTGACAAAAGCAGGAACGAATAGATGTGGACAATAAACAATGTAGAAAAGATTAACCAATTCTCGCTAAACAAAGCATCAGTCAATTAAATCTTCAGTGTTCAGTTGATCTATGCTTTTAAACATCATAAAAAAAGAGGTCCGAGCAAAGCGGAGTCCAGACGAAAAAAAAACAAAACCACAAGTGAAAATGACGACTTTAACTGACATCAAAGCACAACTACTAGTCAAAGGCAGCTAAGTTTGAAACGCATTAAAGCCATAATTCAACGACAGTCTTGCAAATCCTAATCTCAACAGCAATACAAAGGCATGCATCCATTTTCATTATTGGAACAGAAGCAAACAAAAAGGAGTAATTGAAATGACTTGACAAAAGCAGGAACGAATAGATGTGGACAATAAACAATGTAGAAAAGATTAACCAATTCTCGCTAAACAAAGCATCAGTCAATTAAATCTTCAGTGTTCAGTTGATCTATGCTTTTAAACATCATAAAAAAAGAGGTCCTAGCAAAGCGGAGTCCAGACGAAAAAAACGAAACCACAAGTGAAAATGACGACTTTAACTGAGATCAAAGCACAACTACTAGTCAAAGGCAGATAAGGTTGAAACTCATTAAAGCCATAATTCAACGACAGCCTTGCGAATCCTAATCTCAACAGCAATACAAAGGCATGCATCCATTTTCATTATTGGAACAGAAGCAAACAAAAAGGAGTAATTGAAATGACTTGACAAAAGCAGGAACGAATAGATGTGGACAATAAACAATGTAGAAAAGATTAACCAATTCTCGCTAAACAGAGCATCAGTCAATTAAATCTTCAGTGTTTAGTTGATCTAAGCTTTTAAAAATCATATAAAATGGGACTCGACAAAAAAGAGTCCAGAGGGAAAAAACAAAACCACTCATGTTAAAATGACGACTTTGACTGAGACCAAAGCACAACTAATAGTCAAGGGCAGCTGAGGTTAAAACTCAATTAAACACGGTATTGCAAAGCTGATCTCTAAGGCATTAGAAAAGCATCCGTTCTCATTATAGGAGCGAAACAATATAAAAACGTGTATTTCAAATAACGTGGGAAAAGCAGGAATAAACAGATCTGGTCACTGAACTAAAACATGGAACAAAATAAAAAAAACTAGCAAAGCAAAATATCAGTTATTCAATTCTTCATTTCTCAGCTGATCTATGTTTTTGTACATCACATATGAAGACACGCCTAAAAAAGAAGCAACAAAGAAAAATTCTGCGCAATTTGGTTGATTTGCACATTTGCAGAGCCCGCACTACCAATCAAAGACAATTGAAATTAGAATCAATTTTATCCATAACTCAACAACGGTATTGCAAAACTTAATCCCTATAGCACTGCGAAGTCATCCATCCGTTTTCATTAATGGAACAGAAGCAAACAAAAAAGAGTAAGTCAAGTCACTTGACACGTTGGAACAGTTAGATGTGGACAAAAAACAATATGGAGAAGATTAACCAATTCTAGAAAAACAATAAATCAGTCAATTAAATCTTCAGTGTTCAGTTGATTTATGCTTTTAAACATCATATAAAGAGGTCCGAGCAAAGCGGAGTCCAGACGAAGAAAAACAAAACCACAAGTGAAAATGACGACTTTAACTGAGATCAAAGCACAACTACTAGTCAAAGGCAGCTAAGGTTGAAATTCATTAAGGCCATAATTCAACGACAGTCTTGCGAATCCTAATCTCAACAGCAATACAAAGGCATGCATCCATTTTCATTATTGGAGCAGAAGCAAACAAAAAGGATTAATTGAGATGACTTGACAAAAGCAGGAACGAATAGATGTGGACAAAAAACAATGTAGAAAAGATTAACCAATTCTCGCTAAACAAAGCATCAGTCAATTAAATCTTCAGTGTTCAGTTGATCTATGCTTTTAAACATCATATAAAAAGAGGTCCGAGCAAAGCGGAGTCCAGACGAAAAAACAAAACCACAAGTGAAAATGACGACTTTAACTGAGATCAAAGCACAACTACTAGTCAAAGGCAGCTAAGGTTGAAACTCATTAAAGCCATAATTCAACGACAGCCTTGCGAATCCTAATCTCAGCAGCAATACAAAGGCATGCATCCATTTTCATTATTGGAACAGAAGCAAACAAAAAGGAGTAATTGAAATGACTTGACAAAAGCAGGAACGAATAGATGTGGACAATAAACAATGTAGAAAAGATTAACCAATTCTCGCTAAACAAAGCATCAGTCAAATAAATCTTCAGTGTTCAGTTGATCTATGCTTTTAAACATCATATAAAAAGAGGTCCGAGCAAAGCGGAGGAGTCCAGACGAAAAAAAACCACAAGTGAAAATGACGACTTTAACTGAGATCAAAGCACAACTACTAGTCAAAGGCAGATAAGGTTGAAACTCATTAAAGCCATAATTCAACGACAGCCTTGCGAATCCTAATCTCAGCAGCAATACAAAGGCATGCATCCATTTTCATTATTGGAACAGAAGCAAACAAAAAGGAGTAATTGAAATGACTTGACAAAAGCAGGAACGAATAGATGTGGACAATAAACAATGTAGAAAAGATTAACCAATTCTCGCTAAACAGAGCATCAGTCAATTAAATCTTCAGTGTTTAGTTGATCTAAGCTTTTAAAAATCATATAAAATGGGACTCGACAAAAAAGAGTCCAGAGGGAAAAAACAAAACCACTCATGTTAAAATGACGACTTTGACTGAGACCAAAGCACAACTAATAGTCAAGGGCAGCTGAGGTTAAAACTCAATTAAACACGGTATTGCAAAGCTGATCTCTAAGGCATTAGAAAAGCATCCGTTCTCATTATAGGAGCGAAACAATATAAAAACGTGTATTTCAAATAACGTGGGAAAAGCAGGAATAAACAGATCTGGTCACTGAACTAAAACATGGAACAAAATAAAAAAAACTAGCAAAGCAAAATATCAGTTATTCAATTCTTCATTTCTCAGCTGATCTATGTTTTTGTACATCACATATGAAGACACGCCTAAAAAAGAAGCAACAAAGAAAAATTCTGCGCAATTTGGTTGATTTGCACATTTGCAGAGCCCGCACTACCAATCGAAGACAATTGAAATTAGAATCAATTTTATCCATAACTCAACAACGGTATTGCAAAACTTAATCCCTATAGCACTGCGAAGTCATCCATCCGTTTTCATTAATGGAACAGAAGCAAACAAAAAAGAGTAAGTCAAGTCACTTGACACGTTGGAACAGTTAGATGTGGACAAAAAACAATATGGAGAAGATTAACCAATTCTAGAAAAAAATAAATCAGTCAATTAAATCTTCAGTGTTCAGTTGATTTATGCTTTTAAACATCATATAAAGAGGTCCGAGCAAAGCGGAGTCCAGACGAAGAAAAACAAAACCACAAGTGAAAATGACTTTAACTGAGATCAAAGCACAACTACTAGTCAAAGGCAGCTAAGGTTGAAATTCATTAAGGCCATAATTCAACGACAGTCTTGCGAATCCTAATCTCAACAGCAATACAAAGGCATGCATCCATTTTCATTATTGGAGCAGAAGCAAACAAAAAGGATTAATTGAGATGACTTGACAAAAGCAGGAACGAATAGATGTGGACAAAAAACAATGTAGAAAAGATTAACCAATTCTCGCTAAACAAAGCATCAGTCAATTAAATCTTCAGTGTTCAGTTGATCTATGCTTTTAAACATCATATAAAAAGAGGTCCGAGCAAAGCGGAGTCCAGACGAAAAAACAAAACCACAAGTGAAAATGACGACTTTAACTGAGATCAAAGCACAACTACTAGTCAAAGGCAGCTAAGGTTGAAACTCATTAAAGCCATAATTCAACGACAGCCTTGCGAATCCTAATCTCAGCAGCAATACAAAGGCATGCATCCATTTTCATTATTGGAACAGAAGCAAACAAATAAGAGTAATTGAAATGACTTGACAAAAGCAGGAACGAATAGATGTGGACAATAAACAATGTAGAAAAGATTAACCAATTCTCGCTAAACAAAGCATCAGTCAAATAAATCTTCAGTGTTCAGTTGATCTATGCTTTTAAACATCATATAAAAAGAGGTCCGAGCAAAGCGGAGGAGTCCAGACGAAAAAAAAACCACAAGTGAAAATGACGACTTTAACTGAGATCAAAGCACAACTACTAGTCAAAGGCAGATAAGGTTGAAACTCATTAAAGCCATAATTCAACGACAGCCTTGCGAATCCTAATCTCAACAGCAATACAAAGGCATGCATCCATTTTCATTATTGGAACAGAAGCAAACAAAAAGGAGTAATTGAAATGACTTGACAAAAGCAGGAACGAATAGATGTGGACAATAAACAATGTAGAAAAGATTAACCAATTCTCGCTAAACAGAGCATCAGTCAATTAAATCTTCAGTGTTTAGTTGATCTATGCTTTTAAAAATCATATAAAATAGGACCCGACAAAAAAGAGTCCAGAGGCAAAAAAACAAAACCACTCATGTTAAAATGACGACTTTGACTGAGACCAAAGCACAACTACTAGTCAAGGGCAGCTGAGGTTAAAACTCAATTAAACACGGTATTGCAAAGCTGATCTCTAAGGCATTAGAAAAGCATCCGTTCTCATTATAGGAGCGAAACAAAATAAAAACGAGTACTTCAAATAACGTGGGAAAAGCAGGAATAAACAGATCTGGTCACTGACTGAACTAAAACATGGGACAAAATAAAAAATTCTAGCAAAGCAAAAGATCAGTTATTCAATTCTTCATTTCTCAGCTGATCTATGCTTTTATACATCACATATGAAGACGCGCCTAAAAAAGAAGCAACAAAGAAAAATTCTGCGCAATTTGTTTGATCTGCACATTTGCAGAGCCCGCACTACCAATCGAAGACAATTGAAATTAGAATCAACTTTATCCATAACTCAACAACGGCATTGCAAAACTTAATCCCTATAGCACTGCGAAGTCATCCATCCGTTTTCATTAATGGAACAGAAGCAAACAAAAAAAGAGTAAGTCAAGTCACTTGACACGTGGGAACAAATAGATGTGGACAATAAACAATGTAGAAAAGATTAACCAATTCTCGCTAAACAAAGCATCAGTCAATTAAATCTTCAGTGTTCAGTTGATCTATGCTTTTAAACATCATATAAAAAGAGGTCCGAGCAAAGCGGAGTCCAGACGAAAAAAAAAACAAAACCACAAGTGAAAATGACGACTTTAACTGAGATCAAAGCACAACTACTAGTCAAAGGCAGATAAGGTTGAAACTCATTAAAGCCATAATTCAACGACAGCCTTGCGAATCCTAATCTCAACAGCAATACAAAGGCATGCATCCATTTTCATTATTGGAACAGAAGCAAACAAAAAGGAGTAATTGAAATGACTTGACAAAAGCAGGAACGAATAGATGTGGACAATAAACAATGTAGAAAAGATTAACCAATTCTCGCAAAACAAAGCATCAGTCAAATAAATCTTCGGTGTTAGGTTGATCTTTGCTTTTAAAAATAATGAAATGGGACCCGACAAAAAAGGGTCTAGAGGGAAAAAACAAAACCACTCATGTTAAAATGACGACTTTGACTGAGAACAAAGCACAACTACTAGTCAAGGGCAGCTGAGGTTAAAACTCAATTAAACACGGTATTGCAAAGCTGATCTCTAAGGCATTAGAAAAGCATCCGTTCTCATTATAGGAGCGAAACAAAATAAAAACGAGTACTTCAAATAACGTGGGAAAAGCAGGAATAAACAGATCTGGTCACTGACTGAACTAAAACATGGGACAAAATAAAAAATTCTAGCAAAGCAAATGATCAGTTATTCAATTCTTCATTTCTCAGCTGATCTATGCTTTTATACATCACATATGAAGACGCGCCTAAAAAAGAAGCAACAAAGAAAAATTCTGCGCAATTTGTTTGATCTGCACATTTGCAGAGCCCGCACTACCAATCGAAGACAATTGAAATTAGAATCAATTTTATCCATAACTCAACAACGGCATTGCAAAACTTAATCCCTATAGCACTGCGAAGTCATCCATCCGTTTTCATTAATGGAACAGAAGCAAACAAAAAAGAGTAAGTCAAGTCACTTGACACGTGGGAACAAATAGATGTGGACAAAAACAATATGGAAAAGATTAACCAATTCTAGAAAAACAAAACATCAATCAAAAAAATCTTCAATGTTCAGTTGATCTATGCTTTTAAACATCATATAAAAAGAGGTCCGAGCAAAGCGGAGTCCAGAAGAAAAAAAAACAAAACCACAGGTGAAAATGACGACTTAAACTAAGATCTAAGCACAACTACTAGTCAAAGGCAGCTAAGGTTGAAACTCATTTAGGCCATAATTCAACGACGGTCTTGCAAATCCAAATCTCAACAGCAATACAAAGGCGTGCATCCGTTTCCATTATTGGAACAGAAGCAAACAAAAATGAGTAATTGAAATCACTTGACAAAAGCAGGACCAAATAGATGTGGACAAAAAACAATGTGGAAAAGATTAACCAATTCTCGCAAAACAAAGCATCAGTCAAATAAATCTTCGGTGTTAGGTTGATCTTTGCTTTTAAAAATAATGAAATGGGACCCGACAAAAAAGGGTCTAGAGGGAAAAAACAAAACCACTCATGTTAAAATGACGACTTTGACTGAGAACAAAGCACAACTACTAGTCAAGGGCAGCTGAGGTTAAAACTCAATTAAACACGGTATTGCAAAGCTGATCTCTAAGGCATTAGAAAAGCATCCGTTCTCATTATAGGAGCGAAACAAAATAAAAACGAGTACTTCAAATAACGTGGGAAAAGCAGGAATAAACAGATCTGGTCACTGACTGAACTAAAACATGGGACAAAATAAAAAATTCTAGCAAAGCAAAAGATCAGTTATTCAATTCTTCATTTCTCAGCTGATCTATGCTTTTATACATCACATATGAAGACGCGCCTAAAACAAGCAACAAAGAAAAATTCTGCGCAATTTGTTTGATCTGCACATTTGCAGAGCCCGCACTACCAATCGAAGACAATTGAAATTAGAATCAATTTTATCCATAACTCAACAACGGCATTGCAAAACTTAATCCCTATAGCACTGCGAAGTCATCCATCCGTTTTCATTAATGGAACAGAAGCAAACAAAAAAGAGTAAGTCAAGTCACTTGACACGTGGGAACAAATAGATGTGGACAAAAACAATATGGAAAAGATTAACCAATTCTAGAAAAACAAAACATCAATCAAAAAAATCTTCAATGTTCAGTTGATCTATGCTTTTAAACATCATAAAAAAAGAGGTCCGAGCAAAGCGGAGTTCAGAAGAAAAAAAACAAAACCACAGGTGAAAATGACGACTTAAACTAAGATCAAAGCACAACTACTAGTCAAAGGCAGCTAAGGTTGAAACTCATTTAAGCCATAATTCAACGACGGTCTTGCAAATCCAAATCTCAACAGCAATACAAAGGCATGCATCCGTTTCCATTATTGGAACAGAAGCAAACAAAAAGGAGTAATTGAAATCACTTGACAAAAGCAGGACCAAATAGATGTGGACAAAAAACAATATGGAAAAGATTAACCAATTCTAGAAAAACAAAACATCAGCCAAATAAATCTTCAGTGTTCAGTTGATCTATGCTTTTAAACATCATAAAAAAAGAGGTCCTAGCAAAGCGGAGTCCAGACGAAAAAAAAACAAAACCACAAGTGAAAATAAGGACTTTAACCAAGATCAAAGCACAACTACTAGTCAAGGGCAGCTGAGGTTAAAACTCAATTAAACACGGTATTGCAAAGCTGATCTCTAAGGCATTAGAAAAGCATCCGTTCTCATTATAGGAGCGAAACAAAATAAAAACGAGTACTTCAAATAACGTGGGAAAAGCAGGAATAAACAGATCTGGTCACTGACTAAACTAAAACATGGGACAAAATAAAAAATTCTAGCAAAGCAAAAGATCAGTTATTCAATTCTTCATTTCTCAGCTGATCTATGCTTTTATACATCACATATGAAGACGCGCCTAAAAAAGAAGCAACAAAGAAAAATTCTGCGCAATTTGTTTGATCTGCACATTTGCAGAGCCCGCACTACCAATCGAAGACAATTGAAATTAGAATCAATTTTATCCATAACTCAACAACGGCATTGCAAAACTTAATCCCTATAGCATTGCGAAGTCATCCATATGTTTTCATTAATGGAACAGAAGCAAACAAAAATGAGTAATTGAAATCACTTGACACATGGGAACAAATAGATGTGGACAATAAACAATTTGGAAAAGATTAACCAATTCTAGAAAAACAAATTAGTCAAAATCTTTAGTGTTCAGTTGATCTATGCCTTTAAACACCATATGAGCGGAGACCCAAGCAAAACGGAGTCCAGACGAAAAAAAAAACAAAACCAAAAGTGAAAATGACGACTTTAACTGAGATCAAAGCACAAATACTAGTCAAAGGCAGCTACGGTTGAAACTCATTTAAACCACAATTCAACGACGGTCTTGCAAATCCCAATCTCAATAGCAATACAAAGGCATGTACCCTTTCCCATTACTGGAACAGAAGCAAACAAAAAGGAGTAATTGAAATCACTTGACAAAAGCAGGACCAAATAGATGTGGACAAAAAACAATATGGAAAAGATTAACCAATTCTAGAAAAACAAAACATCAGTCAAAAAATCTTCAGTGTTCAGTTGGTATATGCTTTCAAACATCATATAAAAAGAGGTTCCAGCAAAGCGGAGTCCAGACGAAAAAAAACAAAACCACAAGTAAAAATGACGACTTTAACTAACTGAGATCAAAGCACATTTACTAGTCAAAGGCAGCTGAGGTTAAAACTCAAATAAACACGGTATTGCAAAACTGATGTCTAAGGCATCAGTAAAGCATCAGTTCTCATTATTGGAGCGCATTAAACAAAAACTCATTATAGGAGCGAAACAATATAAAAACGAGTATTTCAAATAACGTGGGAAAAGCAGGAATAAACAGATGTGGTCACTGAACTAAACATGGAACAAAATAACAAATTCCAGCAGAGCAAAACATCAGTTACACAAATATTCACTGCTCAGCTGATCTTTGTTTTTATACATCACATACGAAGACACGCCTAAAAAAGAAGCAACAAACAAACTCTGCGCATTTAGTTGATTTGCACATTTGCAGAGCCCGCACTACCAGTCGAAAGCAATTGATATTAGAATTCCTTTAATCCATAACACAACGGCGGTATTGCAAAACGTAATCTCTATAGGTCTGCGAAGTCATCCATCCGTTTACATTAATAGAACAGAAGAAAACAAAAATGATTAATTGGAATCACTTGACACTTGGGAACAAATACATGTGGACAAAAAACAATATGAAAAAGATTAACCAATTCTAGAAAAACAAATCAGGCAAATAAATCTTCAGTGTTCAGTTGATCTATGCTTATAAACATCATATAAAAAGATACCCGAGCAAAACGAAGTCCAGACGAAAAAAAAGAAACCAAAAGTGAAAATGACGACTTTAAATGAGATCAAAGTACAACTACTAGTCAAAGGCAGATAAAATTGAAATTCAATTAAGCCATAATTCAACGAAGGTCTTGCAATTCCTAATCTCAACAGCAATTCAAAGGCACGCATCCGTTTTCATTACTGGAACAGAAGCAAACAAAAAGGAGTGATTGAAACCACTTCACAAAATCAGGAACAAATACACGTGGACAGAAAACAATATGAAAAAGATTAACCAATTCTAGAAAAACAAATCAGTCAAATAAATCTTCAGTGTTTAGTTGATCTATGCTTTTAAAAATCATATAAAAAGGGACCCGACAAAAAAGAGTCAGAGGGAATAGTAACAAAACCAATCAAGTGAAAATGACGACTTTGACTGAGACCAAAGCACAATTACTAATCAAAGGCAGCTGAGGTTGAAACTCAATTTAGTCATAACTCAACGACGGGCTTTCGAAGCTCACCTCTTCAGCGTTAGCAAAACATCCGTTCTCATTCTGGGAACAGAGTAAATTAAAACGAGTAATTGAAATCACGTGGCAAATCAGGAACTGTAGATTTGGGCACTGAACTAAAACATGGAACACAATAACAAATTCTAGCAAAGCAAAAAACAAGTTATTCAAATCTTCGCTGCTCAGCTGATCTATGCTTTTATACATCACATATGAAGAAACGCCTAAAAAGAAGCAAAAAAATCTGCGCATTTAGTTGATTTGCATATTTGCAGAGCTCACACTACCAGTCGAAGGTAATTAAAATTTGAACTCAATTAAGCCATATTTTAAGGTCTTGCGAAGCTTAATCTCTACATCACTGCAAAAGCATCCATCTATTTTCATTATCGGAAGAGAAGCAAATAATAATGAGTAATTGAAGACAAAAGCGGGAACAAATGTGGACAAAAACCATATGGAATAGATTAACCAATTCTAGCTAAACAAAGCATCAGTCAAATTAATCTTCATTGATCAGTTGATCTATGCCTTTGAACATCATATAAAAGGAGATCAGACAAAAATGGAGTCCACAGAAAAAACCACTCATGTGAAAACGACGACCTTAACTGAGACTTAATCACAATATTAATCGACGGCAGCTGAGGCTGAAACTCATTTACGACATAATTTAACGACGGTCTTGCGAAGCAACACTCTACAGCGCTATAAAATCATCTGTTCTCATTATAGGGACGCAGGAAATTAAAACGAGTAATTGAATTTATGTGGCAAAAGCAGGAACAAATAGATGTGGGCACTGAGTTAAAACAGGGAACACAAAAACAAATTCTAGCAAAGCAAAATAACAGTTATTGAAATCTTTATTTCTCAGCTGATCTACGCTTTTATACAGCACATATTATTACCAGCCTAAATTAGACGCAACACAAAAAATTCTGCGTATTTAGTTGATTTGCATATTTGCAGAGCTCACACTACCAGTCGAAGGCAATTAAAATCTGAACTCAATTAGGCCATATTTCAACGTCTTGCAAAGCTTAATCTCTACATCACTGCAAAGGCATCCATCCGTTTTCAATATTGGAAGAGAAGGAAACCAAAGTGAGAGATTGAAATCAATAGATAATAGCGGGAACAAATAAATGTGGAAAATAAACAATAAGGAAAAGATTAACCAATTCTAGCTAAACAAATCAACAATTACTTGATTTGTCAATGTTCAGTTGATCTATGCTTTTAATTATTATATAAAAAAGACAACAAAAGCGGAGTCCAGAAAAAAAAGACTTTCATGTGAAAACGAAGACCTTAACTGAGATTTAATCACAACTACTAATCAAAGGCAGCTGAGGTTGAAACTGATTTAAGCCATAAATTAGCGACGGTCTTTCGAAGCGAACCTCTAATGCGTTAGAAAGCACGGGTTCTCATTATAGGGACGGAGGAAGTTATAACGAGTAAATGAAATTACGCGGCACAGGAACAAATAGATGTGGGCACTGAACTAAAACATTGAACACAATAACAGATTCTAGCAAAGCAAATTATCAGTTATTAAAGTCTTTATTTCACAGCTGATCTATGCTTTTATACATTAAATAATAAGACATACCTAAAATAGAAGCAACAAAAAAATTCTGCGCGATTTTCATAACTCCAGAGCCCACAATAACAGTCAAAGGCAAATGAAAATGGAACTCATTCACGCTGTAACTTAACGAAGGTATTGTAAAGCTCAATCGCTACAGCACTGAAAAGGCATCCATCCATTTTCATTATCGGAACAAGCAAATAAAAATGAGTAATTGAAATCACTTGACCAAAAGCAGGAACAAATAGATTTGGACAATAAACAATATGGAAATCAATAACCATTTCTAACTAAACCAAGCATAAGTCCATTGAATCTTCAGTGTTCAGTTGATCTATGCTTTTAAAAATCATATAAAAAGAGAACAGACAAAAACTGAGTCCAGATGAAAAAAACAAAACCACTCATGAGAGACCGACGACCTTAACTGAGACTTAATCACAACTACTAATCAAAGGCAGCTGAGGTTGAACCTCATTTTAGCCACAAACTAAACGACTGTCTTGCGAATCAAACCTCTACAGCATTATGAAAGCATCTCTCATTATAGAGAATGAGGAAACTAAAACTGAGTAATTGAAACCACCATGCAGAACTAGCATTTTCGCTTCACTTTCATTTGACGTAATCAAAATACACAGTCCTCGCATTTGACTTCAGAAATCATTAAAACGTAAATGCAAACAGATATTTAAAGGTTGCTCCCATACAATTCTGCGAATTGTAAAAAAGACACGATGAAACAGATAATACTCTATTTTGTATCGCGGCTGTTATAAAGATATGTCAGCTAAAAAAATTTGTGGAGGAGTTTGAGTTCATGCGAAAAAAAATGAAAAAAAAAATGATCAGAAAAAATTTTGATGAAATCAGTTATAGCATCAGCTAGCGGTACGCAGACACAAAATGAGAAAACATTCGAAAAAATACTATGTATAGGGACCAGTTTGGCAAATGAGATCAAAATCCGGAGTTTGATAAATGCACAGTCGACAGATGTCACTCTATTTTTACATTAAATTGTGACCTTCCCATCCAGAACGTCAATCACAAAGAATTAACAGCAAAGAAAGAAACAGCAGACGGATTGGGAGAAAGAAGCTAAATTTGAAGAAGGCATTTAATCTAGTTCTTCGCGTTATTACCTTTAAGGTGGAATCAAATAGGGCAATGTCAAAAAGAACATTTGAACTGAGTTGAAGACTAACCCGTATATCGTTGGCAGGAGGGTGCTAGTAATATTTCTAATAATAATTAAATTATTTCTAAAATTAATTAAATTCTAATATCAATTTTACGCTTTACATGCGCAGATTGTTGGCTAAAAGATTATTCAATCATAGAAGTCGTCACGCAGTTAATCAACGTTCTGTACTTAGCCCGAATGACTTTATCTTACGCTTTCGTTTTCAATTTTTCAAGCTTTGAAGCTCAGAACTTCTACCAGGATTTAGTAAAAAAAGCTTGCGTGCAATGAAGCATAGGTCGCATTAGTCCCGAGTACATGAAAAAGAGTTAGCCCGTGAAACGAGAATTGACAACAGTTAGGCTGCCTCGCTAAGATTTTATTCGGCTTAATTTTAATATACCAGGTCTTGTCTTGATCTTAATAAAGTGACCTGAAAAATATTCTAAGATCTTGCACGTTTAAACGGTCTGTGACGTGCTCTTTCGTCGAGCAAATTTATAAACGTCTTAGACCTTGATAAATGTTTAGGACGAAAAACTCCAAGTTACGTATAAACTTGAAAGATCTTTTCATATTTTTCAGATTACTTTCAAGATTACTTTGTATTCCTTAGTATTACTTTTCGTTTCACTGGGGAATTACTTGCTCAGAAATGAACAATTATGATTCGATTTTTTTGGAACTCCATCTACCAGGGAGTACATGGCAAGACATCCAATGAGCAAATGAATACCCAAACCAATACCGTGCCACATCCAAATTAGAACTCATATTACGCGTGCAAAAAGTTCAAACGTCAAAACCGCTCGCTTTTTGCTCCAATTGCTGAATTCCCATTTGCCAAACAAAAACTGGACTTTGAAAACACAAAAGTACTTGGAAACCCATTTATAGAAAACCGAATCAAGACACTCAAAAACACAAGTCAAATAGAGACATGGGACGAACTGTTCTAGCACAACCGGCGAGCGGTTGAATCCGGCAGTAGCCAGCTGAGGCATAGGGATGCGAGAATTGGGGGGGGGGGAGGAGGAGGCTGGACGAGAGGGGGTCAAAATCTCAAGGTGTAGGAGTGTGGGACGGTGGAGTCCTGCAATGAATGAGCGAGGACTGGTGGAGGGGGGATAGAGAGGCCAAACTTTTAAGATCACGAACTACTCGTCACACTATGAAACTGTCACCTCAAAAGTTTCGGTGAACCGCAATCTTAGAGACTAGTGAGGCCATAAGAGAAATAAAAAAGATTTAATCACGGATTCGAAGTAAACCCCATAAATTCTGCTTCCTCAGTCGTTTCACGTAACGGAACAAGCCAAGCCCCTTATCAAGAACCCGCGTTTTTGTTCAAATCCCTTTTAATCACTCTTTATTAGAGTATTTGAGTTAAATTACCATGAAATCACCATGCACAACTAGCTTTTCCGCTTCACTTTCTCATTTGACGTAATCAAAATACCCAGTCCTCGCATTTGACTTCAGAAATCATCAAAATGTAAATGTAAACAGATATTTAAAAGAGCGCTCACATACAGTTCTGCGAATTGCAAAAAAGACACGATGAAACAAATAATACTCTATTTTGCATCGCGGCTGTTATAAAGGTATGTCAGCTAAATAAAATTTTCTGGATACGTTTGAGTTCATGCAAAAAAAACATGGATCATCAAAAATCTCGAAATCAATAACTGCTTCAGCTAGTGGTACGCGGATACAAAATGAGAAAAGTCGAAAAAATACTATCTATGTATAGGGACCAGTTTGGCAAATGAGATCAAAATCCGGAGTTAGATAAATGCACAGTCGACAGATGTCATTCTATTTTTACATTAAATTGTGACCTTCCCATCCAGAACGTCAATTACACAGAATAAACAGCAAAGAAAGAAACAGCAGTCGGATTTGGAGAAAGAAGCTAAATTTGAAGAAGGCATTTAATCTACTTGTTCACGTAATTACCTTCAAGGTGTAATCAAATTGGGCAATGTGAAAAAGAACATTTGAACTGAGTTGAAGACTAACCCGCATATCGTTGGCAGGAGGGTGCTAGTAATATTTCTAATATTAATGAAATTATTAATTACTTCTAAAATTAATTAAATTCTAATATTAATCAATTTTACGTTTTACATGCGCAGATTGTTGGCTAAAAGATTATTCAATCATAGAATTCGTCACGCAGTTAATCAACGTTCTGTACTTAGCCCGAATGACTTTATTTTACGCTTTCGTTTTCAATTTTTCAAGCTTTGAAGCTCAGAACTTCTACCAAGATTTAGTGAAAAAAGCTTGCATGCAATGAAGCATAGGTCACATTAGTCCCAAGTGCATGAAAAAGATTTAGCCAGTGAAACGAGAATTGACAACAGTTAGGTTGCCTCGCTAAGATTTTATTCGGCTTAATTTTAATATACCAGGTCTTGTCTTGATCTTAATAAAGTGACCTGAAAAATATTCTAAGATCTTGCACGTTTAAACGGTCTGTGACGTGCTTTTTCGTCGAGCAAATTTATAAACGTCTTAGACCTTGATAAATCTTTAGGACGAAAAACTCCAAGTTACGTATAAACTTGTAAGATCTTTTCATATTTTTCAGATTACTTTAAGATCTTATCAAGACAAGAAATTCCCTTTCCTATTCTCTGGGGAATAACTTGTTCAGAAATGAACAATTATGATTCGATTTTTTTGGAACTCCAGCTACCAGGGAGTACATTGCAAGACATCCAATGAGCAATTGAATGCCCAAACCAATACCATGTCACACCCAAATTAGAACTCAATTTACGCTCGCCGCAAAATTATTAGTAAAATTATTCAAATAAGAGTTAAAAGATAGCGGAGGCACCGATGAAAACCGACTTTGAACTTTTGGCGAAGCACATTTTAACAGGGCGTATTCTCCTAAAAGCATAATTTTCAGGACACATACCAGGGCAGGATGCTTTCAAATAAGCCCGCATTAATTTCTAGAGCAACTAATACGCGCTGCATAAGCATGAGAAACGTCTTCCTGTAGACAACTCTTAAGTGTTAATCAATACATGGCAATTCTAAATCCAATTATAAATCTACTGTTTCAGAGATTTATCAATGCCATGGTTTTGGCTAGTCAGACTCGGACCAATCGTTGATTTTAGGCCGCTAATATGCTTGAAAATATCGAATTTTAAGCGAGAAAACAAAGCAAAATATAATAAACCTAAGACTTGCATTTGCAATTGTTCAGTAATAATTTACACTTGGAGTTCGGTACAGGCCTTAATAGAATATTTAAAACCCATCAATAAAAAATTTTGGAACAGAAAGATTAGAAAGGTGACGGACCATTTCTCGGTTGTTGTCCTCTAATGTGCGACACTTCCTCTTGACCTGTTCCACAGTCTGTCTCTCTGCCTCTAGATCAGCCTGCAGAATGGACATCTGCCTCTCACTCACACTCATCTTCTCACTTGCAGTCACCAACTCCTCTTTCAGTCTGAAACAGTTCACTTCGTTACAGCGTCAGGTACAAGTAATAACATAGTTGTAATAACAAGTACACGTCATGACAACCTGATCGTGTTTATGGAAAAAAAATTGTCGATCCAGTACTAGAATTTTTCATTAATGTTCTTGATGTTCAATGATTGGGCCGATTCTTGAAATAATCACTCGTCGGATGATTAAAACATAGCTGGCAGATTGCTAGAAAATAGCCGCAATAGATTCGTAGATCGGCAGTCTTAAAAAAACAATAAAAAAGACAGACCAAAAAAACTCGTCTTTTCATTGAAGGCTAATCTGTTATATTTTGATTTAAAATCTGTATAAGTTATTGCTGCCTCTATTAGCTGATCTCAAATAACCTTCATTTAGAGTGACACACACCAATTTGACCTTATCTCTTTGAATTAAAGTAAAAAGTCAATTTCAAAGTGAGAAGTCATTTTTGAGAGTGAGGTAAGTCAAGTGTGACCAAAAACTTAATCACGCGCATGAACAAAAAACTCGCTCCACTAAGAGCGAAAAATGACATCACACATTCAATTCAGTTGAAATTGCATGAACAAATGAACAAAAAGTGGCTGTGACGTCATATGGTCGTAACAAAAATCATGACAACGAAATAAAAAACATAGCCGGAAGAATTCTGGAAGCAACTCGAAGCGTCAAATCTTCACTAACAAAACCGTAATTGCAGCGGAAGCCACTACCTTTTGTATTAAACCACTACCTACTTCTCCAGGTCTGCTCTAAAAATTGGTGAAACTTAAACCACTGCCAACAAGAGAAAGAAAATGCAGCAAAATTTTATATTACTGAAAACGTTTGGTAACGTTAAAAAATCCAAAATAATTAATGTGGTCAAAAAACTGATAGTCCGAAAAAGCTGACAAGGTTATCAATAGACCTCAAATAATTCATGATTCTAATCTGAAAAAGATCGCGAAAGCAAAGGGCAGATAATAATCTTAGAAACCAAGTTAAATCTTTTCGAAAAAGAAAGCTCAAATTTAAGAAACAGAAAACACCTATAATTACATTTCTAATCAGTGCGATTAAGACAAAAAACAACACACACCTAAAACTTGTACATATGATAGACATGATTTCAAACTAAATCAAAAATAAAATTGATCATAGAAAAGACATAAGCAGCAAAAGAATATTCAAAAGCAAAAAATCGTTTAAATTAGTACCAAGGCTGAAAGAAAGCTGCAGTAAATAGTCATAAGGAGAATTTTGGAAAAACCTTGCCATCAAACTCTCAGTACTGCCATATGTTGAATGATATCAAATGCAAACCAAAGAAATGACGAAAATCTAAAAAGCTGAAATCATTCATTTGTTTACAACTGAAGAAATCAATATACCGAAAAAAAATGTACGTTCTAGGACAAAAATAGCATAATACTAACTAGAATTTGAAGAATATGGACACAATGTAAGAACCACCGTAACAAAAGACTTTCTTGATTTTTGCAAGTTAAAAATCAAAATAAAGTCAAGAAAAAGGAATACATTTCAGTGTTCAGCATTCGAGACATCGAAAAGACAACCAGTCATCCAAGAAAAAATCCATCCTCCTGAATAGAATAAAAAATAAAAAGCAGAATTCAAACATACGAAAAATTGGAACATTTTGCAAAAGGTCAAAAAACTTTTAAGACTGCATTTATGAAAATAGTCTTAACTGATTTTCAGGAACTTAACGCCAACAAATGAATGATTTTCATTCAAACGAAAATAAAATCCCTTATATCGAATAAAATACTATTTCTAGTAATTAAAAACAAAATATAACAAAAAAATGACAAAAATTAGAAAAAAATACTACCGAAATCGGATTAGCATATGTACAATTTTATAAAACAAAATTACATCGAGGTAGAAAGAGGCGTTGAGTAAAGAATTATAAAATGGAGTTGCCATATTAACTGATTTTTGACAAAAAGACGGCTGAAAGATCCAAAAAAGAAGATATTAATAGAAAAAGGGCAAAAAAAACTAAAAAAATAAAGATATATGTGCCATTTTTGAAATTGAAACGCATTTTCAGGCTCTGCAAAACACTGTGGTATCAATTTCCGAGGTTTGCATTTCAATATAGCATCGAATAAAAATTATTTCAACAAAAAATCAAATTACAAGCAAAAAAACTGGGCCACAGACGAAAAAACTGCTAAAAACGGTTATCTATATGTGCCATTCAGTCAAAACTACTTTTCAAAGTCAAAAAGTCATTCACTAAACGCAGCGCATGATCAAAAAACTTCTCTCGCTTAGCGAAAATCTGTTCACCAAGACAGCTTTTCTCACTTTCGCTTTTAGGTCAAAATGCTGCGTGAACAAATCTACTTCCTGTAAAAAAAACATAGCCGGAAGAATTCCGGAAGCGACTCGAAGCGTCAAAACTTCACTAACAAAACCGTAATTGCAGCGGAAGCCACTACCTTTTGTATTAAACCATTAACTCACTACATCTCCAGGTCTGCTCTAAAAATTGGTGAAACTTAAACCACTGTCACCAAGAGAAACAAAATGCAGCAAAATGTATTATTGAAAATGTTTGGTAAAGTTAAAAAATCCGAAATAATTAAGGTGGTCAAAAACCTGATAGTCTGAAAAGGCTGAAAAGGTTATCAATTGCCCTCAAATAATTCATGATTCTAATCTGAAAAAGATCGCGAAAGCAAAAGGGTGATAATAATCTTAGAAACTTAAGAAAGTTAAATTAGAAAGTTAAACCTTTTCAAAAAAGAACCCTCAAATTTAAGAATCAGAAAACATCTATAATTACACTTTTAATCACTGCAATTAAGACAAAAAACAACACACATTTGATTATGTTGTACATATGCTAGGCAACATGATTTCATACCAAATCAAAAATAAAATTGATCATAGAAAAGACATAAGCAGAAGAATATTCAAAGGCAAAAAAGTCGTTTAAATTAATACCAAGGCCGGAAGAAAGCTGCAGTAAATAGTCATAAGTGGCTTGCCGTCAAACTCTCAGTACTGCCTTATAATGAATGAAATCAATTGCAAACCAAAGAAATGACGAAAATCTAAGAAAACGCTGAGATCATTCATTTTTTACAACTTAAAAACCAATATACCCAAAATAAATGTAGGTGCCAGGACAAAGCTAGAAAGATACTAACTATAATGTAAAGAAAATGGGCACAATGTAATGAACACCGTAACAAAAAGACATTCTTAATTTTTGAAAGTTAAAAATCAGTTTAAAAAATTCAAGAAAAACGAATACATTTCATTCTTCAGCATTCAAGACATAGAAAAGATAACTAGTCATCCGATACGAAGATCTATCCTCCTAATGAGAACAAAAAATAGGAAAAAGCAGAATTCATAAATACGAAACATTGAAACATTTTGCAAAAAATGGTCAAAGAACTTTTAAGTTCAGACTGCATTTATGAAATTTTAACTGTTTTTTCAAAACTTAACGCCAAAAACTGATTCAATTTTTATTGAACCAAAATTGAAGTCCCACATGTTGCACAAAAAACGATTTCTAGCAATTACAACCGAAATACAAACAAAAAACTGACGAAAATCGGAAAAAAACTACCAAAATCGGATTAGCATATGTACAATTTCATGAAACAAAATTACATCGAGGTAGAAAGAGGCGTTCAGTATATAAATTATAAAAGAGAAGTTGCCATATTGACTGATTTTTGACAAAAAGACGGTTGACAAAAAGATCCAAAAATGAAGAAATTAATTAAAAAAAAGGCAAAAATTAACTAAAAAATCAAAAAATATGCGCCAATTTTCAATTTGAAACGCCTTTTCAGGCTCTGCAAAACACTGTGGCATCAATTTCCGAGGTTGACATTTCAATATAGTATCGAATAAAATTTATTTCTACAAGAAACCAAATTAAAAGGAAAAAAATTGTGCCACTTAGACGAAAAAACGGATAAAAACTGTTATCTATATGTGAGATTCAGTCAAAATCTACTTCTCAAAGTCAAAAAGTCATTCACTAAACGCAGCGCATGATCAAAAAGCTTCTCTCGCTTAGCGAAAATCTGTTCACCAAGACAGCTTTTCTCACTTTTGCTTTTAGGTCAAAATGCCGCGAACAAATCTACTTCCTGTAAAAAAAAAACCGAGAGAAAACCAATACTCCTCTTCGAGTCGTAAAAACCGAGAGAAAACCAATACTCCTCTTCGAGTCGTAAAAAAAACCAAGAGAAGGCCAATAATAGCCCCAGCTATCGCTGTGCTGCTATTAATAAAATGATTTGAATATGTTTTATGACTACGATTAGAATTTAAATAACCACGAGTTCATCAAATTAAAATTTTATATCCAAAAAAGTCACAAAATTTAACACATCGAATACCCTACCGAGTTTTAAACTTCTTACATCTCAGTTCGCCACTCAACTGGTTTTACTTTAAACCAAGACCAGAAATCTAGTTCATAGTTACACTTCCAAACTTGTAAATATTTATCTTTTTGAAATTGGCCGCTCTTAGACATGAGCTGACCAGCTTTTACTCAAAAATGAAACAGCACGTTTTAATATCATTTTACGACATAACGTTCAGTTCTTCCTTAAATTTTAAACAATAGTTGACTCACTTTGTGACTTGTTCAGTTAGTCTGGCCAGATCTGCCTCCTTTTGCTCTTTGACCTTGAGTGCTTTGGTATGCTCTGACCTCACTGTGCTCAACTGTGCTTCCAATGTCGACAACTTCATCTTCAACTCAACTGAACTCTCATTGGCCAGTCTGAACAATGCAGCACTCTTATAGCATCCAGTAAATTTGTGTTTATGTATAAAATCTCAAGTCAGCTTGAATTTGAGAAGCTTTTAGTCAAATGATTGGAGCAATTTTTAATATCTCAATTGAGAAGTCGGCACGTTTCTGTGCATTAAATTCCATCAAAGTAGATAAGTTTATGCAAAAATTTCGGAGAAAAAATGATCAAAATTCATCTTTTAGTCGAATATAATATCAGTTGAGAGCTTACAAATGAACTCGCGGGTAAACACTGAAAATGGTATCCAGAAGTTTAAAAAGGAAATAATTTTACCTTTCTGATTCAGCTGCTTGTCCAGCTCTCATTTCAGCCTCTGCCAATCTGTCCAGGTAATTCTTCTCAAGCTGAGTCCACTGTGACTGCTGGTCTTGCTGCTGTCTCTGCAATCTAGAGATTTGATTCCAAAGAGGCTGTGTTGCCTGGGAGACTCCTTCGCTCAATCCTTGACCACGTTGCATTTCCTCTTCCAGTCGCTACAACAAATAGACACTTTCGATTGTGAACCTAATTTTATCTATTTCCCATACTTTTATTCCGTGTTGTTTTAGGTACGACGCAGATGTTCAATCAAAAACCTCTGCTACAACAACATAATTACATAAAATATGAAAAGTGCAAATAGTCCCATAAAATGTCAAACAGAAGATAATCCAAGACAACCTTAGTTCAATAATAACTAGTTCATTACTAAGTAAACCGAAGAATGCATATGCGAAGTGCTGACAAGAAAAGAAAAAGCAGAGCTTATAAACCGGGTTAAAAAAGGAAGGACTGTTTGAGCTAGCAATTAACAAAGCAACACATTTTTTTCAAATAAGTTGAACAGCTGTTAGTGGAAAACCCGCCAAACATTTAAATTGCTCAATGAACTAAAACGTATGACCTTAGTTCCTCAATCTCAATTCTCAACTGATGCTTTTCGGGGAAATTTGAAAGGATTGATTTGCACAACGCCAATTTCAATAATTCCTTATCTCTATCGGACAAAACGTAAGAAAGCAATCTTTCAAAATCTGATCTTCGTGACCTTCCTTCTGACGAATCCTCTGTTATGATAACATACAACCAACAACTTAAAAATTTAGGTAAGTGGCCAATTTTGATAAATTTTCTTCAGATGATAAAAACGTTAAAATCATAATTGAACTCACTGATAATTAAACATGGTGAAGACTGCTATATTTTCCTTGGTCAACTTTTCAAGCACCTAAGAGGGAGTTTTCCCAAAAAAAATAGCAAAAAGAAACAATTTTCCATTTGGTCCCGAGCTAAAGAAAAATCTACAGGCCAATCTCATCACTAAATGTTCGGAGTAAACTTTAATATCAATGAACGGCTTCTTTCTTTAATTAAAGCAGTTTGGTTTCTGAGCTAAGCATAGCAAAGAGTCGCTTAGTTTAACTGGCTTTAGTTTAAAAACAAACAGACCAACGGCAGACGAATTGCCCTCAAACAGCAGGCGGGGCTATATAAAGGGGGGTTCTCAAGTCTGGACGCCTCTAGGGGGTTCTCAAGTATGGACGCCTCTACGCAGCAAAACAACGAGCGGGCAACCGCTCCCAGGATCCATACTCACTGTCCAGACTGCGAGAAACGGGTTTTTGCGGCGAGATCAGCCAAGCCCAGTCTCTCTGGTCCCTAGTATGCATTTGACTGAAATACATATTTGCCCTGCTTCTTCTCATCCTCGGAGGCACTGAAAAAAACCCCGGCCCAACGCTCTGTGCTATTTATCACCATAGCAGCTGGAACCAATACGGCGTCTGGTGCGGCCGCGGAGGATTGGTACACCTGAATTGCACCAACTTACAGTCCATAGAGCAATGCAACAACAAGTTCGACTGTAAGCGCTACTCTTGGTGCAAGACAATAGATAGAAGCAAATACAAGGCAAACTTTCCCCACTCACGACAACACACACCTCAATATTCTCCAACTGACTTGTAATGGTCTCAAACTAAAACTAGACATCATAGACTGGATTCAGAAAAATAACATCCAAATAGCAGCCATCCAGAGACCAACCTCAATAAGCCCCTCAAAAGCCCACCTGGCTACTGCATAATCCAAGAATATAGGCCCAAAGAAAGAGGCCAAGGTGGACGGGTAGCTTTAATCATTGAGGACGCAATTCTAATTCAAGAACTTAAACTCCAAGCCATAGAACTTACCACAGGTGGCAATAACATCAAACTAGTGAACAACTACATACCACCTTGGTCTAGCTGTGATGAAGGATACAAGACATCAATCAGTAAAATACTTGAGTTAGAAGAATGCATTATTGTCGGTGATTTCAGTGCTCATAGCCCTTTATGGCACTCGAAATTACCAGAGACAAAAGAGGAAACAATATTGCAAGTGAAATAGACCTCTCCAATCATGTATTACTCAACGAAAAAGCCAGCACAAGAGTAACTGATTCTTGTAAAAAGCTCCCTGGACATCAGTCTTGCTAGCTCAAGCTTAGCAATGAACATCGACTGGATCACGGAGTATACATTAAACTCAGATTATTAACCAATAGTTCTATCTATCACCTGTGACCTAATCACACACACAACACAAACAACTTTAATCAAATTCCGCAAAGCTAACTGGGCAAGTTTTGAAAACATTGAATTAAAAATGAAGAAACAAAGGTCAACAAATATCTACCACCCGAAAAAGACCTTAAGGAAAGCCATAAATGCAGCGATTGGCAGGCATATCCCACCAGGAAGAATTAAAAAAAAGTGGCTGCTAATTTTCTCAGCGAAGCAGTGAAGCTTTCTGAAAAAAGATGAAATTCAAAGAAAACATCCAGGAGGACCCAAAATAACGCAACTAAACCTTGAAATGAACAAACTTGTTCAAAGTCAAAAGCGAAAAAAGTGAATCGAGTTTGTACAAACACTCACTCACAGAGGTAACTGCTCTAAACTCTGGAGCACAGTAAAAGGACTTTAGTCAAGTAACGCTAAACCACCTGCAAACAGAGCCATATACTTTGACGCTAAGAAAACGACTCCTCGCCATGATCCAAGGAAATGCGCTAGCAAGTTTAAACAACAATACACTCCACACCCCAAGAAAAAAAAGAAAAACAGAAAAGAAAAACATTAAGAACAATAAAAGCACTGGAAACAGAGGCCAGAACGTTTAAGTGTAGCAACACACTGAAAACAGCCATCAGAGACACAAAAAAGTAAGGCGCTGGGCCCAGATAGAATAGCGCCAATCCAATTACACCATCTAGGCCCATAGCACCGAGATATCTCACTGACACCATAAACCTGTCTGTAAACAGTGCAAAAACTCCGAACATCTGAAGTTGGCCGGGTTATAACCCTACACAAGCCGGGAAAACCCATAGACGAATCCAAAAGCTTCAGACAGATTGCATTGCTCTCCCTCATTGCAAAACTAACAGAAAAACTACTGAGTGACTTCATAGAATATCCACTAAAAGAACATCAGAATGGCTTTAGACCTGAGCACTCCGCAACAAATCTCAACATTGTCGCCAACAAAATTTAACAAAACCTTAATCAAAAGCAACCCTGCAACTGTACTCTACTAATAGCATTAGACCTCACCACCGCTTTCAACATGGTTGATCACAACCTACTACTAAGAGACATGCTCGAGGCACCATTACCGAACAGCACTAAAAAATGCATGGCTTCATACTTACAGGGCACTTTCTTACGTAGAATATAATAATAAAAAATCAAAAAGGAGAAAAATCAAAACGGTGTCCCCCAAGAAGGTTTATTATCGCCAATGCTCTTCAACATCTACATGAGCAAGCTATCTACCCCCGAAAAGTATAAACATCACGTCTTACGCTGATGATATAACTCTAACTACATCTCACCCCACAGGTTGAAAAATTACGTGACATAATAACTCCATACCTAAATATTTTACACAACTCGCTAGAATCAAGAGAACCTAAGTTATCTGCTGAAAAATCAAGTGCAACTGTTCACAACCTGGACCAAGGAGGCCAAGTTTGACCAACACCTCACTATCAACAATTCACCAATACCAGTAAAGTCCAAGTCAAAGTACTTGGCGTTACCTTCGATGTTATGCTCCATTTTGGAGAACATGTAAAAAAGACCAAAGAGAAATTACAAAAGCGCAATAACACACTGAAAAAGTGTGCTGGTAGCAACTGGGGCTGCACAAAAGAGACAATCTGTGACTTACATACGGTGCTCCCATTTAGGCTTCCAAATCAGCAATACAAACTGGAACCATCTGCAAACGCAACAAAACATTGTTCTTCGCACAATTGCTCCTCGCAGTGTAAAAATATCTGACATCGATCACTTACAAAACGAGGGTGAAATGCTGCCTGTCAAAGCTCACACTGAATTGTTAGCAGAGCAATTCCTAGCCGGCAGTTATCAGAGCCATCGTGCTGATCATGAAACAACTTCTTCAACCAGTTTTCGTCCCATGAGACTGAAACTAAATGATACTTATAGGAACCGCGCGAAGCAACACACCAACAAAAAAGAGCAATTAAATCGCAAAGAATACAAAAATGCGCTCAGAAGTATCCACCGACATACGGTCCATATGGCGCTCTAATACCAACTGCTATGGCTACTCGTCATTGCAATCGGTCTTCCCTTTTCAGAAAAAGATCATTAAATTAATCCACCTGGCATGATTGCCGAGAATTATTTGCCAAGATCTCAAACATAAAAATTCATGAAGTCCCTATTTATGAACCAGTAAATTTTGTCTTGAAAGCCATTAATAATCAACATGCGCAAGTTTTTTTTCAATTATTTAGTAAACATGAAGAAATCGAAAGAAAGGGTAGCAAAGTAGTATAAAAAAATGAATAGAACCTCAACGGGGGGGGGGGGGACGGACATTTTTGGAAGCCTGATTTTCTCGGCCCGACAATAACGGGGTGGAACAATTGAAAATTTTGAAAATCTGAATAAAATGTTCCCCCTATTTTTGAGATTTTAGTCAGTTTTTTTGAAGATTTTATGGGGCTATATTATTATTCCATTCGTCTAAATTTTTCTTAGGCTAATTGAAACCAGTTCTAATTCTTTGCAAATTTTGCTAATTTCCCGCCATATTGTGCAGCGCTAGACAAATTCACTTTAGCTAGACCTTGTTTTACTACGTAAATTCAGTCACTTAGAAGCGCTATTGTTCGACGCTGCAAATTTTAAGCGTGCATTTATCCGATTTTAACAAAACCTAACCCAATTTTTAGCCAAAAATGTTCAGAATTTTAGGTTTTTTGGTCCCCCACTAGATTTTTGCGGCAAGATCTTAGAAAAATTTGCCGACACATCAAAAAATCAGGATTACGGGAATTAAATAAAAGCTTTCGGGGGACCCAGGGAAATCGGCTTGGAAACATTTTTGGCTAAAAAAACAAGACCCATCACTAGATAATTGTTGCGTCTGAATTTCTGGTTTCCTCTATTCGACAATTATATTCATTTATTCTTCATTCTTTCCTCGAACAGTTGGTGATCGGTTAATAATTTTTTACCCTTGTCTTGAGCAACAGTAGCGATCAGTCAGCATCAATAGTTGAAACTTGCGAAAAAAATGGCGATTTATGTTGAAAGTTGGTTTTTCTTGAGGGACACATTAGTGTTTGCCTCTTCCAAAAAAATTTTTGAGGTAATGGGGGCAAGGAAAAAGCAATAAGAGGGGGTTCACCTATGATATTTAAATTATAATAGTTTACAATTTAAATTTGGGGGGTAAAGATTTTCAAATCAAAATGATTGCCACTTTTTTTACTGCGCGCAAGTTTTAAAAAATTGTGAGGAATGCAGCTTGTTCTTCCGCCTGTCTATGGTTGTCCCAATCAGAAACCACTAGCAAGGTCAGAGTTCTTCTTCCTATATGTTTGTAATTTTTTATTGTGGTAAGAACTTTTCCACGTCCTATAAATTTCAAAATTTAATCTTCGGATAATTACGAAATTGGGTTAACTCGTCTCCACAAATGTGTGGAAATTTGGATTCCATTATTAGTGAATTGGCTTAGGATTGTAAAGAAATTGTAAAAAAAAACCTGAGGGAGATTTTTTTAAGAAAAGCGATATTACAAGAACACATGTAGAGAATTTGAAACGATTGGAGAAGCAAGACTAAATGCTACCAGAAACCGTAAAGACAAGTAAGACTCGAGAATTTTTTACACAATACCGGAATTGTTTCTTTTTATTATCCCTGCATTGCCAGAGCTTCTACAACGCCAGATTTCCCCGCAAGTATTTGTTTCAACCTAAGTTATATGACTAAGGTAAAGGCACTTCAGAAATCTAACTTCCATATCGAAATGCTTCCTCGTTCTCTGTTAACGCCATTTTGCTCTAGCGACTTCATCAGAGTCACGTAACCAATACAGACGATTTGTCCGAGTATCCAAGTATATTATAAAGAAACGCCTCTAGATAAATACTTATTGCCAATAGTATTTTGCATCAGTTTTTTCTAGTTCCTATCCCTTCAAATTTTTTAAAGTCTCTTTAGAATTTGCAGAGTCACCAAAAAAGTGGTGTATTGACGGGGGTTTATTGATCTTCACATCTGCCATTGTGGAAAGTGTTCTATCACAAAAAATTCCAAGTGGAGGGCCGAGTTGTTTGCGACCAGGGCAACGGAAATCTAGTGATCTACCTACGCAGCAATTGAGTAAGAAATCTATTTTACTGGACCGAATTGTGGGGTAGGAACTATTTTTTAAAAATTGGTCCTTTTATTTGACTTTGTTGCGTGTAAACAAAAATAAGAAAAACCCTGCATGTATGGCAGCGGAAAAGCTGACTTAATAAGTTCTCTGCGACACAAATTTGTTGCAAAAACGAATTTTGATACAGTCTGATATGTGCAGGAAGAACTGTGCTCTGTCACACGCTGTGGCAGTTCAACCCCTCCTGATACGTTGGACTACACCTTTCACTTTCTCACACTTCACGCGTGCACCATCACAAACTCTCACTATACACAGGAAATTTCTAGCCCAAAAAGGGGGGACGGTACAAATTTAACTTTTTAAAAAAACCAATTGGGCCATATAAGCCCGACTGCAAGTGTTTTTTGGACAATATAGGTACAAATACAGGATGAGACAAGACCTTTTAGTTTTGTTTGGTTCGTCAGTCCTCTTCGCTATTACTTTCTATGGTTCTTGCTCGTCTTCTCTTTTTGGTAGGTGGTTGATCTTGCAGATTTTGTCGATCAATTGTTACTGGGAGGTTGGCTGGCGGTTGTTCATCAATTGTGATTAGAGGTTGGGGGCTGCTATCTGAATCTTCCATCGCTTGACTTAGAATGAATCCATCGCAAGCTGCGTCTGTAGAGGAACCACTGTCCGAAAACTCTGCCAAATTGTCAAAATCTACCAAATTTTGATTCAATTCGTCCTCGCTATAATTTCGCTGGTGAAAACCTGGGTCGGGAATTGAGTTGAAACTTGTGTTTAGAATGCTATTAGTTTGTGGAACGTTTGCTGACTGTTGCGTTTGACGTTTGTTTTTTTGCTGGTTTTTGTTTTTTACCTGCTGCGAGCTATCCTGCGCATGCTGCCCGCTTTCCTGCGCCCGCTGCCCGCTTTCCTGCGCATGCCGCCCGCTTTCCTGCGCATGCTGCCCGCTTTCCTGCGCCCGCTGCCCGCTTTCCTGCGCATGCTGCCCGCTTTCCTGCGCCCGCTGCCCGCTTTCCTGCGCCCGCTGCCCGCTTTCCTGCGCCCGCTGCCCGCTTTCCTGCGCATGCTGCTCGCTTTCCTGCGCATGCTGCCCGCTTTCCTGCGCATGCTGCCAGCTTTCCTGCTCGCTTTCGCCCAAGTCATCGGCGCCCCAATCGGGGTCATTCATTATTGATTTGAAGAACATATCCTCTCTTATTGAACGATGACCATAGGGCAGCATGGAAACTTGGTCATTCATAATAAATCGTTTGTCATCGTAGCCTGACAAAGATTTCTTGTTGACCACAATTGTGTGCAGCCTGTGGTTGCTTGAAGCTATTCTCGTGTTGAGCAGACGCACCACCTCACCGCCCAAAAGAGTTTGCTTGTACAATTCATGCGTCATGCTGCGACGTGCATCTTTTGTGACCCCTTTTGCTGACTGTTTGGTGCAACCTGAAAAAAAACTTAGTTTATTTCAAATTCAATCTATTGTTTCCATACCCAAACAAACTTTATTTGCTAGAATGATTTGCATATGCCTGTTTGTTTTGATTACTTGTGTTTGTAGAGTGAAAGGGGGGGGGGCTAGTGAAAAAGACTTGCCTTCAGCGAGCTTGATTGAATACAGCTTTGACTTGAGTCCACAAAACTCAGCAATTGGCCGGCTTCCGATCTCATCTTTGAATTTAAGAGTGACACGTGCATTGTCCCCGCTATACAAGGGGTGTTCTGGTGGAAAGTTTGAAAAATCGAACTGTTCAGCGACCGACTTTTTCCGTTGTATTTCTGCAAAGAAGTCTCTTGAACGCACTTCATGAGTAAAGTAAATTGCAGTCAAAGTTTTTCTTCATGACTTTGTAGTGAAACTCGAACATGAACTTCTTTGCCAAATCCAATATACAGGCACCCACTATGGTTGGTTTGTCCCAAAGTATTTCTGATTGCTGAAGGCATGCTGTGACAAGATCTTCACTAGTAATCGGGCTTGTCTGTCCACTTTAGCGTTTCCTCTTCCGTGCGGGTTATCCTGACTTTCATTCGGTTTCGCTTTCCCTCACAAGTTTTTCCAAACGATGAGTTAACCATCAATTTGAAAAAATCCTCAAATTTATTCTTCGCTTGCTTTCGCTTTTCCGTGTTCAGTTGTACGTACGGTGCCAGCCACTTTTGCTGTTTGAACGAAAGCACTCTATGAAGCTTGGTCACCACCAATCCTAGTCCAACGTAGAGTTTGAGGGTTTGATAGTGCAGAGTGTAATTCTGTTTATCGAACAACGTCTGAATGAGCTTTTTCACCTGCGGGGGTTTTTTAATTTGCATGTCGGCCAACAAGCTGCTTTGATACTCACTGAGCCAGCATTCATCAATCGCATCTTTTGTGGGCGCCAAAGGAAAATCAGAGTGTAGATCGTGCAGGCTGTCGGGATAACTGAAATCGACTTCAACTATGTATCCAACCTCATCATCATCAGGCGTATTCAATATTCGACGCAAAATTTCCTGGGCTTACTCATCGGTCCATTCACTTTTGTTAAACATTTCGAAATCATGGAGGGGTAGGGGGAATTTTTCCATGATTCCTCCATACAGATTATTGGCATCGATCATTATTATGTTCTTCGGTTTGTAGTCCGAAAGAAACTTGTTTGCGCGACAGAGCCGCTTGCTGTAAACCGAGCTCACGCCTCCTCTTATAAGACTTTCTACCATGTCGAGGTGTTCCCTTTCTGTTAGAAGATGTAGTTGAGGGTTGCATATTTTGAGCATTGCATCTCCTGTCAAGTTGGAAGCCGTGTAATACTGGCAGCAGTCGAGCCCATATGTATCATAGCACACTTTTCTAAAGCAGAGTACTACTGCAGCGAGGAGAAACACATCTGTTGTCAAATACAAATTGTAGTAGTCACCAATGTTTTGGCACTTGAATAAATTGAACACTTCGAGGGCTCGCTTGTATTCATCTTCACTCACTGTTACCTCGTACTGCTGCAAACTGTTTGTCCATTTCTCGAGAGGGAGAAGCTGGGCCTCTTGCAATTTTTCAAAGCTATCGACGAAGCAAAAAGGGAACGAGCCTTTTTGTTTTAGCAAATTAACCGATGTTGTTGGCCACGCTTGAAAATGTTGTTCCAATAAGGTGAATTGATCAGATGGCAAGTTCTGTACCAACTTGTCGAGCGATGCATTCATGAACTTAAATGAGTCCAATAGTCTGATATACTCATACTGGCTTGTCCAAACACCTTTCTTGTTTTGTGTTGTTTTCATATGCACTCCAATTTGCAATGAGATGAATTTCTCACTCGTGCTTGGCACAACTGAAATTGTGTTTTTGTCATTCAGACTTTGTAGTGCTAATACTACGTGATGAAGATCATAGTTTGCCAAGTTGTGCGCAAATAGGGGGGTGAAGTTTAGAGTTTTGCGTTTGAAATTGCACTGCGCATGTGCCCATCCCAAAAATTTTCCTGTGAAATGGCAGTGGTCTAGAACAGTGGGATCTTGTGAGGATGTATTCAATTCAGTTTCACAAATCCAACACAAACTAGCTTAATCTTTAGTGATTGTTGGCTCGCCGGCAAAGTTTTTGTGTTGTTGTTTCACGTCGTATATATCCCTAGCAATTTGTTCCAGTGACTTAACAAATTCAACCATGACATTCGGACCACATTTGAGATCGAAGTAGAATGGCTTTGTTTCATTTAAAGCAACGAAGAGCAAAGCATAACTACACGGCTTGTGTTCCTCCAATGCTCTAGTAACTGAGTTTTGTTGTGTATTGATAGTGTTAGCAACTGGTTCAATTATTGACTCCAGATCGAAAAATCCAACTATCGGCGCAAACCATCGGGCTTGAACATTTTTGAATTCAAAGTTTTGCTGTTTGGCTTTCGGCATTTTAATTATTGCTTGCGTGTTTTGATGGCATATTTCTTCATGTCTCTCATGTCAATCCAATGAGGTGCTGATGTGGAAACAGTTACGACACAAATGGTTGTCAATGCGCTGGTGTTTTTCAAGATATTTATGAATAAGTGCCTTGATATTTGTGATCAGGACATAGTGATGCATTGATCCATCACTTAGCAAGAGCAGATCCAGATTGAAATTGTAGTTCTTATTATTTGATATGCGGAAAGGAATCAGTTTCTTGTTCGAGTGTCGAAAAACATTAACGCTTACCATATTCAGCAGTTCAAATTTTTCCATTTGGTGAAAAGCCAAAGGCATCATGAATTCACCAACCGGTTGTTTTGCTCTTGGATTTTCCGAACTATACATTATTGGATTTGTTTTTTGTCTCCATGAAGCGTTGGCGGGTATCAACCGGGGTCCGAATGTGTTATGGTACTTAGCTGTATAGCAGTAGAGAAAACATTTCTCGTCTTGTCGGTTTCGAATGTTCAACAGGTACTGACATTTTGCTAGCTCAGTAGGCAGAGCTAAATATGAAGAAGCAGCAATTGGTTTTGACCTGGCGAGCCTCAATTCAATGTTTTCAATGCTATCTACTGTCCAACCGCTACCATGGGATGCAAAGTTGTTCAAGGCAAGCAGCATTTGTTCAACCATTCCAGCGAAACAGGATTTGCTCAAGCCTGTGAAGTCGACGCGCTGCATTTTTGAGCTGATGTATATTTTGATGCGATCTGGCTGACTGCTAACGTTTTCATCATTCGATGGTTTTGTGAGTTGTACCAGTGCGCTAAACTGAAGTTTTTGTGCTTGATTTTGGGTGTTGAGTTGAACAACGTTTTCAATCTCATCACGTTTGCTACGCATGAAACTTAGCAAGTCTATTTCATGTTCTCCCACTGGTATGTCATATGTTTTCAAAACACCGCCGAAAGCTTGCTCGGACGGAAGAATTCCAGAACTTGGTTTGTTTTCAGCATCAGCATCCCATACTCGCAGTCCATGATTTTTACTCATGTGCTCCATGTACTTGAGGTTGTCTGTGAAAAACTTGTTGCAGTATAGGCAATAGCGTGGGTGGGTTGAGTTGTGTTGTTGTCTCATATGCGTCTCGAGCTCGACAACTTTTTCATTAGCAAATGCGCACTCATCGCACACGAATACGTTTGTTTGTGCATAATGTTTATGCACATCTTTCATGTGCCGACGTAAGCTTCGTTTGTCCGAAAGTGTCTTTTTGCAAACTCTACACTTCTCTGAATTCATTACAGGTGTAAGAACTTGAGACAAATAAGGAACTGGGGTGAAAGTTTTCAAGAGGAAAGAATGAAAGTTTTTTGCTGTTGCTGATTAGTTTTGATAAGACTGTTGAAAATTATTTCTGTAACTTGAGTTGAAAGTTAAGGCAAAAAGCAAATGAGAAAAATTTAATGTTGGAGGGGACACATTTTCACAACACTCTCAACCAATCAGAGTGCGCGTCCTTTTGTTTACTTTTGGGACTGAAAGCTACTGCTCCACAAATAGTGGTTGGGGGGGCAGCAAGTCTACCAGACTGTTGTGTCAATATCACAGATGCACTTGTTTACCTGCTTTGCTAGTTTTTGTTGGTTCATCACAGGTGATTCTGAGCTCACAGTTTTACTTCTTAATTACATAGCCTAGTTTTGTTTCACTTTCTCTACTGAATAATAGCAATTGGTGAAATATGTTTATTGACTGTTTGTCATGATATGAAAAAATCCAAGCTTTAACTGGGATTATTTCAACCCGGTCTGTCTTTGCTTATTTGTTTACGGCAATGTCTCACATACTTGTCTGTTCAATGTCTGAATTTCGCCGCATCGCCTAAATCTTTCTCTCAAAAAATCATGCAATGTCTAGCGCTAAGATTGATTGTTAGAGAAAATTAAATTAAGAACTAGTTTAAAGAAGGAAACACAAAGTTCATACGTTGGAACAATGAAAAGCAACAAATGAAATGTTCAATATGCACAATGAGTTTGAGGTGGGTTTGTTTTGTTTAGAGTCGAGATAACTTGATGACCTTCTTGACGGGGGCATAGCAATTGCTCAATGGAGGTGTTTCATCGAAGTTGACATCATCAGAAAAATTGTTGACAAGCGACGGGAGGCTTTCCGGGGTTTTTGTTTCTTCACTTGGCGACTGATCAAAATCCCAAAAACCAGATATTTGCTCAACTTCTTCTAGCTGCCCCAATTGATTCTCCCAAATTTCAATGCAGTCATGATCGTAGTCTGCAAAAAGTTTTCTTGTTCGCTTCGCCAATTTTTCACATCCTGCTTTTTTGTTTGAATGGGAGTAATACATCCATAATATCGATGAGCATATGGAGATTCTTCTTCTTGTCTTGGTGATTTTTCTGGCGTTTTTGTAAGATGAAATAAATCGTTTTGTTTTGTGTATTCAAGTATTGGTTCAATGTAATTAACTGGAACAATAAAGCTGTTTTTTGTGTGCCATAATTGTGTCTTGTCATCAAAGCTTTCCTTTACAAGGACAATAATTTCGAAGTTGTGACACATTCGCACAAGGGTTCGAGTGCCTCGCTCACTTGTTTTTGCTATTTCTAAATATTCAGCAGCCATATTGCAGGTGATGGATAACAATTGAGATGTTTTTGTTCTGATTTTACGGATTTAAACGGTAAAAAAGCACAGAGTTTCCTCTGTAAGGAAAGTTTTATAAAGACTTAAGAGCAGAGTCTAAAAGCAATTCTGAGAACAAGAGAATTGAAATCTTGTTTTTATATGATATGGAACTGAATGGAAAAGGAGGATGAAAGCAAATTCTAGAAGAAGGTTAAGTAGCAAAAGCTTTGCAGTAATGTAATAAGGTGCCAAAGAACTAAAGAATTTTCACAAAACTTATATTGAACAACAAGAAAGAACAATGGCGGATAGATTGAAAAAATTGTTGCAGACCGATTTGTTTATTTGACTTAATCATTTCATCATTATTCCGTTATGTCTATAAATAGATTTATGTCATATTGAACTAAGTTGAATTGGGGTGCTCTCGGGAAATATAAATAGACTCGAGGAGTTGAGTTAATTTATCCATTGCTAATGAAAATTTGTCAGTTTTTAGATTTAAAGGTCGGGATTTGTAAAACTGTTTTCTGCTATGGCCTTTATAATGCTTGGCCCGGCGATGTTGCATTAGTGAATGGAAATTTTTAAATTGCCTTGGACAATTGTGACATTGAATGGGTCTTGATTCAGCAGGGTAGATTTTTTCCGATCTTTTGAATTTCATATTTCGTATAAACGTCATAGCTGATATAGAGGAGTATAAATTTGTTTACACGCTAGGGTGGGTGGGTTTGTTTGCTCAGCTGTTATCTTGTCTAGACATGTTGGCGTGGGTTTTTAAATTGTTTACATTCCAACAAACAGTAAGGTATTAGTCATTCATCGTTTCAGATTACTTTGATACAGTTTGTCTCAATATATGCAACATTATGGGTAATGTTTTGTCTAAGGATGCTGAGTACAGCGACTTTCATTTGGATCTCTCGCTCAATACAAAACGGCTTGTTAGGGCTGCTGTTAAGACTTATCATACCACTGGCACCTATTTATCCTTGAAATTGTTTAAACGTGATAGTGAACATGTCGATTGGGATTTCAATCAAAAAATTACACTTTCGGCGGTAGAGTTTCGGTTGATATGTCAGAACATAGTAAAACTAGATCAAATGCTTGATCAACTAGTTGGCTTGATCGACTCACTTCTAAAACCGGATTCAACTGATGACTCGAAGCGTCCAGCAAAACGGGCCGGAAAAACACCGCCTCAGCGCCAAAAGAAGATACCGAAAACATCTGTAACAGTCAACGAGGAATCGGAATAATTTCTATTATACCTTTTGCTTCCTGTCATTGTTCATGCTTTCATAGTTAGTTCATTAGCTTTTTTTGTTCGTTATGGTTGAGGCAATGTATGAGAACAGTCCTGAATATTTCAAGAAATTTCAAAAACGTTTCAAGTACAATATTTGTGAGATGGAACCAAAACTTGAAAACACAACAATTGAAAAATATGCATATGGTTATCATTCATCTGCAACAGTTATCGAAGGTTGTACATTTGGCTCCAATCATTATCATGTTATGTATGAATTTGGTTCGCAGGACGATAATATATTCGATTCTCTTTATGTACCTGCGATGATACCGTGTCTCGTTAACTGTTTCAAATTACTTATTCAACCTAGGCAAAAAGACTTGTTAAACGTGGTGCAATTATTTCACGACTACATGTTGCTGTTGAGTACCTTTCAAAATCAACTTCTTCAGTTACCAAGAACCAGAAGAAATTTCCAGCACCTTTGAGTGAGGCAACAGCGACATCTATTAGTACTTTAACGGCAAACAAACGTTTTTCTACAGTCCCTGATGTAACTTTGAAACGATTTTGCCAGCTTATGCTAGGTGAACACTCCTCAACTCTTTATCAGATAATGGATATTCTGCTTAGTGGCCACGGGAGTTTTGTGCGAGAAACCTCAAACTCTTTCATAACCTTTCAATTTTGTAAAAATTGATATTCAAAAAGTGTTGTTTGAAAATTAAATTAAATTTTACTTCATATGTTTTACAAAAGCTAGCAACTCTAATTCATTTACATCAGGTATAAAAGGAAATTTCTCACTATAAAAATAATGAACAATATATATGCAAAATAAACCACAAAGCTGGCAGTCTGAGGATTGCAATGGAGACGGAATGTCTCTTCTATGTTCCATGATATCCATCATTATCTCCAGGTCTTTACACTGTTGTCAACGGTTGAAAATATCCTCGTAGGTAGTCAAGGGTAGAGCCAATGGATCTGCAAAGTATATTATTGGGTATGCATATTGTTTAGCTAGCACTACCCAGTGGGTTCCAATAGAGTTGGATCGTGATGCATTAACAATAATGAATGTGTTGGTTTGCAAGTTCAGAGGATAATTATCAGCGGCAAAAACCCCTCTGAATTTGAATTTGAGGTGTTTACACTTTTTCACTTGATGATGAATTTGGTCTTCGTCCATTAGTATGTGATCATGGGAAGAGCGTTTTTAGACGCGTTTCTTGCCGAGTCAATGTAGATAGTAGACGCTTTTTCTCCAAGAAAAAAAATTTCAACGTTATGAGCTAACGCTGCATCGAACTTGAGTTCAACAGACAATGATGAATTTGTGAGCTCTGGATGAATAAAGTCATGAGTTGCCTCTTGAGTGCTGGTCAGATCAAATACCATTATATAATGGTTTGCGAACTCACTCAGAGGTATTCCGTGGCCGTTTTCTACATAATCTAATGCACTCATTGAATTGTAGTACAACCTCTTGTTGTCAGTTGTTGACATTAGAGTTCCAGCCGTTGCAAAACCATTTCGATAAATGGTTATCTCTCAAACCAAATTTTTGATAATGGAATGGATTAGCGGCATTGGTACCGATGAATGCTGTACCAACGCATAATGCAACAATGACTCTTCTGATTGGCTCTTTAGTGGAAATATCCTCATGTTTCCAGCTTTGTTGGCCTGTTGTAGCCAAGAATGTTTTAGTAATTACTTCATTGTATCGGTAAATTGCCGGAGTTTTCAATAATGTCTTCTCAATTGCACCTACAACATTATCTGACACCGTCATTTTCCTGGTAAATAAATTCGCCTCATCTATTTTAACCTTGTAGTGTTTTGCTGGGTCCTCGCTGATGACAGCAAAGTCATCTTGAGATCTTCTCATTGAAATTCGTAAGGTAACTCCACTAACCAAATGTTTCACACGAAAAGAAATCAACCGCCAACTTTCCATATAACGACATACGTGCGGATTGTCGCACTGTTCTTTTTCTTATGTCTGATATTGCTGTTGGAATAGTGCCGGGGTTTTCTTTATACTCGTAACCCTGACATTTCAGCCAGGTTTTCTTTGCGTCTGTACCGTGAGAGAATTCAGTTTCTATGAAACTTTTGTGTGCATAGTGTCCATTAGCTGTTGAAATTTTGATACCATTTGCAGAAACAGTACAGTCGGCGAAAAGTGAATGAAGGATATTATTAGCAAAATATGGAAGATCACTGGCATTAGCGTCACCAGCTGTGTAGCGCAAATCCGTTCCATCTGTTTGAAGTATTCGACACTTGATCTCCAGGTAAATTTTTGCAACTCAATAAAATTGTTGCGATCACCAACAACTTCAAATTCCAATGAAGATCCTGAAGGCGAATAAAGCGGTCCTGTTTTTTGCTCGAATGATTGATCAAATGTTACCAGCAAAGGTGGTTTTTCAAATAAGTCTAAAGAATTGTGAGTGGCTTCAGATGGTATCACAATATTAGTTCGCATTTTTCACTCGCGAGAAAAAATCCAGACGACTCCTTTTTGGACGGGGTTTTCGAGAAATGATTCTTCTGGTTGAGATTTTTCGTTTTTGGTTTGAGCGAGGTCTCATGTATTGTCGTCTATTTCGTCTAATTATTTTACGACCTGATGCAATACGTGATTGGAGAGATCCACCTATTTGTTTGCGAGCTGTTTTGGCTACTGTACTTTTCAGTGCTTGTTTTGCTGACTTTCTTTTGGTTGCAACTTCTACTAACTCCGGTGCTCCTTGAACCAGTAAATCACGCCCAATCTTTTTCGCTGCGGGCCAGAGAAATTTGCGTGCTAATGGCAGAGCAACTCTTCCAATACCTGCAGCAAGCGCTCCAAAACCGCTGTCCCTTTGTCTGTAGTGTCCGGAAAAATGCGGCAATGATTGAGATGCTTGATTGCTGCAGTATGCCTCCATATCAAATAATTTTTTGAAATTTTAAACTGACTAACTTTTCCGGTTCCAGTAAAAGGAATTAGTTTTCCAGTTTCGTTTCTCAACTCTACCTGGAAGTTCTGAATGTTGTTTGATAATATTGGCTTGTAATCCAAATTTGTGTAGGACTTGTGGTATATGGGTGTCACTGTGTTTATGCTACCGTTTCTCAAACGTCTTTCAGACTCAATGATTTTTATTACCGGAGCTCTCACATCACCAACGTTCTGATGTTCAATTATATCAATGTATACAAATATTAACTGTGATCCGCAAGTAATATCAACTGGAAAATCTCCAACATGTCGGTTCAAAGAGTTGCCTGCATTTTCTGACTTGTAACCAATATGAAGAAAACCATGATTCGAAATATCTCTTATTCCTTTAAAACCAAGAATACTGGGTACTTCTTCATCTTCGAATGACAAACCTTCGTTAGGTCCAAATTTCAAAACTAACTTTTGCGTTACAGTGTCAAAATCATAGTCAAACTGTTTCAATTGAGCGATTCGAAAAATTTCTTCCAGAAGCTCTTCTGAACTGTTGTATATACTGCGAATTCTTCGAAGTTGTCCGGTGCGGTTATGTGAAGCATAAAGATCAGCGCCAGAACTGACATACGCAACTATTTCGGCTGAGTTTACATTATTGATGTTTGATGAAATTATATTGAAGCAAGGGCAACTTGCCAATCTCCATCTAACTGTAATGGTTGGGCAAGTTGATTTCGAAACTTGGCCATAGTATTATTGGTAAAAATTCCCATTGATGCATTCGATATCAAATCAATAGTAAATTCTTTATTAATACTCATGTTTAGTCTTCGACAGGAATGACGTTCACTTGGACTAATTCTGGTTCATAAAATTTACCTTCAATTATAAAGTTGTTTGCGTCTATAAGGTTGTATGTTGGTGGACTGAGGGTGGCAACCTTGAATACTGTGAAGACTTCGTCTGTGTAATTTTGTTTATAACCTTTCCTAAATATTTCGTCTGGCTTTGCAATCCGAACCAGGTCTCCTTCTTCGTATTTCAGCTTGTACTTTTTTGTGCTAATTGCTAGGGATATTAAAAACGGTTCATGTTTTTTAAAAGTTTTATTAGGTGGAAGTTGGGTAACACGATTAACACGACTGTTTATAGTATTTACAAACTGGGGCAATTCCTCAATATAAGTCCAAGTCCAATTTTCCTCCAGGTATTTGTGAATAATGTTTTTGAGCGATCGAATATTCCTCTCAGCAAATGCCGACTTGTTTTCGTTTTCTGTTGTATATAAATGAATCTCCTTCTTTTCACAAAATGTTTTGAATTCACCTTTAAACTCGGATCCCTTGTCTGTCCAAACCCTTTCTGGTTTTTTCTGTTTGATCATTTTTTTGGAACGCTTCAACAGCATCTTTTGCATATAAAGCTTTCATTGGTTGCACCCGTAGGTATCGCGATAAAACATCAACAGCCACCAGTAAATATTTGACTCCATTGTTGTGTTGGGCAATTTTATCCATATACGCCACATCGACAGACCAGATTTCGTTTATTCTGTATGCAACAGCTTTTAGTCTCGGAAAAGTTTTTCTGAATTGTTTGTATTTTGTGTATGGGGCTTTCGACTGAAGGTATTGAACCACTTTGGATCTTGGTAAACCACTGGCTTTCTTCAAGTTAGCAATGCTACCAAAAGCTGCACTACCTTTTGTGTATGATTTGTTCAATTGTTTAACGTGAGAGGAAGTAATTTGTCCACGAGCTAGACGGTTGGATTTCGACTTTTGCATCTTCAAAGCTTCCCTCATCGTCGCCAGAAGCTTTTGATTCTTCTGTTCTCGAGACTCCTGATTCTTCGTTTTCTGGTTCATCCTCAAACAACTGTAACTTTTCGTTTAGTGATAAGGCAAAAAATTTTTTTGCGTATGTATTACAAGTTAATTGTGAACTGATATCTAGAAAGGTCAGGACTTTGTAATGTTCAAGTGAAAGCTTAGATGTTGTTTGTTGTAGATCGTAAAGAAAATCTGCGACAAGAATTCCCGTGCTTGACTTATTAACCATTAGTCTTGATGTCTGATCCAGCGATAGAGATTCTGACTCTTCTATTTTTTCCAATATTATGCCCGCTTTTTCAAACTTTTTTCTATCAAGGTGTTTAATATCTCTCAAAACTCGCTCCCTGATTTCAGTTGAAATTTTTGTATCAATTTTGTCATCTCTAGTCTCATTCAACTCATCTTTGATATTCTCCAAAATATTATCGGTCTGGTGTTGCGTGTCTTGTTGCGTGGTAGAAGGTGCTGGTGGAGACTTGCTTCTTTGCAACAGTGATATTTGTTTTGCTTTCTCTCGGACATTTTTATTGTTGAGAAGTTGAGCAATTTGAGGTTGTTCATTCGCATACATTTGACGAGGAATTAGCACAAGCTCTTCAGTGTGCATTTTGCTCCAGAAAAGCAATACAAGGTAACGCAATCAGTTTAATTAGACGAATTCCAGAATCTGATCGAAAAATTTTGATTCTCTCACTTTTTTCAACTCGCCTGTCTGCAAGTTTACGTAGTGGTTTCTCGAATTTTTTTAATTCAACTTTATTGATTGGTACAACTCCAGAGAGCACGTTCATCACACAGTCACTCAAGAACCAAATGAAATCGCCCTGATGTAATATTTCTATTTGAGCTGTGTTCTCATTCCTCTTATTTGCCCATTGCTTGAGCATAAGCAAATGTTTCTTTTTCATTTGTAATTGTTGTAATGACTGCTTCAGGGGACGAAATGTAAGAAATAGAAGGATCCGGTCCAATTAGTTGCGATGAAAAACGTAAACCCTGACTGGTTTTTGGGTCGAGATCAATCATCAAATGTCCAAAGGGCTCCGCAGTTGCTAGTTTGTATGCTTCTTTTATCAGTTGGAGACAATTCAACTGTTTTCCAAGATATTCAATTTGTTGAATGTCACGAAGCGACTTGAATAATATTATGTGTGTTGTATTCAGATCAATGGTTCTGGACCATTTGCTTTAATGGAACAAATTATGCTTGACGTATATAACATGTAATTTGCGATGACGTCCTGAGGTAGCTATTTTTACAAATTCTTTATCGTTGAAGATTTCTTCACATGAATCGTCATAGATAAGCAGACAATGTGATAGATTTTTTGTTATATCAAAGCTTGAACATTTTAGAAACTCAATCCCCGGTATAACTCGTTGCATATCTTTGAAAAGTGGTTGGAACTCTTTGTAAAAATAATAAATTTTTTCAAAGCGTGGATAAAAGGTCAAACTTTTTAGCATTCGAAATAGGAGTTCTGTTTTACCACAACCACTTGGTCCTACAATAGACATGAATACCCTGTCATGTGTAAGAAAAACTTTGTTCATAGTTTGGGATTAGGTAAAAAAGTAACCAACTAAACTCGATAAGAGCAATCCAAAATGATTTCTCTTCACAGCTACCGTTTCTCAAACGTCTTTCAGACTCAATGATTTTTATTACCGGAGCTTTCACATCACCAACGTTCTGATGTTCAATTATATCAATGTATACAAATATTAACTGTGATCCGCAAGTAATATCAACTGGAGAATCTCAACATCAACATAATATCAACATAATATCAACATGTCGGTTCAAAGAGTTGCCTGCATTATCTGACTTGTAACCAATATGAATAAAACCATGATTCGAAATGTCTCTTATTCCTTTCAAAACCAAGAATACTGGGTGCTTCTTCATCTTCGAATGACAAACCTTCGTTAGGTCCAAATTTCAAAACTAACTTTTGCGTTACAGTGTTAAAATCATAGTCAAACTGTTTCAATTGAGCGATTCGAAAAATTTCTTCCAGAAGCTCTTCTGAACTGTTGTATATACCTTTGCGAATTCTTCGAAGTTGTTCGGTGCGGTTATGTGAAGCATCAAGTTCAGCGCCAGAACTGACATACGCAACTATTTCGGCTGAGTTTACATTATTAATGTTTGATGGAAATGATATTGAAGCAAGGGCATCTCCATCTAACTGTAATGGTTGGGCAAGTTGATTTCGAAACTTGGCCATAGTATTATTGGTAAAAATTCCCATTGATGCATTCGATATCAAATCAATAGTAAATTCTTTATTAATACTCATGTTTAGTCTTCGACAGGAATGACGTTCACTTGGACTAATTCTGGTTCCTAAAATTTACCTTCAATTATAACGTTGTTTGCGTCTATAAGGTTGTATGTTGGTGGACTGAGGGTGGCAACCTTGAATACTGTGAAGACTTCGTCTGTGTAATTTTGTTTATAACCTTTCCTAAATATTTCGTCTGGCTTTGCAATCCGAACCAGGTCTCCTTCTTCGTATTTCAGCTTGTACTTTTTTGTGCTAATTGCTAGGGATATTAGAAACGGCTCATGTTTTTTTAAAAGTTTTATTAGGTGCAAGTTGGGTAACACGATTAACACGACTGTTTATAGTATTTACAAACTTGGGCAATTCCTTAATATAAGTCCAAGTCCAATTTTCCTCCAGGTATTTGTGAATAATGTTTTTGAGCGATCGAATATTCCTCTCAGCAAATGCCGACTTGGTTTCGTTTTCTGTTGTATATAAATGAATCTCCTTCTTTTCACAAAATGTTTTGAATTCACCTTTAAACTCGGATCCCTTGTTTGTCCAAACCCTTTCTGGTTTTTTCTGTTTGATCATTTTTTTGAACGCTTCAACAGCATCTTTTGCATATAAAGCTTTCATTGGTTGCACCCGTAGGTATCGCGATAAAACATCAACAGCCACCAGTAAATATTTGACTCCATTGTTGTGTTGGGCAATTTTATCCATATACGCCACATCGACAGACCAGATTTCGTTTATTCTGTATGCAACAGCTTTTAGTCTCGGAAAAGTTTTTCTGAATTGTTTGTATTTTGTGTATGGGGCTTTCGACTGAAGGTATTGAACCACTTTGGATCTTGGTAAACCACTGGCTTTCTTCAAGTTAGCAATGCTACCAAAAGCTGCACTACCTTTTGTGTACGATTTGTTCAATTGTTTAACGTGAGAGGAAGTAATTGGTCCACGAGCTAGACGGTTGGATTTCGTCTTTTGCATCTTCAAAGCTTCCTTCATCGTCGCCAGAAGCTTTTGATTCTTCTGTTCTCGAGACTCTTCTTCGTTTTCTGGTTCATCCTCAAACAACCGTAACTTTTCGTTTAGTGATAAGGCAAGAAATTTTTTTGCGTATGTATTACAAGTTAATTGTGAACTGATATCTAGAAAGGTCAGGACTTTGTACTGTTCAAGTGAAAGCTTAGATGTTGTTTGTTGTAGATCGTAAAGAAAATCTGCGACAAGAATTCCCGTGCTTGACTTATTAACCATTAGTCTTGATGTCTGATCCAGCGATAGAGATTCTGACTCTTCTATTTTTTCCAATATTATGCCCGCTTTTTCAAACTTTTTTCTATCAAGGTGTTTAATATCTCTCAAAACTCGCTCCCTGATTTCAGTTGAAATTTTTGTATCAATTTTGTCATCTCTAGTCTCATTCAACTCATCTTTGATATTCTCCAAAATATTATCGGTCTGGTGTTGCGTGGTAGAAGGTGCTGGTGGAGACTTGCTTCTTTGCAACAGTGATATTTGTTTTGCTTTCTCTCGGACATTTTTATTGTTGAGAAGTTGAGCAATTTGAGGTTGTTCATTCGCATACATTTGACGAGGAATTAGCACAAACTCTTCAGTGTGCATTTTGCTCCAGAAAAGCAATACAAGGTAACGCAATCAGTTTAATTAGACGAATTCCAGAATCTGATCGAAAAATTTTGATTCTCTCACTTTTTTCAACTCGCCTGTCTGCAAGTTTACGTAGTGGTTTCTCGAATTTTTTTAATTCAACTTTATTGATTGGTACAACTCCAGAGAGCACGTTCATCACACAGTCACTCAAGAACCAAATGAAATCGCCCTGATGTAATATTTCTATTTGAGCTGTGTTCTCATTCCTCTTATTTGCCCATTGCTTGAGCATAAGCAAATGTTTCTTTTTCATTTGTAATTGTAATTACAATGGGGACTGCTTCAGGGGACTGCTTCAGGGGACGAAATGTAAAAAATAGAAGGATCCGGTCCAATTAGTTGCGATGAAAAACGTAAACCCTGACTGGTTTTTGGGTCGAGATCAATCATCAAATGTCCAAAGGGCTCCGCAGTTGCTAGTTTGTATGCTTCTTTTATCAGTTGGAGACAATTCAACTGTTTTCCAAGATATTCAATTTGTTGAATGTCACGAAGCGACTTGAATAATATTACGTGTGTTGTATTCAGATCAATGGCTCTGGACCATTTGCTTTGATGGAACAAATTATGCTTGACGTATATAACATGTAATTTGCAATGACGTCCTGAGGTAGCTATTTTTACAAATTCTTTATCGTTGAAGATTTCTTCACATGAATCGTCATAGATAAGCAGACAATGTGATAGATTTTTTGTTATATCAAAGCCTGAGTATTTTAGAAACTCAATCCCTGGTATAACTCGTTGCATATCTTTGAAAAGTGGTTGGAACTCTTTGTAAAAATAATAAATTTCTTCTAAGCGTGGATAAAAGGTCCAACCTTTTAGCATTCGAAATAAGAGTTCTGTTTTACCACAACCACTTGGTCCTACAATAGACATGAATACCCTGTCATGTGTAAGAATAACTTTGTTCATAGTTTGGGATTAGGTAAAATGTAACCAACTAAACTCGATAAGAGAGCAATCCAAATTGATTTCTCTTCACAGCTTTCTGATAATAGAAAGAGCATAGAGAAGCAAAGAATGATCATTAAGACAATGATACTAACTTGAACAAAAAATATTACTTCGGACCTTGGCACTGTTGAGTGCCACAACAACGACATGGGGGCCTCTTTTTGTTGTTCACATCAAAGACTAAATTACTGATACCGGCGTCAGCCTAGTCTCTTTGATTCATTGGAGAACAATAATTAATTGAAAAATGAATTGAAACAAGGATGATATAAAATGTAAATTTGAATTATTTACTGGGCAACTGTTTCATGTACCAGAACTCAAACAAATTGAAACCTTTAATATGACTTATCTCTAGTTTATAACAAACGGTTGATGAGTCATTTTCCTCGAACGATGGTTGATTGCAGACTTTTTCAACTTCGGGGTGCTCCAAGACATATAACCGCAACTCATTCGGCATCTCATTAAGTGATATCTCACGTTCTGGTGGTGTTTTTTTCAATCTAAATTGAGGAACTTTTTTGTCCGCCCATTGCTTCCAACGTGGGATTCGCTGCTCTTTGGGGTACTGCATAGGCTTCTGGTTTGTTTGGTTCATAGCCATAATTGAACTGATTCCGATGTTCTCGAGCTCTGTTTATTTTTTATGTACAGTTGGAAGTGATAGAAATTATCTATCACGGGCAGGAAAGCTGTCTAGCTCGTCGGGAGAAAGAGTAATGGTTGCAAAATAACGCTTTGCTGCTGCGCTATAAAGCGAGTTGTAACGCGGTTGTGCTGTGTTTGGCTTATTGTTGAGATAGTTCGCTCGGTTCTGTTGATCACTTAAAAAATTATTCTGTATTGGTGGAGAGGGATCCTGAACTCTGTTGAATATTACAATCGGCTGATCGTCAAGTGGAGTCAAGCAAGTGAAAATCTTCAAGTTGTCTGACAGATAAGTTGTAAATGTTGCCGTGTCTTCTCTGTGCATCACTTTGTGTCCACTGTGAAAATATTCTTGCTTTACGTTCCGCGCAGTGATTTGATAATTGATCGTTTGTTGAACGAAAGTTTGAACGATGATAACAGGAGGGAACTTGTTCTTCTGATATTATCTCTGAGATTCGGGGACAATTTAGATCCTCCAGATTATAAACAGTTTTTTGTAAAAGCTTACTGAGGAGCTCACACTTTTCAATGCCTTTGGCAAAAAATTTTTTTCGTGTGAATCGGAAACTGAAACTCAGACAGATTGTTTCCAAATCACAGCAAGGTATATCACCTTCGTCCCAATCAAGACCGTGTAGGTTATTGGTCAGCCAAATAACAGTTTGTCTATCGTGTGCGGGTAAATTACCGAATTTAAGCGGCGGTTTGAAAAATATTGTATCGTTGTAACTGGAACACAAACTGAGTTCTTTTATAATGAATCCAAGTGACTTGAGTTTGAAACCTTTGAGATCGAGGACAATAATATTTGTGGTTTTGCTGCCAAAATTTTCTAGCATTCCAATTCACACAACAATTTTGAATGAAAAATTTTCACTGATAGAATGAATAATATTCCTGTCAGGTGTCCAAAAAGACAATTGTTTACTGGTGAGTAACGGAAAGCGTAAACATATCCAGGGCCTTTGTTTCGGCAATCTTTTATAAATCCAGCGGCGTCATGCAATGCAGCATGAAGTCGTAGCACTTTGCTCCGTTTCAATAAAGGATCTAGTCTTGAATTATCAATTCCAATGAAACCACCATAGGGTCTAAATTTAAGTGCTATTTCTCCGTCAACTTCTGGATCTAACAAAGAACAAGCAGCTACGAAATATAATTGTCGATAAGATATGTGTGTATAATTTATGTTACCTCTCAGTGATAAAACTTTCTCATGAATGAGCTTGATGTCTTTTGTTCCTATTGTGTTAATTATTTACTGTTTACTGAACGTGAGCGTCTAGAGTTTTTGTTTATAAATCTTTCAATTCTGATTGGTTGTCAACTTGAATAATAAATCAAGCACTCCGATTGGTCAATTTATTTTGGAAAGTTTTGTGACCCTGAACATGTTTGGGCATGATCTGATGACTCTCCAATTAATATATCATTAATGATTTTATACATCTACTAACAGGTTAGTTGTTTTACTGTTGTTTTAACCAATTTATGTATGCATTTATAGACATAGGTGATTATGACTATAATTGTGTACATACTTAGGTAAAAACTTGTTTTTCTTGATATCTGTATGTATGTATGTATGTATGTATGTATGTATGTATGAATGTGTGTATGTATACATACATCCATACATACATATATAGATACTCACATACACATACATGCATACATATACATACACAGATACATTCATACATGCATACAACAATACACACAAACATACATACATACATACATACATACATACCTACATACATGTAAACATACATACATATACATATATACATATACACATATATATACATATATATATATATATATATATATATATATATATATATATATATACATTTACATAATACATACATACATACACACGTACATACATACAAACATAGAAACATACATACATACATACATACATACATACATACATACATACATACATACATACATACATACATACATACATACATACATACATACAAACATACATACATACATACATACATACATACATACATACATACATACATACATACATATACATATATACATATACACAATGCATATATACATGCATATATATACATATACATAATAAATACATACATACATACATACATACATACATACATACATACATACATACATACATACATACATACATACATACATACATACATACATACATACATACATACATACATGTATACATACATACATACATACATACAAACATATACATATACATATATACGTATAAACAATGCATATATACATGCATATACATATATACATATACATAATACATACATACATACATACATACATACAAACATACATACATACATACATACATACATACATACATACATACATATACATATATACGTATACACAATGCATTTATACATGCATATACATAAATACATATACATAATTCATACATACATACATACATACATGTATACATACATACATATACATATATACATATACACGTTACATATATACATGCATATACATATATACATTTACATAATACATACATACATACATACATACATACATACATACATACATACATACATACATACATACATACATACATATATACCTACATACATATATACATATATACATACATACATACATACATACATACATACATACATACATACATACATACATACATATACATATATATACATATATACGCATGTATGTATATATTGTGTATATGTATATATGTAAATATGTAATATAGGGGGGACATTTTATTCAAATTTCAAAAAAAATTAGACGTCCCACCCCGGTGTTGTTGGGCCGAGAAAATCAGGCTTCCAAAAGTGTCCGTCCCCCCCCCCCCCCCCCCCGTTGAGGTTCTAGTCATTTTTTTTATACTACTTAGCAAAATGTACTGATCTGAATCGCGTTCAAGAACCCTTGAGTAAATGATAGATTAAGAGGCAACCACTTAGGTATCGGGGTGCTAAACGTACGATATATTGAAAGAATAAATTTTGGTCATGAAATGAAGAACCCCTATTTAACCATTCATAACATTCAAAAAATAGCAACTTTTCAAATTTAATGAAATTTGAGCGGCCCGCATGAAGGGCAACTTAATGCGTCACTTGCAAAACATTCTTCCAATTGTTAGAATTATCAGTATCCAGTAAATTGATTTTGAAGTATTTGATTGCGATTAATATCGCATAATTGATATTAAATTATTTTGGGGCATATTGAAACAGAGGATCCGGGTGACCTCGTTATCTGTGCTCGCTTTTTGTTGGTGTATTTCACAAACATAGCTGGCAGATTGATAGAAAATATCCGCAATAGGTTGGTAGATCAGCAGTCTCAAGAAACAGACCAAAAAAGATACTTTTCTAAAATGCTAAAACGTTATATTTTGATTAGGAATCTGTCCAAATTACTGCTGCTTCTATCAGCTGCTCCTAAAAAAACCTTCAATTAGAGTATCAAGCACTCACTTGACCCTATCTCTTTGAATTAAGGTAAAGTCAATTTCAGATTGAGGGTGTCATTTTGAGAGTGATTTAAGTCACGTGTGATCAAAATCTTAATAACGCGAAAGAAAAAAACTCGCTCCACTTAGAGTGAAAAATGACGTCACGCACACAATTCAGTTGAAATTGCATGAACGAAAGAACAAAAAGCAGATTTGAAGTGGTTGTGGCGTCATATGGTTGTAAAAAACATAGCAGGACAAGCCCTGACACAATTCAAATAATTGTATTCGACTAAACAAAAGAACTACACCTAGAATTGACTATGAATGGACTGGGAAACCTATTTAGAAAAAAAATCAGTTAAAAAATAGTAAAAACCTGAAACATCAATGTCAAAATGCCACATGTGAACAGAAAACCACGCACTTTACTCAAACAGATCGAAAAAAAAATTACGCCGCAAAACCACTCACTGACGACCAAAATCATCACTTCAATTTAACTTAAATCATGAAAAATTGTGAACAGATCTTTAAAACATAAACCCCGACTAATGTCGGAAGAATTGCTCTCGAATGACAGCCGGTTAAAAAAACATTTGACCTCGCCGGGATTCCAACCACTCACCTCCCGATCCTTACCCAGCTGCACTGACCACTCGGCTATCGGGTCCTTGTTTTTGCTAAGCTGCAACCGACTTTATATTAGCAACAAGCTTTACTTCGGAGTGAGAGCAATAGAGATCACTCAAAACTGAAGAACGAAAGCGTGAAAAAGTCACTTGAGAAGTCAAAGAATGTTCAAGAAAAAGCGAAAAATGGTCAAGCGAAAAATTAGTTCAAAAAGACCAACATGTTTACAATAATTGCTATGAACTTTGTTCAAGAGCAATTAAAAAGATCTTTAAAACATCTTTGAATTATTTTTTTAAAAAAAAAACAGGATACGCCCAATAATAGCCCCAGCTATCGCTTTGCGGCTATTGAAAAGTGAAGTAAAAACTTTCTCTTTTTTAACTTCAGACCGTTGAAGGAAAGCATTCAGCGACAACAGAATGCAAGTACGCATGTGGCTATTTGTTAGTCTAATATTCTCTGATAAGCCGAGGCACCGCTTTTAGTAATACTTATTGCTCACTGAGGCTGTTTTCTCTAATTTCTGTTCTCGTTCACAATCGAGGACTCCCAAATTACTTTAGATCCGTTTGTGGATTCCTTGGACATGTCTTAGTCCTAGCTAAATCTTCTTTCAAGACATAAAACTGTTGTGTTTAGACAAAGTAATGTGTTTAGAAAACTCACCATTTGTAGATCTTTGATCTCGTCTTTCAAGAGGTTCTCCCTTCTGGTAGCTGCCTGTTCCATCCTGGCTGCAGAAGTACCTGCATCTTGCAGCTGTTGCGTCATCAGTTCCTTCTCTTCTGCCCACCTGACTTCAGCAGCTTTCAGGGCTTCTTCTTTCTCCTGAAGTAGTGCTACTTTAACTCATTCAATCAATGGAGTTGGACCATTTTTGCTCATGTTCAGAGAAGGTCGGAGTTAATGACGTTTCATTCCACAAATCTTCGACTGTCTTTACTGCAACTCGAATTTCTTGTTCAGCACAGAAAATTGATACGAATATCGCGCCGATGATAGACAATTACACCTACCTGCAATATTTCCTCATTGACAACAGCTTGTGACTGGGCAAACTTAGCCTCCTTGTCAGCCAACTGTTGTTGACATTCTCTCAGCTCCCTAAAGACTGAATCCAAGTTATTCTGCAATGCATTTGTCTTCTCAGTCAACTCTTCAGTCTCGTTGTTCTTCCTGACCAATTGCAACTCGTTCTTTGTCATGGTCGAGTTCATCTGGTTGATCGTGTCTCGCTGTTCTGCCACTTTCTGTTGCAGTTTTGTGAAACTATCAGTGTACGATTCAAGTTCCTCTGTCTTTTCGTCCAAAGATTGCCTAAAGAGAAGATTAACTTGAGCAGCTAATGCAATGCAGGTAAGGTCAATGGCCAAGGTCATTTCCGTTTATGTCATCTAGTATCATATCCTGGCTTGTACACCATATAGCCAAACTATGTATAGCACCATGCTAGCATCCTTGCTCCGGAGCACCCTGGTAGCACTGGGGGATATACGTAAGACGTAACACTGAGCAGGGAAATGGAATTACCGATATCTTACCTTTATCACGAAGAGCAAAAATTTGAGCCTCACTGCCTGACGTTTCAACCATTGCAGAGCTCGTATAAACATATTTTGTGAGACAGCACACAAACTTATTCTGATATTCTCGCTATCATACTTCAGTCTAATTAGATTCAGCTGTAATATATTTTTTACTCCACAAAAAGCCCAAGGACCAATATTCTTACTTTGTTTTGTCCAGACTGGTCTGAAGTTCCTTCTCTTTAGCCTTGAGTTTCTTGATGACACTGTTCTTTTTGTACTCCTCCTGTGCAAGTTTCTCTCCCTCTCTCCTCATTTCTTCAATCACCGCATCTTTCTCTGCCAACGAGAACTGCAACTGCGACGAGAGAGATCTGAAAGATACAAAATATGAAAACGCAGCCGGTGAGTTGCCGGAAAATAGCCGCCGTTGACCCGCTTGACGCATAATGGGATTGAAACAGAAAAAAAAGGAAAATGTCTGTTAGCAATCGCTTTAATGAACTTTGCTGAACTATCGCAATACAGCTTAATGACCGGCTTTTATGTTTATTCCGTTTCTTTTGATTTTGCTCTTTTGACTTTGATCATATTGACTAAATTACGAAATTCAATACGTGAGAGAATTTAAAAACCATTTAGTTGAAAGATTGAGCGGGGCAAGTCAGAAGTCGTGAAAAGGTAAGTCGTGAAAATCATGACTTATGTAAAACGAAAAAGGTCATCAAAAGGTAAAGCGAATTTAAAAGGAGGGCGCCTACATGATAGCCATTGAAAGGCTATTAATCAAACATAGCTGGCAGATTGCCAGAAATTAGCCGCAATAGCTTCATAGATCTGTAGTCTCAAAAAAGAGTAAAAAAGACAGACAAAAAAACGTTTTCTTTTCATTAAGAGCTGAGATGTTAAATTTTAATTAAGAATCTGCACAACTATTAGCTGCTCTTAAATAACCTTCAATTAGAGTGACAAGTACTCAGTTTACCTTATCTCTTTGAGTTAAGGCAAAAAAGTAAATTTTAGAGCAAGGAATTCATTATTGAGAGTGAGGTAAGTCACGTGTGACCAGAAACTTAAGCACGCAAATGAACAAAACTCGCGCACTAGGAGTGAAAAATGATATCGCACGCAATTCAGTTGAAGTTGCCGGAACGAATAAACAAAAAGCAGATTTGAAGTGACTGTGACGTCATATGGTCGTAACAAAAATCTTGACGAAATAAAAAATCCAAGAGAAGGCCAATAATAGCCTCAGCTATCGCTTCGCGGCTATTAATAAACATAACCGGCTAATGTGGTTAACCGAACTTTCAGATTAATCAAACATCTTAAATTAAAAACCACTACACACCATGAAATTGTCTCCTCAAAACAGTTTCAGTGAATCGCATACCTAGAGACCATTAAGGCGCTAAGTTCTAACAGAGCTGCTCTGCCATTTAATGACCTCTGTGCTTTGCCTGCTCGTCCCATTTTGAGGACGAAAATTGAAAAGGGTGGGACAAAAAATCGGTCAAGCAAAAGGACCAATAAAAAAGACCACAGGACTGATATCATCGCAAGAGCAACTAAAGATCTTTCAACACGGTGAAAAATTGAGCTTTGATTTTTTAAACACCAAACTTGACATCCGGGCTAAAGTTAAATACAATTAAATTCAATGAAATCAAAAGACGGCAAAAACTGTAGACAAATATTTTAAGCACAGACTGCTAAATGCTATAAAAATGATGGAGGAACAGCACAAAAACTGCTAAAAGCGTCCAAAATGGCACAAAAAAGCGTTAAAAGAAGCTGCTCAAAATTGAATCTAAAAATTTAATTTTTGCTTCAGATGGCTCAAAATGATTCCGAACGGATTTCTACTAGTTTAGATTATTCAGACAGACAACTTTGACAGAAAAATTTGGGACTTAAAACTGAAAAAACTGGTGATAAAAACCGCACGTGAACAAAAGTTGAAAGAATTTAACACCTGCTTTTCTAGTTCTCAAAAATGCGGATCAACCAGAAAACAACTTTTCTCTCTGCTGTTCTCTTCAGCCATTTACTTTAAACACTCACGATTTTCACTTCCTGATTCAAATACAAAACGACAAAATTAGCCATCAAAAAACATAGCTGGAAGAATTTCGGAACGCCTCGTAGCGGTATTCAACAAAAACAGCCTTTCAGAAATTTAAGTGTTAATGACAGTTAGTATCAAATCACAAAAAAGAGGCATTAATTAAAGAAAAATTGAGAAAATTCATTGACATTTTCAATTTGTACAAGTACAAACTCAAATGGAACACATTCCATGTAATTGAGACAATTAATTAGCTTACTCAACTTTGAACAAGCCAAGACAAGCACCCAATCACCTCTAATTTTGAAATAAAGGGAAAAGGTCTAAGAAATTGAGAAAAATCGGAATAACTTTTATTTGTAAAAATTCGGAAAAAAATATTGGTACCAAGGATTTAATTTGTAATCAAAACTTTTTACGAGTTTTAGGCTGAATTTGAATTACAGATAAAAGGAAAAGCAAATGGTCCAAAAATCGCTTAAAAAAGCCTTAAAAGTAGTTGAAAAAGCTTCAAATAAGCGGAACTTTCCCTTTAGTTTCAAAAACCTTCAAAACGCTATAAAATAATCTGAAAATTATACCTTGAGCCTAAAAAAAAACCTTTTTGACAAAAAATCTCAAAAAACAAAAAAAGCGTGAAAAAGCAGCACGTGAGCAAAAAAAATAGCTCGCTGAGTGAGAAATTTTTGCACACCTACATATCTCTCTATTTCAAAAGAAGGCATGGACAAAATGACACTTTTCACTGCTCTTCGAATTTGTTCACCGATACAGCTTTTTCAAACTTATTCAACTAATTCACTCCCCGAAATTGGGGCTTTCTTGAGCGCTCACTTTTCACAAAACCCAGAAAATCAAAGCCTTTTCGAGTCGTTAAAAAAGGGAAAACCATACTGCCTCTCCGAGTCGTAAATAGACAGCGCCCTAATACAAACATAACCGACTAAACGTCGGAAGATATGCTCTCGAAAGACTAGTGGGAGCTCTAATCCACTGCAGCCTGCTTCAGTCGGGGAGGGGGAGCCTAAATGGGACTAAGAATTTCAATATTGCGCTTCAAATAACCACATTAGAGGTTAACATATACCACTATTAAGACTTAAAGTAAAAAATGGCACCAGTTTCGGCGCACTTTTCATTTGAATTTTAGTATTAAATTGCCGCCAATTGAGTTCAGCTGCTTGAAATTGTGATAGAGAGAATTTTAGATCACGCGAAAAGCAAAAAGTCAATGGCGTAAAAGTCACTCGCAAAGTCAAATCTGTCAAGCGAAAATTTTGCATAAAAAACACACATGTTTACAATAATTGCTATGAACTTCGTTCAAGAGCAAATAATCAATCATTTGGGTTGTTAAAAAACCAAGAACACCGCAATATAGCCACACTGAGCTTATAGCGTCGCAGCTATAATGTTTTGGCGAAAAAATTCCCAAATCCATCGACGACTGATAAATTCGATTCATTCGAGAACAACAAACAATTGAGACACTCACGAGGCGGATTTTAAGTCATTCATCTGTTTCTCCAGCTCTCTTAGCCTCTGTTGACTGGAGTTGTACTTGATTGTGACTGTGTTTAATTCCAGCTGATGTGCTTCAGACAACCTACCAACCTCTTCGTCCATTCTGCCGAATTGAATCTCAAGTTGGCTATAAAAAATTCATTCCGAAATTTTACAGAGCTTTTACTTTGTACGTTCAAGTAGAAAAAAATTCTAAAGTTTAAATATCAAGTTCAATAGGTCCTGTTCGCTACGGAACCATAAGTATATTCCTAATGGCAACAAAGCTCGTATTGCTGGGTCCGCAAAACTTAATGATTCCACAAATGTTACATACCTTTTAAGCTCCTCGTTTTCCTCCTGCGCATCCGTGGCCCTCTTGTTGACTGCAAATAGCTGCTGCTCTCTCGCCTGTATTGTCTCCTCCAAGTTTTGGATCTTCTGTTAAATACAGCAATATCTTCTGAATATTAAGAAATGCGAAACAAGCCAGTCCGATGAAACGTGCCAGACTAATGTCGGAATAATTGCTCAAGACTATTTTAGTCTCTACCTACACATGAAAAGTTAAGTATACAATCGATCAAACAAGAGAGATTTAAAATCAAGATAATAAACTACTTACACAGGATGAGGGAGTACAAACGCATGTCTTTATAACAGCGTTCATGAAGAAGTCACCACAAGTCAAAATGGTCACGCAAAAAGAAGACAAGACAATTGTCAAAAATTTATTTTAGCGCAATAAAACAGGCTCCTTAGTACTTCGCAATCCTGTGTCAAATAATAGTAGTATGACCTTCAAGATTTACTCACTTCTAAGAGTTCGTCAATTATTGCAGTTCTTTCTCCGTTGCGCACCTGAAACAGACGAACATCGTCAGGCATCACAAAAACGTGAATGGCCTCAAACAACTAAACATACCCGGCAGATTGCCGGAAAATAGCCGCCGTTGATTCCAATAAGCATGATTGGGATTGAAAGAATAGAAGATATTGAAAAAAAATATATTTTTGTACAAAAACATTTTTTAAGTCCGATTTATTTTGATGGCATTTCGTAGTTGAAGATAACGTACTTCTGTTTCTTAGAGAGAGGCTACAAGGGCTACTATCAATACCAATAAGCATTAGAGATGGTAACTAAGACTTATAGGAACGACGTTCAAATAGCGGGCATCTAAAATTGGGCTTTATGGGTTTATCCCGTTTCTACTTCTGACTTCAATTTTTATACTGACTTTGTTCATTTTGAATTGCTTTGCTGAGCAACTGATGTTCAAAATCACTTTTAGCAGAATGAGAGAAGAGAGAAACTAGTCTAGAGAAGTCAAAAAGATATCACGCAAAATGTTGAAAAAGCGGCAAAATGAGGTAAAGCGAAAAATTTTTTTATTCGACGAAGTAAAAAAACATAGCAGGACAAGTCCTGACGTACAATTCAAAGAATTTTCATTGACTAAACAGAAAACTAGACCTAGAACGGACTATGAATGGTTTGGAAAAACCATTTAGAAAAAAATCCGATCCAAAAAATCGAAAAAACAGTAAAAATCAAAGTGAAATTGCCGCATGTGAACAAAAAACCACTACCGATAAAGCGAATTTTTGTTCAAACACCGTATTCTCACTCTACTTTAAAATTAGAGCGAAAAAATTTCACGCCGCAAAACCACTCGCTTTTTCGCTCCATTTCCTGTTTCGGCGTGACCAAAATCACTACTCCAATTTGACTTCAAAAATCATGAAAATGTGTGAACAGACCTTAAAAAAAAAGACAGCGCCCCAATACAATTCAAATTCTTTGAATTGTAAAAAAAAATAGGAGCGCTATAATAGCCGGCTGAGAAGATGAGGCGGCTATTAATAAGAAACTTAGATGCGTTGAAAATCGTTATGTACCTGGCTTTCTGTCATTTCCGAGTACATTGATGCCACATTAGCGCCTGTCCGATCCATGGTCGTTGTAGGCAAGTCATTCAAAATGCTCATTTGCTGTGATGTTAAATCTACCGGCATGGGTTCCATTGCGCCTTGATCCTCTCTCTCCTCAATGGGCACAGATTCATGTTCAGTTCTGATAATATTAGGCTCTTCTTGTGAGGCACTTTCTCTGTCCAAATTAGTCGGTAGTATATCTAAAGATGTAACAGCATTGCTAGAGCTTTGCTCCATGCTCTGGACAACGTCCAGTTCTTGAACTACAACATCAATGGCGTTCGGTTGGATATCTTGATGGACATCCCTCAATGCCTGGAATTCTTCGTTTCCAGGAACTGAATCTTCTGCTTGCAACTCGGATAGCCGATGTGTGTTTTCATCAACTGCTCGTATGACGTCCAATTCCTGGACAACCAGGTCTACATTCTGGTTTGGTCGTGACAATTCTGAAGCATCATCCGATGGAAAGATATCTGGACGCTCTCTTGAAGAGTTCGTTAAGTCTGGAATTTGAGGCTCTGGAAATCCTTCTTCAATGTGATGCAAAGATGTGTTCAATTGAACATCAGGTAAAACATGCAATGACTCGCTATTGCTTGCTGGATTGTAATTGAGAGCTGTCATTTGTTGAATGTCGGGAGGCGTTACCGCTCTTAACTCAACAGTCGATGAGCTGCTGTATTCTGAGTTGGCGCTTAAATGGGAACTGACGCTTGTCGAAATCGGTTCCAAAGTGGGGGTAAACTCATCAGTAACCGGTAACAAATCTGGCTGGAAAACGGATGGTGCAGTTGTTAATAATGGTTGCTGGTTTGTATTGGTGTTATTAGTGGGACTGTTGGTTCGCTGGGGTGAATGAGACGACTGTGTGGTGGAAGATGTTTCGCTGATCATAAGCCATGACTGGACATTCACTGACGTCTGACTTGACTCCATACTCACAGTTGACGGTTCCGGTGATACTATAACATGATTCTACTATTAATTTCTTCCTCACCCAAATGGATATGAAAATAACGTTTAAGCTAAATTGTTGAACTGTTTGGCCACAGCTACACTGATTGTCAATAGAAATTTATACTACATATAACCGAGGCATAGTTAAGTCAATGTTATTTTTTAGCGCCTGATAAGGGCACGAATTGCAACTCAACCTGGTCACTTTATCAATATTCAAAAGATTTAGACTCCACAATCAAAGATTCTACCGAAAGTCAAAAATTTAGCTTTTTTAAAGAAAAAAGCAACTTATGTTATCATTAGTGTCTGGATTGCTGATCCAAGAGATGGACATACCTGTTACATTTGATATTTGTACTTGTGGAATAGTATTGCTAGATTGGATGCTATTATCTTCATCGATCGCCCCATGATGCTCCTCTTCTCGCAAGACAATGTCAGTGGGTGGATGTGGTAATGGTTCTGAGGCTACAGCTGAAGTCGTGTCAACAGGTGCATGCAAAGTGATCTCTTCTGTCTCATCGGGAGGTGAACAGCTTGCTTCTTCCACGCCGTAATCAGAGCTAAAATAATATGGATTATGAAACCCTTAACATCGCTAAAATTTAAACAGCACTTCAACGAGATTCATCGCTTTTTTTGAAGTTCTAGCGATGCAAGTTAACTTAAATTTCGAAAAACTTTTATCACTTTTTCAGATAACTTGCTCCAGCATCATTGCCAAACTGCTCATTTTGATTTATAGCACAAACCCAAGACTATAATGGAATACAATCTGCATAGTTTGATCCTGGAGAAATTTCCTGGACCGCGATTCTTGCACGCCTGTCGCCAATAAGTCCAACATACCTGTTGGGTGAGTGCTGATTGTTGGCTGAGCTCGAGGACGACGATGCCCGTGCACTGTCGAGAACTTTATGCAGCACATTGAGTTTTGGGGGAGATGAGAAGTCCTGGTAGTAGGATTCACCCAACCCCAACTTCTCCGATGATATGAGGGACAGCACTTCTATCGACTCAGAGGCAGATGAGAGACCTGAACATTTTAATTTTTACTATTCAATAACATGAGTTAATTTTAACATCTTAATGGGAAAATAAACTCATTTAATTTCGCAAAACCAATATTTAATTCTTTGCATAAAGGTGATATGTAAACAGATCATATTTTAAAAACTTCATATAATCAATATTTAACAAAAAAACCTCAAATTCATCCTTCACTTCAAAAATTTTCTCGAAAATCATTCAATGTTAATGCGAACCCCGACCAGAAATTTATTGATAGCCACAATGGCAACCTGGCTGACCTCAAATCGTAATAATCAAAAGCGTCCTTTTACTATTCACTATTTTTTGGGCAAAAATAGGAAAAACTGGTGCATCCAGATGTGAAGGTATCGGAACCTTCGTCCCCAAACAAATCGCAGCCAATTTCAACTCAAGTATTGAAAAATTTTGAGGTTTTCCACTCAATGAATAACTGTTGATTAACAATTCGTAATGCCAAGAGAGTATTGCAAAATTAGCTAAATTAGAAATTGCCAAAAATTAGGACAAATTGTAAAAAATTTGTCGATCTAAGGTATTAAAATTTCTAGAATATAAAACAACGGTTTAAGTAATATGTTGTCAGACTACAAATTGGATTATCTCTGCACGAAAGAAAATGGAAATTTTGCATCAAATTTCCTGCACGAGGTTCCAACCATAAGTTTCTCTTTTTGACAATTCTTTTCTTTCAAAGTCGAATTACAACGGTAACAACGGCCAAATATTTTGGGTTGATTTTTAAGCAGAGCTCTTTCTGAACGCCAGACAGTATGTCGAAGTAAAGATTTTATCAATTTTTCTAGATCTCTTTATGAAAAGATTGTTGATAAACATCCAACAATGCAAACAATTATGACGAAAAAAACCCAAATATGAAAAAATTGAGGATCTTGATATTGCGGATCTTGCATGTAGAGATACACCAGATGTTCTGGTGAAATCGTGAAAACTAACAATTGGCATTTGCTCGGTTAAGAGTCTCAAATAAAGAAAAAAGTCAGGTTGGTTCATTAGCACCAATTTTCAAGGCTCGAGACAAACTTCATATCAGAAGTTACAGCTCAAAATCTTTACCCCCAGCCTTGCAATTTAATTGCAGGATACATGTATGAACGTTTTATACAGACAAAATTACTCCCAACTTAACTTTTGGCAATTTAACTTTCACCACTAAAAATTTGTTGAGCTATAATTCAGCAAAAGTTGTGACACTTTTCGCGGATTCTGGACACTTCGACAAAACTTCCAATGGAAAAATTTATAATCAAGCAGAGTGAGATATTTTATGAAGTTGTTCATCGTTGTATGCAAAAACGAACTACCGGATGTTTCAATGTCATAAAAAAATGTGATGACCAATTAGATAACTTGTCTTCAACATACACGCAACCTCGTAGACCTAAACATAATAACGACGGACAAATTGCTCTCAAACGACAGGCAGGGTAATTTAATTCAGAGAGGGTTGTAGACTAGATAATTTTTATGAGTGCAAAGATTTCCGTTCAAGGAGGGGTTCGCAACCGTTAACAAACTGAAGCGTTAACCACTCGGCTATCAGAGCATTGTACAATCGCTTTAATTACCTCTGTACTATTATCTTACAATCGCTTTAATAACAGCAATTTCTGAATAACAACAATTTATGAATAACAGCAATATAGGTCAAGCGAAAAACAAGAAGTCCAGCGTGAACTGCAATCGAAAGAACGTTCTATAACAAAACGGTGAAGCAAAAATTTTGCAT
>NC_134476.1:45479250-45709144 GCF_964194025.1 Convolutriloba macropyga
CATGACACTGATGCTCAGACAGGTATCTGTCCAATGCAAAAAATGAGTAGGCAAAAAATGAGTAGGTATCTGTCCTCGCAAGCATAGTCTAGGGTAGAATGTCTGAAAATAACCGAAAATAACCGGAAAACTGAAAATAACCGACTAAAGTCGGGCTAATTGCTCTCAAACAACGGGCGAGTGGTTGGCTTCGTCAATAGCTAGGCACAGTTTAGTGAGGCTAGCTTTAGCTTAATTGAAGTGAGCGCAGTGTGGGAGGGGGTGCATCGGGGGGCGGATGCGGTGGCAACAGTGGTGGGGGTCGATCTCTAAGAACCGCCCTTCGCACCATAAGTATGTCTCCAAAAACAGATTCTGTGAATCGCATACTTGAAGAGTAGTGAGCTGAAAGGCTCTAAGAGCACTTAATGCCTGCTGGGCGCTACCTGTTTATCCCGTTTTTGAGGACGAAAAGTCAAATGCGTCAGACGAAAAATTGGTCAAGCAAAAAATTGCATTAAAAAAAGACCGACAGGACTAATATAATTGCTACAAACTTCGTTTGAGAGACATTAAAAACCAATCAATCGCTCATAAAAAATGGTAGAAGATAATTTGCGGTTCTATTCGCAGTAATCGATACCCTCTGAGTCAGGAACTCACTTCGAAGAAGAGCATATTTGTCTAGCTGGGAAGACGAATATGTCATTGGAGTACGTTTACATGCTCTTTTCGCAATCTTTGCGGCGATCTGCTTGAGAGAGCTTTTGTAGCTGTGGTTCAAGCGCAACCGGTACAAGCAAACATAATCGACTAGCGTTGGGCTTTGGAGCGGGGGAGGGGTAGTTGGCTTTCGAGTAAGGGGGTTGAACGGGGGTCCCCAAACCACAAAAAAAACTGTCTTTACACCATAATTTTGTCTTCTCAGCAGCTCCGGTGCATTGAACACTTAGAGACAGACTAGTAATGCTCTAAAACAGTTGCTCAGTGACTTTATACCCTCCGTGATTATCCTGGACAAAAATCGATCACGCAAAAAATCACATTAAAAAAGACCGCAGGACAAATATAATTGCTACAAACTTTGCTTGAGAGCAATTAAACACTACAATTTTACACTTTCAAATGGCAACTTCGGAACGTTCAAACCTTATTCAGGAAACACTGTATTGATTAATAAACTATATTGATTTTGAATTGAAAATTATATTGATTAAATTTACGTTCAACCTTTATGTATGTTTGTGGCCATAATTTTAACTTTCTCGTAACAATTCGAGTTCAAAGATTAAGCGATTAATGGAAACAGAAAAGAAGTGACCAACCGTTTGACTTTTGACTATGCACGGGTGACACATTTCCAGAAGACTTGGATCTGTGGTGTTTGTTACTACTACCGCTGCTACTTCCGCCATCGGGAGGTGAGAGAACAGCCCCAGAAGGCTGAGTAGTGGTGGAATTTTTTCTTGCACTAGTGCGATTTTCAGACGACTTGTGAGATTCATCAGGCCTCAGTCGGGAAGTTGAAGGTGGTAAAATTGAGGAAGTTTTTGGAGAAGGCTGCTTTGCGATAGTGCTGGTCGTTGAATCTGGGGAAAAGTTTAAAGCAAGTCTAGTGATATTTGACACATGAACAAAACATGTTCCTCAAGTCAGTATTAGTTTGCTTGAAAAGTTTAATTAATGCTTATTAGTGTTTCACCATTTACACTTAAGTATCAAAAGAAAAAATTGCTACGTTTCAAAAAAAAATTAAGCGAACAATTGTCAACGCGGCTTGGTATTTCTGTTACCTGCAGTGGATGGTGCTCCTGCAAGAAAACTATCGAAGAAGGAATCAGTGTCTAAATTAGGGGACACTAGTTTGCACTGGTTGCTGACTCCCAGCAGCCTGTTCATCTTCTATATCAAGAGCTCTGTCGATTGTTTTCTGTGCTGTTGAAAGAGCTGTCTTGGCAGACTGCGCAAGGGCAGACCAGTCTTTTTGAGAAAACCAGCTCATTTACATTTCTTAAAACACACAATAAAAGCGCAATATTTAAAAATTAGTTGCAATTATTTGAAAAATCAGTTGCAATATTTCGATAAATCGGCGGCATTTTTTTGGTTATGCTAAAACTTTTAAATCAATATTATACCAAACTTTTCCAACGACGCTGTAAAAAGCTTGAGTAATTCTTGCAGACAGAAAGCAATGGCTAAAACTAGCACGTTTTCTCAGAATGGACAATGAACCATGGTGTTCCTAAATGAGCACTCTTGGAGCCTCAACTTACTTCTCTACAGCAACGGATGTAAGGAAAGATAAAAAGGAAAATTGTTATTCAAAATAAACGCACTTCTCAGAAGCACTTCTGGAATGATTTTTTTGTACATGGTATTTGCAAAACAATTTTTTGCACATGATATCAATAACCATCAGATACAGGAGCAATTCTCAACTATCGTAGCTGTTCACCCCTTCAAAATAAGACAAGCACAATACAGGGAACAATACAACACCTGTTCCGAGGCACTAGCAATAGGGAAGCGTTCCATGAAGCATTGACAAAAAATGAAATTTGGTAACGTAATCAATATCAAGATTTAAAAAAGGATTGTCAACTTAAAACTTTCTTACGAGCGTTTTCGAACTCTGAGTTCGTCGTCAGGTTATAAACAATACAAAATGCTAAAATGAAAAGCCAGAAAATAAAATGCAAATCACCAAAAATCAATCATTCAAGGAAATTTAAAACGAATTTTAACATATCTACAAGCGTATCTACAAAACATTTACATCTGAGTAAAAATACATTTTCGACTTGATGTAGCAGATGCATATTGACATGTTTTTTATTAAAAAAACCTACATATATTGCTTTAAACTTACTTTGGTTTTGTTCAATTATAAAGTTGAAACTTTCGTTTCTTAACGTGTCTTTCAAGTTGGATTTTTATCTCCAAACTAAGTTTTCAGTGTCAACTCTCGTGTTCAGTATTCGTCGCGCGTGTTGATGGCTGGTTTCAATGTTCTTATACAGAGCGCCTCCAGTGACATTAACTTAGATTGGTTGCGGCATTGGTCTAATATCTTCCAATGGAAAGCTGTTTTATCACCGTTGGACTCGATTGCATGTACTCCCATCGTTGAGTCAGCCTTGCCATGCTCTGCAACCCTTGTGGTAATATGTCGGCATGACTGCCCTACATAGATGGATTTGCAACCATTACAAGTGAGTTCATAAACCACGTGGGATTTGAGATCCTAATCAAAGCTAGACTTGAGGCTAGGTAAACAGCTCTTAAGTTTCCGAGTGGTGAAAATCGTCTGTACAGGATGAATTTTGTTCAATTTTTTTACAAGTTCATTAGAGATGTTGCCTCTGTACTGTATTACAAGTTGTTGTTTCTCAGTATTTTTCCTGTTGTTTTACGGCTACACCCGCGTTATATCTATGTCCTTTTCTTTGTTCTTTCATTCGCAGCCGGTTAATTGTATCCTTGACGATATTCCCTACCCAATGCCTACGATATTGATTACGTTCCCAAATTTCTTCATTTTTTGTCAATGCTTCACGTAACGCTTCCTAATTGCTGGTGGCTCGGAACAAGCGGTGCACTGTTCCCTGTATCATGCTTTTCTTATGTTGTAGGCGTGCATAGCTACGATAGTTAAGAATTGTTCCAGTATCTGATGGTTTTTTGATGCCATGTGCAGAAGATGTTCCCCTCCGGTTGCACGTTAATTGACATGTCCAGAAATGGCAAACTGTTTTTATCATCTGTTGTTTCTCAAAATCGTCGGCATATCTTAGAAAAACTTCAGTTTCGGAGGAATGGTAAATGTCAGTCTGATCATTTTTACGACAGAATGCGCACATTCAGAACTGGTTTTCCATGCTATCATATTTTGTGTTACTGATTTGCTGACATTTTGCGTGGAACCATCTATTACAAACTTCACACTCAAAACCCCTGGAACGTGCTGTCACACGTTGTTCGCAATTACGACAAGTGCTAGATTGTGTGTTGGTTTTACATATAGGTGTCTGTAATTTCAGATATGGCTACCACGATTGCATCCAAAGGTTTGCCAAAATCACCCCCAAGGACGCACCCATTGCCAACCCGTTTTTCTGACAGTGTCGACTTTCATTGCAATTGAAATGAACGTTGGTGACGGCTAATTCAAGCAGAAGTTTCATTGTTGTTCTAGGTAAGTCTTGTTTATCGTCCCTAGCATAAAGCGATCGCAGGGCAATGTTAATGGCTTCCTACGGGAACGTTGATGTATAAACTTTTTACATCCAATGATAGGATTTGTTCGTGTTTTTCAAGTTTTTTTGCTCCAGAGTCTTTCGTGCGTCATTGGTGTTGGTTTCTATGTTTGCTTCTTCAATCTTTTGGAAAAATGGTGTTAGAAACTTGTTAACTTTATGGTAACAACTTCCCGGGATAGAGAGAAAAGGTCTCAGAGGGGTTTCTTTTTTGTGTACTTTGGCTAATCCATACAACCTTGCCAGTTGTGCTCCAGTGGACATTAAAGCCTCGTAAACCTTAACCGGTATCTTCCTTTTTTTTCCTCATATACAAAATTTTTTTTGTTTAGTTCTTTTTCATTTTTCATTACAATATTATCACAACTTTTTTCAAGTTTTCTGAACTGTTCTCAGTGGGGTTTTTTTTGGGGGTAATCAAAATCCTAGGCATTGCGAAGGGAAAATTGCCAAGCATAAAATTAACCAGCTGCAAATGAAAGAACAAAAAAAAGTATTTTACGCTGGCGTAGCCGTAAAACAACAGAAAAATACTGAGAAAAAACAAATTGAATTACAGTACAGCGAAAACATTTCTTATGAAACAGAGAGTTAAGACAGGATCGTCAATTGAAAAGTTTTCACGAACGTTTTTGAACACTGAGTCCAACATCAGGTTATAAAGAAGACAAAATACAAAAATGAAAAGCCAGAAAATAAATTGCAAATCACTAAAATTCACTCATTCAAGGAAATTTGTATTGAATAGTTACATATCTACAGTTGCATTTACAAAATTTTACATCGGAGTAAATATATATATATATATATATATATATACATATATATATATATATATATATATATATATATATATATATATATATTTATATATATATATATGCATATATATATATATATATATATATATATATTCGATTTGATGTGGCAGATGCATATCAATTTGTTTGTTATTAAAGATCAATACAGATATTACATTAAACTTACTTCGTTTTGTAACGTGTAAAGTTGAATTTTTTGTTTTGTAACGTGTCTTTCTTTTAAGTTGGAATTTGATCTCCACTTATGCCTTCAGTGTCCTTTCTCATGTTCAGTATTCGTCCTTCGTGTTGATGGCCGATTTCAGTGCTTTATATAAAGAACTTCTGGTGTCATTAAATTAGATTGGTTGCCTCGCTGGTCTAATATCTTTCATTGGAAAGATGCTTTATCACGGTTGCACTCAAATGCATGGATTCCCATTGGTGAGTATGGCTTGGCATGCTCTGCAATCCTTGTGTTAATTAATCGGTATGTCTGAATTAAATAGATGGACTTGCTTCCGTTGAAAGTGAGTTCTTAAACCAAGTGGGATTTGAGGTCTTTATCAAAACCAGACCTAAGGCTAGGTAAACAGCCCTTAGATTTCCGTGTGGTGAAAATTTTATGTACAGGATGAAATTTGTTCAGCTTCTCTACAAATTCATTAGCACACTGAAACCGGCCAAAAAATGCGCGACAAATACATATCACGAGAAGTGACACTAAAACCTTACTTTAGAGATGAAATTCAAACTTGATAGAAAGATACAATCCAAAACGAAAATTTCAATTTTAAAATTGCTAAAAAGTAAATAAGTTTAAGGTAATTTTTGTAAAATTTTTTAATAAAAACAAGTCGATATGCATCTACTACATCAAATTAAAACTATATATATATATATATATATATATATATATATATATATATATATATCTAATCAGTTGTAAAAATTTTCAGATTTGACTGTAGATATTTAAAAAATTGATTTTCATTTTCTTGGATGTGTAGATTTTAGTTATTTGCATTTTATTTTCTTTCATCTCATTTAGGCATTTTGTATTTTGTATAACCTGACAAAGAATTCAGTGTTCGAAGATTTTTAATCTTTTTTTTAAATCTTCAACTCCTGGAATCCAAAAGCACTTCCGAAACAAACAATTTGACAAAATTATGATTTCTTCAAGGTAAATTTCAACGGTTAACAATTAAGAGAGAGACTGCAGACATTTAGAAATCGAGTAGAGAAGATCTTTTGACATTTTAACAAACTTTTTTTGTGAAAAATTATTGGAAATTAAGGAAAAATGGAAAAGGTAAACAGATAATCAAGACACGTTACTGTTTGCATGCCTGTTTGAAATCATTCAACTGAACAAGTTTTTAACTCGATGAAAGTTATTGCGTAAAAGTTCTAGTAATTAAGAATTTTATCTCAACTTTTAACTCGTTTGCTATACAAACGGTTACCAATCAGCAGGGTTATATTAAGGTTGGTATTTATAAAAAACAGGTTTTTTAACGAACCTTGCACAAATTAGTGGAGTCAACATTTTCTCAGGCATTGAAAAAATTAAATTGCAAGGCAGGAGAGGACTGTAGCACCATATCACATCAATGCTGCGCCTGAGTCTGAGCCCGAACTCAAGAAACATTGAAAAATGTCAGATTTTTGTTGGAAAATATTAGAAGTATTGTACTGTGGCACGATAAAATTAACAACTCGACTGCGAAAACACAGATTCAACGACTTCATTGATGTGACCCGTGGTTTCATGGAGAACCTGCTGCAAAACTGGTTCCGTTTTAAAATTATTGTGAACTGTAAACCCGAGGTAGCCCAGGACATTGTAGAAAGCTTGCAAAAAAAAGTAATTTGGTAATCCAGGGAACCAACCGCACTTTTTTCAGTCAAAAAGAGAGTGATTACTATTGTTTGAAGCTGTACAGTGAACAACATCAAGAAGCTGCACTCGAATTGAAGACGTTGGATGTCATTTGGGGAAACCAAAGGAACTTAGGCGGTTTATTAAAGAAAGGAAAGGGTAAACCACAGGCGGGACGTCAACGTCAGGCAAGATCAACGCGAAATTCCGAGGAGGCCAGTTTCTTATTTACGGGATTGCTTGTCCATAGTTCAGATGCCACTCTTGCCATTGTGTTGGTTGAAACTTGTCATAAGAAAAACTGAAAAATGGAAAACATTTCTGGAACAAACAAAAAAAATTAGAGAAGCAGGAAAATGAAAATGGTGGATTTTTTTTTCTATAGAAATGCGTAGAAAATGATGATACTACAGACTTTTTAAAGAATCGGGTTCCCAAAAATGATGTTTCCTCTGATCAAGCAGTGCTTTGTTTTCAATTCAGGCTACTTAATACAAAACTCAACAAAGCAAGAGAAAATAAAATGAACCTTAACGCAGGGGCCGAAATGAGTAGGAGTGAACTAGGTCGGGCACTGAATTAAAAAAATTGCTCGGCTATGTACCATTAAAACACAAATATCTAACTGAAAAATAAGAGTAGAGCTTAAACTAGGTTTGGATGCCAAGTTCAAGAAGCTGTCGGTACGCCAAGGCAGGCCTTTAAAGGAACAAAATTTTATTTCCATCAAAACTTCATCGCATTAGCTTACCAATTTTTGTAAAGATCGTCTATTTTATGGCCCAAAACATCCGATAAGTTCATGTGGCGCAGTTTGTGGCAGGCACAGACAAATTAGTCCGCACGCTCCTGGAAAGAGGCACTGATGGTGAAAAACTGTTGGAAATTGAACCATCTGAAAAATGACACTCTAAGAATATCAGAGAAAGACCCACTGACAGAAAACATTTGAAAGTGGCAAAACATTTGAATGGTAACGAAATTGTAGCTCTACTTTTTGATAAAGGCACGAGATAATTTTTGACAAAGAGAGGCCATTGTATCACAAAAAAATTCTTGACTGCTCCCCGTTTTAATAAACTGGAATAAAATGTTGGAGATAAAATTGCTCTGAAGATGAAAAAAGAATTCAACAGTGCGTTGCTTGATACGAAGAAAAGTTTAAAACGAGACAAAAAATTTATAGAACGTTACGTCCCAAAATCCGCGAGACTATATCGTGCAAAAGTGCTCAAGAATGGAATTCTTTTAAGCTCAGTGTTTCTTATACCGGGCAAAAGTTATCACAGTTTCAATCAATTCCTCACGCCACTCTTTGAAAAATTGCCCGATGCAAACAGACTTCAATGCTCAATGCACGGAGAAAATTTGAATCAAATTGGGTACTGGTGAGCGCATTGTTTCTTTCGACGTAAAGACCCTGTATACAAACGTCGCAGTTAATGAAATTGAAATAGACTTGAGGAGCCTGTACTCCAGTGAACACGCCCCAGAGATGTCAAGGTTGACTTTGAAATTACTCTTGAAGTTATCTGTTACAAATATATCTTATGAATGCAATCATCTATGGTTTTCTCAGGTGGATGTCTTAGCAATGCGAGCATCACTTGCAGTAACTTTGGAAAACAATTGGATGAAACCAAGTCAACGAAATAGATTGTCAATAAGCTCCCGAAAAGTGATCTTGAGTTTAGCCCTGAATGCAACCGTAGAGTCACTTATAGAGGAAAAGGTGTCGAACTTGAAAAATGTGAGAACTGATTCCGAAAGAATACCAAATTTTTAAGCAATCAATTTTACGCTAAATTGAAATATATGGTAATGGTTTTTGCTGTAATTGCCAGAAAACTAAAAAAAACAGTGTGCAGGAAACTGCGGGACAATTATTCGAAAAATAAGTAGACGATTTTATTTGTGCTGTAAATGGCGAACCGGACAATTTGCTCAAAAAAGTCAACACTTTTCATAGGAAATTGTAACTCACATTAGAGAGGGAAGACAAAAATTGCAATTTAGCCTTTTTAGACGTGAACCTTAATGTCAATAGCTGCAGATAAGTTAATGGTGAATGGTTCCAGAAACCAACCGATCAGGGAGTTTTCTTGAATTTCCGTAGCTGTGTTTCTATCAAGCATATAAAAAATAATGTAGAGAGACTTTTCATTGCGTTCTTAGAAGCACAAGCACATAACAAAAATATAACAAAACTTTGAAGTAAATTGAGAATATTTGTTTAAAAAACCAATACCCTGACAGGTGGACTTCTAGGAAAATCAACGAGTCTTTTCAAAAATTATCAGTAAACGTCAACTAAAGAGTAAAGGCAAGCAAGTATAACAAAAAAAACAAAACCCACCAACGAAAGATGTTAGACGTTGTTTATTCTTGCAGTTCCGAGGTCACTTTAGCTTGCAATAAAGGCAAAAATTGGAAAACAAAACGCTGTTAAATCACTATCGTCTTCACCACGCGATAACTAAAAACATGCTCATTGTCCCTGAAATGTAGTTTTCATATTATAATCTCTTGTGATTTAAGAACTCAGTTGTTGTGAATGCAAATCGTCGACAATTGACCACGAAAATTTTGAAGCATCAAAAAAATTGATTAATCGGTGGGCCAACATAAAACAGACAGCTGAAGCGTTTTGTTTGTTATAATCTATCAAGTTGCTAATAAATCAAGGTTCCAGTTCCTCGCTTGAATCATATGTGATTTTACTCATTATTATATAATGTTTCCAATTTTGATTCCACTCCCACCTCAATGCGCTAACTTCTTTCTATTTCAATCAAGTCAAATCAAAATTTTCGATGAGACGTTTTTCTATTTTACGAACTCTATCCAATCTTATTTAAACAGCTGAGACTCAACATCAATATCAAATTTTGCTGATTTTAGGTTCGATTTTTGAGTGAGAGCAATCTGCCCACATGAAGCTTGCATCATTTTCTGAAACTTATGCTTGGGTGCTCCTGCTGTTGCCTTGACTATTATTACTGTCGACTCTTTTCGACTTTTCTGGTTTAGCTTGTAACTTTCCTCGAAAAAATAACTTCCTTTCAGTTTTAGAGGGAAAAACTGCACTAGACAGATAACCACTACTGGTCTCTGTTGTATGAAATTTACTCCAGCAAGAATTGTTGGCCTGTTTTGTGGTTAACCATATTGCTGTGTCAACTAATAGAAAACTATTTGTAGTACAAGAAATAGGATATATCAAACCCAATGGCAATCGTCGTTTTCCATTTTTAGTTATCTGTGAAAAGGGTTCCTAAATTGGTCTGACTGTTTTCATACCTCTGCTTAGAAAGACTCATCAAGACAATGAATATTTTTTGATTGTAAAATAGTTCACTTGCCAAATCAAGATGTAATTTTGGTAGCCGATTCTCAGGCTTGAAGAAAAATTTCTTTTCATGTCCTTTAATGCAAGAAAGCACATCAGCTCTGAGCTCTATGATTATTGCCTCTATTTTTGTTCACAATTGTAGCTCTATGACACAAGTTTTACGTCTTGGCAACTTTTTTGTTTTAAGGGGTCATTTCTTTTTCTTTTATTTAAATCCATGTCGGAATATTCCAGAGCTGAGATAAATAACTTTTTTCCAATTTTTAGCATTCTCTTCGACACCTAGTTTTGCACTTTTAATGTTACACTTTTAACGTGCAACTTTTAACGTGCCACTGAAACTTTTAAGGGGAGTATTTGGGTATACTGCGAAGCTCTTTGATCCAATGAATTAGACAACTTCATTGCCACATCATAGAGCAAAACTTATCTTGCAATACAATACAATACTTACAAATCTCATCATATTCTTCAACTAAAATGTTTGTCGTCACTTCTGCTCAAAAATAAGTAAGAAAATGAGACGCAGGTATTGCATGCGTGAGTGGATTATATTCAATTATCTGTTGAGTGGCTAAAAAGCCAATAATTTGTCAAAAAATTGTTTTGGAACGAAGGACATCGGTGCGATATTATTAAGCATAGTCGTACTAGAAATAAGTATTGTTAATTTGTATATCAACTTTTTACCTTCTAGATGTTGATTAATTTTTAAAGTCATGGATAAAAAATGTAGTAAATTTGCAAGCGCAGTGGGCAAATATTGTCAACAAGGTTCTTGCTTATATCTCAGCAACTGTAGCGTAGAAATTTGTTTAAAGCAGTACGATTTAAATAGTTGAAAATAGTTTAAGATCAATAATGTTGTTATCTTTCTGTTTGCCTCATGTTTCTGTTCATATTTTTTCTGTACAAAAATCGATCATGACACAAAAATGGTAAATTTGTGCTGCCAAGGCATTAATTGAAAAAAGGTGTTTTAAACTTTTGAGTGCCAAAAACTAATTCCCCTTGTTAAACGTCTGTTGCGGTTGTCGATGACAATTTATCTGTGCGTGACTGGTGTTTTGACTCATAACGAGCTAAGTAGCTGGGCTTCACTTAATTCTGCCGACAATTGCTCTAATAATCAATTGTTGTTACTAAATTTTGTTCAGATAAATTGAAATGTCTGTTAAAGAATTTTGCGCAAATACTTTATGGCAAACTAATAGCACTGATATATAATTATTGGAAGACTATTATTCGTTGTAAGTCGTCTTGGAAAAAAAATTGAACCCAAAAAGAAGTTCAATAATTCTAAAACAAAATTGGAAACACCCTAGATAAACTGGTTGGCAACCAAAACCAAAAATCAATGTAAACCAGTCTACCGATTGGATTGAAAATACCAGTGAATTAAAATCTGCGGGACTTTTTAAGCCTGCGAAAAACAATTAGGCTCAATTTCCCATTGCTATTTCAGATCATCACTTTTTGAAATTGAGTTCAGAATTCGGTTCACTGTTGAATAATATAAATTATATCAGATTTTATCGCGAAAATTAATTGGGCTTTCAATTTCCCTACAGGATAACTAACGATGGAAGAAAGTTTTGACTGGTTTTGGAGCTCGAAAGTCCATAGAAACTTTTGCTTGACAATTCGTGTTGTCAGTATATGACTAAAGCAGACTCTTGTCAAGTAGTCTTTTTCTCTTTGTTTTTGAAATGAATAAATGCGATCGTGCAATTAAAAAAACAACTGTTGGTTGATTGATGTTCATATTGAAAAAAGAGGCAAAAGTTCAATAAAAGTACTACCAACAGGCAAAAATTTAAAATTTATATAAACTCTTGATATTCATTTTTTTATTTTCAGAAAAAAAGCTCGAATTTCACAGTTTTGTAAAGTTCATTTGTGACTATCTTGAAAGCGCAAATATTCCGACGTTTATATTTCATTACATTAAACAACCTGAATGTACCTTGTGCCAGCCAAGTTTTTATAAACGTTTGATTTTGAATTAGAGCACTGATATTTCTTTTGTGTGGAGTCAGGAAGCATGCAAATTAAAAGATTTTTTAAAAGGCTGATCGTAAGCTTATAATTTATGGAACGTGTATTAGACACGAAAGATATAAGTCACTACTATAATATTCTAGAACAGAAGGCGCTTTTTAAAAAGTCAAAAAGTGATAAAAAGAAAAAAGTTCTATCAGATGGTCTGAAGCAGCTTTTGTTTGCACTTACAAAATCCAGCCCGTTTACCATAACAAAAATTAAGAATTCTTGATTAGGATGTGAGCGATTCTGGATTAGAAATGTGCCTTCAGAAGAACAAAAAAAGTTCCAAGCAGACATTTATAACTGTATTGCAAAAAGAGCTTAAGAAAGAAGCTAACACAAAATTTTGATAAGGTATTAATATTGAAGTTTATATATATATATATATATATATATATATATATATATATTTATATAAATATATATATATATATATATATAAAATTTAGGAAAAAGGAACAAAACATACACGGGAGTTCCCCTTTTATGAAAGTGCAAACAATTGTAAAAAAAGTTCTCTGGAGAACCATTCATTGCAATGGAGTATAAACAGAGCCTAGCAAAAACAACTAGTATGGATATGTTCATCTCAAAATAGTTTTCGAATACGTTTTGTCATGCAAAAGGCGTGATTCAATATCAACAAGGTATAACCATAAGGTAAAACTTTTTACCGCTCGAGTTCTAAGTAAATCATGCTGAGAGTCTTTTTTTGGACCAAGCAAAATAAAACAATGAGGGGGACAACGTTTTTTTAAAATAATTCATTTTATTTCTATTTTAAAAGATTTTTTTCAGTCATTTTGATATGTTTAAGTATGGGAAAAGATCCTGCAAAATAAGTTTAAAATTGTAAAAAAAGCATAACCAGAGCAATCTCAATGTGCCTGCAGTTTAATTGGAGTGACTTCCAGGTATTGCTATCTACTAAACAGTAAAAAGAAAAATTTAACTCACAGCAATTTGCTATTAGAGTAGATATGATATAAAGTTTTAAGATTCTTCTCATTATTCTAAAAGTGTATCTGTTATGCAATGGATGATTTCCGAAAGCACAACAATGGGTTCAATAGATGACTGCTAATTAAGCTAAATAAAGCAGAAATGAGCAAAATGAGGAAATTGTGTTTGCTTGTCTTCAACAACCAAATCGTGACTTGTGTTTGGAAAGTGTATTCCAATTTACGATCATTTTTTTAAATATTCTACATCTGAATGAGTTTGTATAAGTTTGTTTAGGGCAAGAGAATCTCAGTGGTTTTGAGTGCTGTTGCTCTGTTACTTTTCTTAGCATTTGTTGCCAACGTTTTTTGCTGCATAAGTTGCTATGTTGGACTGTGGTGGTTCCATGTTACTCCAACTGCGTTTGTGATGTAAGGGATGCTTAGGAAGAGTCTGAAGTTGCATTTTTTTGCCCAATCATTAGAGATGGTTGGTGATGGGTGGTGATGGTGGCCTCCATAATAAGTCGGTTGCTGGAAAAATTATATAAGGCAAGTTTGTGAAGTTATGTATGCTGTAGATCTATTGTCTATAGTATAAAAATTTGTATTTTCTATGCGTGCATCAGTTTCGGCTCAATAACAGATAGTTGAAATAATCGATCTTCGAGAAATTTCTTTTCATCAAAATAATTCTCATAGATGTATCATTTTAAATTGTGCTAAGAATAGTTTTAGCTTGACTCTTTGACCTTTGTGATTCAAGTTTTTCATCATTTTTGTGATTGAACCGTTGGTGCTAGTTGAAGTTTTTTGAAGCGATAGATGCTTGTTCATTTATTACGTACTTTTCAAATTTCGCATGTTCTGCTGTTCTTAGCGGATGAAGTAACCAAAAATTAATTATTTTTGTCACCGTTGTTTTCTGTCATAATAACCAAAGTACTGGTTGAAGGAAGCAACTAAATTGATCTCCGTTGGAGCGAAACAGTTTTTCAATTAGAAATTTTTGAAAGCCAGTCATTGTTGACATTGAAGCAGTTGGGCCGTGTTGAAGAAGAGCCACATCCAACCATTTTGCCGGTCATAATATCTTTTTTTTTATTAAGGTATCATTTGAGGTGTACTTGAAATCTTGCAGGATCTAAGCAGGATCTTGTCAAGTTTTCTTTTTCTCTTTGTTTTTGAAACAAAAAAACTTGATTATGTTTTTCGAAAAAATTGTTGGTTGATTGAAGTTCATATTGAAAAAAGAGGCAAAAATTTAATTACAGTACTACCAACTGGCGAAAAGTTAAAAATTACATAGTACTATTCATGCTCATTCTTTATCTTCAGAATTAAAATCTCGAATTTCACAGTTTCGTAATGTTCATTTCTGACTATCTTGAAAGCTCAATTATTGCGAAATTTATATTCTATTTCATTAAACAACCTAAATATATTTTGTGCCAGCCAAGTTTTTATAAAATTTTGAATTTGAAATAGAGCATTGATATATCGTTTGTGTGGAGTCAGGAAGCATGCTAATAAAAGATTTTTACAAGGCTGATCGTAAGCTTATAATTTATGGAACGTGTATTAGACACGAAAGATATAAGTCACTACTATAATATTCTAGAACAGAAGGCGCTCTTTAAAAAGTAAAAAAGTGATTAAAAGAACAAAGTTCTATCAGATGGTCTGAAGCAGGTTTTGTTTGCAATTACAAAATCCAGCCTGTTTAAAACAACAAATTGTAATAATTCTGAATTAGGATTTGAGCGATTCTGGATTAGAAATTTGCCTGCAGAAGAACAGAAAGAGTTCGCAAATTCCAGCAGACATTTATTACTAAATTGCAAAGAGAGCTTAAGAAAGAAGCTAACACAAAATTTTTGTAAGGTATTAATATTGAAATTACATATTGAAGTTTATACACGGAAGTTCCCCTTTTATGAAAGTGCGACCAATTATAAAAATAATTCCTCTGGAGAAACATTCATTGCCATGGAGTATAAACGGTGCCTATCAGAAACAACTAGTATGGATATGTTAACCTCAAAATTGTTTCCGAATACATTTTGTCATGCAAAAGGCGTGATCCAAATTCAACAAGGTTTAGCTATAAGGTTCAAATTTTTACCGCTCGAATTCTATTTTCATGACGCTGAGAGACATATTAATGACCAAGCAAGTCAAATAATTAAGGAGGACAACATTGTTTTAAAACAATTCATATTATTTCTATTTGAAAAAAAGTTTTTTCAGTCAAATTGATTTGTTTAAGTATAGGAGAAGATCCCGCAAAATAAGTTTAAAACTGAAGAAAAATTGCATTACCAGAGCAATATCAATGTGCCTGCAGTTAATTTGGAACAACTTCCGTGTATTGCTATCTACTACACAGTAAATAGAAAAAAGCTAACTCACAGCAATTTGCTATCTGAGAAGTTATAATACAAAGTCTTAAGATTAAATTCATAATTGTAAACGTGTAACTGTTATGCAATGGATGAATTCCGTTAGCACAACAATGTGTTCAATAGATGACTGCTAATTAAGCTAAATAAAGCAGAAATGAGCAAAATGAGGAAATTGTGTTTGCTTGTCTTCAACAACCAAATCGTGACTTGTGTTTGGAAAGTGTATTCCAATTTACGATCATTTTTTTAAATATTCTACATCTGAATGAGTTTGTATAAGTTTGTTTAGGGCAAGAGAATCTCAGTGGTTTTGAGTGCTGTTGCTCTGTTACTTTGCTTAGCATTTGTTGCCAACGTTTTTTTGCTGCATAAGTTGCTATGTTGGACTGTGGTGGTTCCATGTTGTTCCAACTGCGTTTGTGATGTAAGGGATGCTTAGGAAGAGTCTGCAGTTGCAGTTTGTTTGTACTCACCCGTCAGAAATTGTAAAGATGTTTGAGAACTCATCATAGAATATAGACTTTTTTCTCCAGTTGTAGTTCCCTTCATTTTGAGTGGTGATGGTGGCCTCCATAATAGGTCTGTTGCTGGAAAAATTCACTAAGGCAAAGTTTGTGAAGTTATGTATGCTGTAGATCCATTGTCTGCAGTATAATAATTTGTATTTTCTGTGCGTGCATCAGTTGCAGCTCAATAACAGCTACTTGAAATATTCGATCTTAGAGAAATTTCTTTTCATCAAATTTAAACTGATAGATGCATCATTTTGAACTGTGGTAAGAATAGTTTTAGTTTGACTCTTTGAACTTTGTGATTCACGTTTTTCATCGTTTTTGTGATTGAACAGTTGGTGCTATTTGAAGTTTTTAAAAACGATAGATGCTTGTTCAATTGTTACGTACTTTTTCAAAATTCGCATGTTCTGCTGTTCTTAGCGGATGGAGTAACAAAAAAATCAAATATTCTGTCACCGTTGCTTTTCTGTCACAATAATCAAGGTATTTGTTGAAAGAAGCTACTAAATTGATCTTCGTTTGAGCGAAACAGTTTCTCAACTAGAAAATTTTGAAAGCCAGTCATTGTTGACATTGAAGCAGTTGGGTTGTGTTTAAGAAGTGCGACATCAACTCTTTTTTTTCCAGTCATATTAACTTACTTTTATTAAGGTATACTTTGAGGTGTACGTGAGATCTTTTGAAAAGGCATATTAATTGCGCATATTTGACAATTTTCAGATATTGAATTAACTATGATGTGAACACAGAAATTTTGTTACCTGAAATAATTTAGGAACATTGCAGAGAAATGATGCTTCAAAAATTGAGCTAGTGTCTGAGTGGTGAGAGGTGTAATTGGTTGAGCACAGACATGCTTAGAAAAGATATTTCTTGCATTTCTTGCATAGAAGCAACGACCTGCGTTTGGAAGCAGTCCAACGATAATATCTTGTAGAAAATCTAATGCTAAACTTGCATGAGACATTACTGGAATCAGTGGTATCGATATTTCATTTTTTTGTTGGCTTCTGCAGAAAATAAAGAAAAAACTCCTATAATATAAGATCAAGAACTCGATCAAAACAGGAATGCAGCCTTCCATTCAGAGCCGTGTTTGAAAATGTTATTGTTTCTCTAATGCCCATATACTTATGATATTTAGTCCAGATTTCTTGAAATGAGTTCCTCTTGCTACAGTTGTGGTTCAACAATTTGTTTTGGTAGTTGGTCTCAAAGTAATAGCCTGCCTGGAATTCCGTCCTCGACCAATGTTGTGTGCAGATTTTTTAGATAATTTTGACAATTATAAAATGAAATTGTTGTATCCCTTTTGGTTTTATTTTGATTCAACTATCAATTATTTGCTTCGGGTTTATCAACACCTTTTGAATACTCTTTTGAAATATTCAATCATATCAATTTTGATTCTGAATGCATTTGATCAAACGGAATAGTTTTCATACCGTGAATTGTGTATCTACTCGCCTCATGTCAATTCAGCAAGCAAAGTTTCTATTTCAAGTTCCTAGGATTCAATAAAAACTGTCAGTAATTTGGGATTGTCCTCAAACAAGCAATTATCTTGCATTAAGCCTTGCGCGGTTTCCAAAAAGAAAATTCATTTTTTTCAGACCGTTTCATGTTTGTAGCTGTATTGAGATTAACTGTTGACAGATAGTCAACAGTTGCATTAGTTTCTCGGGAATGTGACCAAAAACGAAATTTTTCAAGACGTACTCTGAAACTGCCTATTGAATTCTCGCTTTCCATTGGTTTCTAGACTTTTATTTTGTTACCATAAAAGATTTTCCCTGCTGCAAAAAACGCACTTTTACATCAGAGAATTAACTGCCTATTTGTTTTAGCTATCTTGAGTGATAATTGACAGGATTCATTTAGATATTCTTGCATAATTTCACAGCGTTCTGTTCGTTCAGTTGAAATTCCTTTCTTCGCGTAGTGACTTGAAAAATGCGTGCCATGGAAGCGCTAAGTTTGCCAGTTTTGTGATATAATAATTGGAATTTTTAAAAAATCCAAAGAGGTTGAGCATTTGTTTAATAACTTTGACAATCAAATCCTCTACTTTACTATTTTATTCAGAACTTAGGCTATGTTTTGCAATATGGTGTCCAAGAATTATATTATTTGCAAAACTTAACTGAAAGTTTCCTCTGGACAAATTAAAACCAGGTTGTGGTAAGGTCCTACAATTTTCTATAGCTATTTTATAGTTTTGTTTTAACGTTTCAGTTTTTTGTTTTTGTGCCGGCGCAAAACTTTTCAAACAATCAAAATATATAAAACATTGACAACTAGCTACACACATTTCCATGTGTTTACTAAAGCACAAGCGGAAAATCATAGTATATCTGTACAGTCCTTGCCATCACGTTAAATTGCGAGAAATTTTTCACCAACATTGGAATCTGATTTCTGCACACGTTTTATCCGCCAGCGGCATTGTCATGTAAGCATGACTGTAGTCAATTTTACAAAAAATTTTTTCCCTGTCTACAGGCGCCAAAGTGTCTGATAATTGAAGAAAATGAAAATGATTATTAGTAAAGCCATTTTGAAGAAGCTAAATTTTGAAGAAGGCAAGTACCGTCATTTTGAATAAACTATGTCTATTCTCAACTTTCCCGACATTTTAGGCTGCACAAATACCAGCGGTGAATACTTGGAAAATGGCAGTGTTGTAGTGAAGAAGGATTGTAGCATGCATGCTTGATCTATGAAACATTTGTCACGTATGGGTGTCGATCGCGTTGAATCAAACGTATAAATTGATTTTCCATGTTCAAACGCCATTGTTAAAATACTGTGTTTTATAGCAATATCGCATGACTTTTTACAAAATTTTCCACCATTTTCGTTGCTCCAGTTGTCTGCAGATAACCTTACCTAGCATTTCACCTAGCATTTCTCCAACAAAAAATTATGTTTAGCTCACTGATCGTAGAATCCAAAACTGAGTTTGTTTAAAATGTTTTATTGCGTTATCAATGAAGTTTGAATGCCGTTTAAGTTTTTGAGATAAGGAAAGCTTTCTTGTTCTGCAAACCAACTTTTTGCTTTTGGCAATTGTTTTGTTGTGACGTATCTTTACTTTCAGCTATTGTATTTATCTCTACTGTTGATGATTTTACAATCTACTGTTTATGACAGTGTACTGAAGATGATTTGATCGATATAAAACTAGAAGCGTGTTTTGACCAATGATATGAGTTTGAAAAACTGGATGAGGTTGAAGACCAATTATTCCCATTTTTTGTGATGCAAGAGACAGTTTTCCTAATGAAGATATAACACAGAATCAAATTTATCGCGCAAAAAATAATGGTGGTTCAAAATTTCCGATAACATTTTGATGATATTAACAGATATTTTTCCATTGACAGCTTAAAACCAGGTTGTGTTATGGTCCTAAAACCTTCAATTACATTTTTAAAGGGTTTGTTTTAACGCTCTAAGCTTTTTTTTGTGTCGGCGCACCACTTTCCAAACAATCAAAATGAATAAAAAAATAATTAGCTACACACATTTCCAAGTGCTTACTAACGCACAAGCGGAAAGTCATAGGACATCTGTGCAGTCCTTGCGCTCACACTAAATTGCTAGAAATTTTCCACAAACATTGGAAGCTGATAGATGCACACGTTTTATCTGTTAGGGGCATTGTTATCTAAGCATGACTGCTGTCAATTTTACGGAAATTTTCTTCTCTGCCACAGGCGCCAATGTGTCTGACAATTGAGGAAAATGTAAATGATTATTAGTACAGTAATTTTGAAGAAGGTGATCATTCATGACTCTTGAAACTATGGTTATTCTCAATTTTCCCGACATTTTAGGCTGCACAAATACAAGCGACGAAAACTTAGGAAATGGCAGTGTTGTAGTGAAAAAAGATTTTGTCATGCATGCCTGTTCTATGAAAATTTTGTCACCTTGGTATGCCGATTATGTTGAATCAAACGTATATATTGGTTTCTCATGTTCAAGCGCCCGTGTTAAAACTGTGTACTTTATACCAATATGCAGTCAGTTACGCGAAAACATTAAATGATGTTCTACAAAAAGAAGTTCCAGCATTTTTCCAGTTGTGTGCAGATAAAAATTTTCCACTCGCTTTTCTCCAAACAATTTTTAATGTTTAGCTGACTGATCGCAGGATACAAAAACTGAGGATTTCTAAAATGTTTAATTGCGTAATAATTGACGTTTGAAGGCCGTTTAATTTTGTGCGATATTGAAAGTTTTCTTGATCTGCAAACCAAGTTTTTGCTTTTAGCAATTGTTTTGTTATGAGGTATCTTTAATTTCGATTATTGGATTCATCTCTACTATTGATGTTTTTAAAGTCTACTGTTGATGACATTCTACTGATGATGTTTTTATCGGTTAAAAACTGGTTGCGTGTTTTGACCAATTAGATGAGTTTGAAAAATTAGATGAGGTTGAAGACCATTTTATTCAGTTTTTTGGAATGTAAAAAACAGTTCTCCCAATGAATTTAAAACACAACATTGAGATTCTTGCGCAAAAAATAATGTGGTTCCAATACTTCCGATAACATTTTGTAGTGATGTGTACGAACTTTCAGGTCTACAATCAGTCACGTCTTTATATCATTCGTTTTTTTTAGAAAAGATCCGGTTATTGTGAATTCCATTTAAAAACATTGTCGGATGAAAAAAGTAACAGCCAGGTTGAATTTAAATTTAAATCCGGGTATCAACAAGAGCATCAAAATAAAAAATAGTGATCTTCAGCTGTATATATTGAAATTTGTATACTTGCATATTGATAGAAAAAGTTTGATTAGGAGTAATTACAAATGAAAGCAAAAAATGCGACTGTGGTTTCATCACATTTTTGTGATACCTCTGCAATAACAGAAATAGGGTATTTCACCGCCTTGCGAAGTTTGTCTTAGAAGACAATCTCATTGCATATGGCCAGGATGACAAATAAAAAATTGCCATATGCCATGATTAGTTCGATATTTTTGAAAATTCGTTGGTTTGTGTTCCGAGTACCGGAAACTTTTTCTGCAGTTTTCAATGTCTCAGGTGAATAACTATGATTGAACCATTGCCCAAAATTTCTGCGATTATTACTGATTCTATTTCCTTTAATTGTACAACTACGGCTCACCTGTCGAACAGCTTTTAATATTGCATTATCTGTTTTCTGATCCTTTCGGTGCCTTGTCAATTTTTTTTGCCTCAGCAATTTAGTGACTTAGTTTAAAAATTAAGTCAGGCTGTCCAACACAGTATTAAATGTTTGATTATTCACTTGCCTAACTACTTGAGTTAGTCTTAAATGCGGTTGAAACCGAATTTGCTCCAGGTGAAATGTTCTTCAGATATAGTGTCTTATAAATTGCGTGCAAATAGAGTCAACTGTTTCTGTATCTGGTCGCATAATTTCCATTTTTTTGGATCTGTTGGCGTTTCAGCAAGGATTGTACCCCAATTCTTGTAGTTTCTTCTCATGATTGATGTTTCTCTTGCTCCAGCAATATTACCAAATATATTTAACCATTCATTTGTTCTTTTCAGATGTCTTTCTTATAAGTTCCTAGAACCCGATCTCATTTGCAATGAAATATAGTTTTTCATATCGTAAAAAACTGTGTGAGATCTATTTTATCTGCCATTGGCAGGTCAAAAAACCAGCTAGCTGAGTGATCCATCGGCCTTCGAAATTAACGAAAATAAAACTTTTTGGTACCTGGTAAAGATTTGGGGAGGCTCAGCAGAATTTAGCAACGTTGTGTGCGTGCAAATGAATAGATCGAAAACGATAATAGGAATAATTGATGAAACATAATGTGGCTCTGGCTTTACTAGTGTATGTGATTCGTCTGTGAAAAAAAACTATATATCCGCCTTGCGTAGGTTTTCTCAGGAGACAATCTCGAAACATAATTTGTATATACAAATTTTTGCTAAATGCCATGACTGGGCCTAGTTCGAGATTTTTGACATTTAGTTGGTTTCTAATCCGGCCACGAGAACGCTCGTCCGTAGTTTGTCTATGTTTGAGATGAGAAACTACGATTGTATTTTTGACCAAATATGCTGCAATTATTACTGATTCTCCTTCCTTTATTTGTGGCACCACGACTTAGCTTTCAAACAGTTTGTCAATTTGCATTATCTGTTGTCCGATGTTTTTTCTGTGTCTCTGCCAATTTTTTTGTGCCTCAGTGACTTAAGGATTTGGTTTTGCTCATGTGCAATGAAATATAGTCTCTCAAAAAATTAGCTAGCTAAGTAATCGACCGGTCTTCAAGTTAATAGTCTGGAAACAGTTCGAGTAATTTTAAGCTCCGGATTTGATCTCTAAGCTCTTTAAAGTCCTCTGCTGGTCACCCAGAGACAAAGAGAATGAATATGAACTGTTTGGACTGATTAAGTTGTTTCTAAGCGTGTTGTTTTTGCATTGGTAATAACCGTGACTGCTGCTGTTTTATGACCGGATTTTAATTATAAAATCAAATATTTATTTGGTAACAATATCAAACCAATCACTGAAAAATTTGGTATGTAATGCCTTTTATAATTAAAATTGAGGTGGTATCAACAGTTTGCGAATTTTGGGGAGTTGCAATCAAGTTTCGGATGTTTTTGAATGGAAAAGAGTTGTTAGTATCACTCAGTGAATACGAACTTAAATCTGTTAACTTAGGCAATAAGGCTGGAACAAAATTTGTTAATAGCTATGAAATTTAAGTCCATTAATTGTGGATGTTTTTTAAAGTGCGTTGAAATTGGATTCATAAATTGAGTGCAATTTTGTAAATCAAATTTGTTTGCAACGTTTGTACTTCTGAAATTATGAATTGTTTTCGGTAGTGTTTAATTTAAGCTCTCGTTGTAATTATCCATCAAATTTCGGATAGATCAATGTTTCTGCTCTTCGAATGCAAACAACGTGACCATACCCGTTAATCAAATTTTTGTCCAAATTCTTTTCAACTCTATTCCATCTATCAATCAGCTTTCAACCTACTTACTTTCAGTTCAATCGTCTCATTAAAAGACCCAAGTTTTGCAACGACAAATTTCCCAGTTTTGCAGATTCTCTATAATTAAATTTACAAATTTGTATTATTTCAAATAAATCAATTTATCCAAACAGGTTCAACTATCAAACCATGTTTCCAAACATATCATTTATCAAACCATAGTTTCCTTGATATTCGTGATTAAAACTTAATCTTAACTGTTTCGGTCATGACATTGAGGTCGATCTAAATTGAAGTTTTCAAATTCAAGTTCTCTCAAAATCGGCTATTCTTATAAGATCTATATAGAATACACGGAAGCAGAGTTCTCTCGGAAAAAAAATAGTTTCATTTATTAATTTTCAGTACTTTCACTTATCAATTTTACCGCGTTAGTTTTAGGAAAATTTAACGAGCGAACAATACAACTGATAATTAAGGAATTAAATTGGTGAGTCAAAGTTATTCTAGAAAAACTGCAAAGATCCATTGCAAAGTTTTATAAGCAAAATTGTTTACCACCCTAACGATTGTTTAAAAGTAAAGTTAGGATATCTTTTCAAGAAACCTTTTTTGCACTAACAATTTTACTAAACGTGTCGTGAAAATTTGCAGAAAGAAAAACAACTAATATTTTAAAGGTAAGCAAAGGTTCCGTACGTTAAAAAGTTTTCTTAAATGGAATAAAATTGTCTTAAAACATTTGCAAATTTATCTTTGTGCCAAGCCGAATACGCAACATTTATTTTGATGGAACACACTGTACCGAATAAATGATTAAAAATATTTTTTTTAATTTAAGCTGGTAAGGAATGGAATATTTAAATTACTTTTTAATGCTAAAAACAAAAATGAAACGTTTGCAACCAATTTGTATAATTCTAGAGACCCAAAACAACGGGATCAGAACCATCTGGACCATGGATCCTGTTAAAAATCCGTTAAAAGGCTGCTAAAAAGGTTTATACAACGGCAATTTCTCTCACTCCTCTTTTTTTTTATCGCTGAAATCAGTTATACGAAATTTTTGATGTATGAAGCAAGCGCACACATCGCATGATGTTTTACAAACAGAATTATTCTTTTCTTTCTGCTCCAATTCCATTTTCCGAAAAAGTTTATGTGCCTGCCGCCGGAATAATTTACGCCTGCTGTCGAATAATCACACTGAGACAGCGCAAGTAACAAAAGCTTCAGGACTGTTATATAACTGTTTTTTTTCAAGACTGTTGTTTAACAATAACAGGATGATTCTATTTGGGCTTCGTTTCAACTGTGGTAATGAATTTTTACGATTCTGATAATTTTTTTGACTTGAAAAACATTTCTTTTGAAACAATTGTTGACAGTAGTTAGTTCTCGTTTTCCTGTTCAATGTCTTTTTTGGAGGCTATTTTTAATGTTTTAATAATTTTTTTCCAGGTATCGATTTTAAAAACTATTTACTGGTATCGATTAAATATCACTATCGTTGAGGATTTTGTCTTTTTTTCCGAAACAAAGAGAATTAGAGGATTGAAACCTTCTCTAGTCAACTATATTGTCTCTTTATCTATCTTGTATTTGTTCTCGAATTGTTAAACACAAAATTACAGCTTTTACTGTCTTCTAAGCGCCTCAAGAATCGTTCCTATCTAAATCACATTTTGATAAGCCACAAAAATTTTCTTGATAATTTTTAATGGTTGCATAGAGAAAATTTTTCAAGATATGAAGAAAAAAGCTGAGCTTATTATAATTTGAACCGCATTGAATGTTTCGGAAAAATGATACGCCATCAGTTATGAAAAACCAATTCATATTTCTCTATCTTGCCTGCTCTTCAATTCTCTGTAGTAAATTTGTTGAAACCATTTTATCATGTGTCATTGTTGCGCCATTAGTTTTCGTGGCTCAATCTGTATATTGACATGATTTTTGATTACTCTAAAACCACAGGCTTCAGATAGTAATTTTGATCAATCATGACATCAATGATTTAGTCAAAATTGCATTTTTTTGTTTTTATTTGGTTGATAGTTATTCCAGGACTTTCCCTGCTGTTTATTAATGTCTCAAATGGTTCACATGGTTTTGCCAGTGGATTATACAACTGTGTGATTTTATTTTGATCTTTAAAGGCTATTCAACTCATTTGTTCTACCAAACCACCGTACAGAGCATGTTGCCGGAAAAACCTTGAAGCAAAACTCAGACAATTTTGTCCCGTTGATAATGTAAGCTACAAAATAAAATATCTTTCGTTCACAGCTTTTTATTTCTGAAACATTTTTTACGGCAACGAAAGACTCAAATGTGAAGGGTTTCATTGAATGCACGTAATGTCGAGCCGCTGTTTCTCTAATGATTTGTGGGTTTGTTTTGTATTGTCTAGGTGAATTATAAAATCGATAGACTAAAACGTTCTCGCTGAAAACTAGTCAGTCTGAAAACCAATTAATTTGGAATCGGAAGTCCCCATGCACTTTGATTTTAAATGATGCAGAGACGCTCACTTTTATCTCCAATCATAAGGCAATTTTCCATAATAAACCTCTCCCGTTCTTTTTCCAACTACTGTTTTTCGGAATATTTAAGTAGTTCTCTGATCGGGGTCAATTTTTCAAGTAGAAAACTTCCAGTTGAGTACATAAGGAGAGTGTGCTCTCGGACACAAACAATATTTTGATGTGGTCTATAATCTGAACGAAGGATTTATAAATAACTGTTGACAATTTGCCTCGTCTGAATCAACCCTATTTAGTCATAGGGGGTAGTGGTAACAATTTGACTAACAGTTTAACAAAAAACTGGAGAAGATGACAATGGCCAACGAAAGGTTTTATGAGATTGTTCTTCTCAGGGACATTAAACTCTAAAAAGGTTAAGATTATTATACCTCAACCGTGTTCAGGTAATCGGTAGTTCAGGTGAATTTCAGGTGTAAAAGCACCCGAAAAACACTTGAACTGCTTTTCAGGATAATTTTCACCTGAACAAGTTTAGGTTTTTATGGCATTAGCAGTGGAACTACATAAAATTTTCTGGAAATAAATATAAATTAAAACACAACAAAAAACAAATTCTAGAAACCACAAAACTAACAAATTCTAATTTTTTTTAAAATACCTAAACCAGAAAAACTACCTAAATTTTTCAGGTTCATTTTTATTGTGATTTTCATGCAAGTTCAGGTAAAACTTCAGGCAGTGATGCCTGAATTTTTCTGGTAAAGTTCAGGTATATTTCAGGTAAGTTCAGGTGTTGTTCAGGTGGGATCAATTTGCCTGAACAATTCAAGTAATTTCAGGTTTTTTTCCAGGTAAATTTACATGAAATTTATTTAGAATGTACTTTCAAATTAGAAATTCAAACTTAAACTGGATTTCATGGAACTTTATCACCAATTTCATTTTTTTCTGTCCAAATAGTGAGCGATCTTAAAACGTTTGTTCTTTTTTCATTTTCGTCACATTTTTCAACCAATTTGCGTTTGCAAACTATATCTTCCCAGGTTGAGGTCCAGACCCAAATTTTCGTCTGATCAGACTTTTCGGACTGAAATTATCTCTGATCAGACTTTCCAGTAGGAAACTCACCCTGATCAGACTTTCCAGACACAAAAGGTCTCTGATCAGACTTTTCAGACCGAAAGTTTTCTGATCAGACCATCTTCAGACCATGGTCCAGACCATTGCCCAGACCTTAATCAGACTATGATCAGACTCAAGGGCGCTCGAAAACGGTTCTGATCAGACTCAAGGGCGCTCTTAAAAGTCTGATCAGAGAAAGATTTTACTTATTCGCCAAAATTTTTGATGCCTAAATTATTCCACACTTTTAAATCGCCGTTTCGATTTTAATTTGACATAAAAATTAATTCAAAAATTGATTAAAAAATCTTTACGAAAGTACAGTAGTCTTCTCCCGTAATGTCTGCGTGCTTTCACACTCCCAGTAGACATTAGTTTCATCCTAATATTGTAAAATGATGGATATGTTTTTAAAACTAAGTTATGTCATAACTCACAAGTTATTATTGAACTTTCATAACCTTTTATATATGCTGACCTCTAAGTAAGAAATTAAATAAATCATATAATCAAAAACAAATTGACCTAGTAAAAGAATTTGTGAGCTGAATGTCGAGTTTAAATATGAGGCAAGCAAGTTCAAGCACGACAAAAGATCAAATGGGGTTAAATCAACATTTTATTCTGAAACAACTTTTCAATTCAAATTCTACAAATGCAAACTATGCAACATTAGTTATAAATCACAACAACACACAATCAACAATTACTTGTTTCTGATTTAATCTGAACAACAGTTAATATAAAAACAGTACTTTTTCCGAATTCAACGCCAACTGATTTCAATCTATTTTCTTTCAGTCGCAGAAACGAAACTTTCAAAATGAATACTTCAACCATTATAGCATTTGTGTCTGTATTGAGTGTAGCCCTTAGTGTCCCTGGTCTTTTGCCCAAGTGGTCCTACTCTGACTCACCCTGTCCCTCCTTCTCAGCCATGGGCAACTTCTCCCTAGACAGATTCCTGGGCAAATGGCACGAGATACAGAGATACCCTAACCCAATGGAAGTCGGGTGCTCATGTGTCGTGTCTGACTATCAAGTCACTAGCCAGGACCAGAAAGGTAAAGAAAAGTGTTAAATGTTTCAAATAGTATTTTATTTAAAAGTTTTAAGTTAAAATAATTACTGATCATATCACTATTACAAGATTATGCTCAAGTGAAAGAAAACGAGAAAAAATTTAATCGTAGTTATAGCCAATATTATCCGGCTCATATCAATTATCATTATTAAATCAAATATTGGGCAAAGATTTTTCACTGCTACGGAAAGTGAAGTTAATAATTGAACTAACAGATGTATATTGTAAAAACCAAACATATAAACTATCAGTCTAAAGCTAAACAGCTGTTGAAACTGTACTTTATTGTGATTTAGGAAGCTATATCAAGATTAACATGACTTATATACAATCAGAAGAAGACAAAAACAGTGCTCTAAATGGACTCTACCTCAATGGAGACAACAAGGCTGAATTCGAGGTAAACTTTTACACCTTTAATCTTCAATTGTTTATTAACAGATTGAGATTTTAAATAATTAATATGATAATAAGCCGAAGAAGTAAACAGAACATTAATACTTTGCAGAAATGATGTTTTATTTGATTTATAATTTTTTCAACTTAAACACTTGGTTATTGCAATTGTTGGATCCCTGGTTAGTTTGTTTCGAATCCCCAAATTACCAAAATAAGATCCTTCTAATCAAAATGAACTGTGAACAGACATATGTGACCACGATTTAAAAGTACGAAGAATTATTAATTTAATTAAACAATGAATCTACATCAAGTTCTATTGAATTTTACAGGTCGCTTAACTTTAATTTCCATTGGTAATTGAGATTTTTTTCAAGTCACTTTAAAAATTAAAAAACTTTTGGCGGACGACCTTTTAATGAAAACTGTAATAAAATACATGGGTCGATTGGGGAGTTCGAATTTGCACGTGAAATCATAAAAAAAACTACCAAAGCTTTAACAAAATTGTGAATTTTTGCGCTTTTATCTGATCCAGAAATTTATTTAATTATATTTGTGAAATTTAAACTAATTGCAACTTTTCCAGTTAAAAAACAATCTTTAACAATGAAAGTTGATGTAATTTTAGTTCATGCCTCATTTCTCGACAAAAGCGAATGTGTTTTTCCTGGACACGGACTATGAGACTTACGCTCTGCAGTATGGATGTCAGAGAATATTCCCATATGGTCTACTCGAATCTGCTTTCATTCTTTGTGAGTATAGTTTTAACTGACGTTTGTGTTCAACCATCACTCTAGTTGAATTACTCATGAGCTCATTTTACAATGGCGAAAATCTGCAGTGCCAGAAGTTAAATTGCTAGAAGTTCCTACTTAGGCAGAAGTTGATTTCCGTTGAATTTCGTCACTTAAAAACCTTCGCGTATCGTGTTTTAAGCATGGTTAAGTGACTCTGCAGAAGTCACATCGAAATTTTGACTTAATATCTCGAACCGCTTTCTGGATAAACGCTAGCAGTTCTCAATGACTTCAAGCAGAGCAACTTAATCATAACATGAAATAATTACAAAAAAATAGTGATGTGTAAAAACAATCAATTGAAAATTTTCTCATCTCAAAAACATTAGCAAACAATAGAATACAAATGATAGATTTGATCGGGAAAATTTACTCATATTTGTCACCGTTGTCATTGATTACGCTTTTAATTAACCACGTGACAATTATAGATAAGTCATCAAGGAAATCCATATTTGTTGACAATTACATAAAAGGTCCTCGAACTAATAATTGCGGATTAGGAGGACAAAATGCATCTGCAACTAGCTTTGTCAAAAAGATGGATCTTGGGAATATTAGATAGCAAAAACTGAAGATCTATTCGGTTTAGCTCCAACCCCCCCCCCCCCCCCTCCCACCCACCTTAGTGAGCTTATTTTTAAGCCCACCAGGTGCAGGTCCTATTTTCTTACACAGTAACGTGCTATATAACAACATATGACGGGGGGGGGGGCGTAAAAACACTGGGGGAACAGAATAGATCCTTAAAAAGACATTCAATAATAGAATTTTAGGTTTATTGATGTGTTGGTCAGTGTTGTCCACGAAAGCCCGAAACTGTACCTTTTGCAAAGTATTGAGTACATATCAGAATTATTATTTTTTTCAGCAATCTCGGGCGGATTTCTCTCAAACAGCCGGCGAGTGGTCGGTTTCAGTAATGTCCAGCTGATGTTTAGAGATGCTAGCATTTAGGGGGGGGGGGGGGGGGGGGGTGGGCTTGAGCGGAGTGGGGGAGGGAGTTCACTGGGGCTGTAAAAGTTTTAAGATTAAAAACAGTCCTTTTCACTATTAAATTGTCTCCTAAAAACACAGTTTTGGTGAATCGCATTCTTAGGCTCTAGTAAGCCGAAAGGCTCTAAGAGAATTGAATGCCCTCTGCTAAAGGAAAAATGGATCAGACAAAAACTCGGTCACACGAAAAGTCGCATAAACGAGAAACAGGAGTAATATAATTGCCAAAAATATCGTTTGAGAGCATATCATCGTTTTTCGTGCAATTGAAACTTCAAGTTATATATCTTAAGCACATAAATCTGCCAAAAAAATGTTTTCTTTCACATACAATCATCTCCTTATTCAATTCTAGTTGGTAATTGAGTAAATCCTGTTGCTTTTCATAATTCAGCTCGAACTGAGACGTTGCCTGCTGACTTGGTGACAGAACTGAAACAAAAGATAGCAGATCTCGGATCAGACATCTCCAAGTTTGAAGAACCACAGCATGTCGGATGTCCTACTCCTCAGTAGCCACATCAATTACAGACTTAACAAATAAATAAATCATGGCATTTTATGACAAACTTCTTTTTCATATCGCTCATTTCACTAATTTCTTAAAAGTTGAAAAATAATTAGTTTAATTAAATAAACATCTGAAAGTGAAATTTTTTGCACTTTAACAGCGTTTAGTGGAAACAAATGAGATCAGATGATGACTTTGATGATATCGGATCAGTTGATTGAAACAAAGTTGAAATGTCACTTTTGGCGACTGGAGATTAGAGGGAAAAAATTTCACGCGACAGAAAATCTGAATATATTATAACACAAACAGCACTATTGAGACGTTAGGTCTTAAAGTGTTGACAAAAGTGAAGAGTAATAGGTTTCATGCGAAACAAAGCGAGAAGGATTTGACCGGCACTTCGATTTCTCGACCCGAACGGGCCTAGCATGCAGTGCTCGCAAATTCCTATTATTACTTTAGCGTTTTTGTTGGTACCTGCCATCAAAGAGAAATGGCGCATTTGCCTTTATACCCTTGAGCCAATTTGAATCAGACAGCCAAAAAATTAAAATTAACTGAACAATGTTTTAGACGCATGAGGATATGAGACTTGTCGGCACAAAAATATGAACTACAAGATCAATTCAACGGTCAAAAGACCAAAGAAATGTAAGATAAAAGCAACGAAAAGTTGAATAATTAAACGGCCGAAGTTGTTGAATAGTTAAAAAGGTGTGTAACAGTTGTCTATGTAAATGCAAAGCTGTCTTTGACAAAGATTCTTCAGCACAAGCTGGTTTTATGACAGTAATTAGATTTAGCTGGCGTATTTGGTAATAAATAATTTTCAGCTCAAGAAACAAGAATTCAAAAACTGAGCTCTGCCACAAAATTTGATGCTTTGCTGGCAAACCAATAAAGAGATATTCTTCGCTCTCTAGTTTAACAGAACAAAACTTGAAAGTTTGAACGCGATGCCGAGAAGACAAAAGAAACCAAGGGATCCAATGAAGCCAGCACCATGCCTTGGCGTGGTCCGGCTTGACTATGACTACCCCCCAGCTAAGGGCGACATCGACAGTCCGGACAGTTTTGGATACGACGTCTACTACAGGGCTGTGCCCGGGCTAACTTTTGAGATGTGTCAAGAGGGCAAATTAGAGGGCGAGGTCAAAGACCGCTACTTTGAAACAATTGATTGGCTGATCAATGAAAAGAAAGTACAGTGCATCACTGGCGATTGCGGATTCATGGCGTATTATCAAAAGCTAACCCTTGAAGAGGTGAATAAAAAGTCCTCGGTTCCGATTGCTATGAGTGCACTTATGCAGATACCGGCCATTATAACAGGACTAAGTTCAAAAGAGGGCATCATAATCATGACCGCAAATGAGGAGAACTTCCTCAGCATGCAAGATGCCTTTAAAGAGGAGTTTGGAGTCGATATCTTGGAACCTCGACTGCACATTGTAGGATGCGATGGAGTTGATGGATTCGAAGCTGTAGCTCTCGGGGAAAAAGTGGACGTTGAGAAAGTCCAGCCTGGCATCGTCAAGTTAGTTCGGGAAAAGTTGATAGAGTTCCCAGATACTAAGGCCATTCTTCTGGAATGTACGGAGTTGCCACCGTATGCGAATGCGATCCGTGAGGAGTCTGGGCTTCCAGTGTTTGATGCAATCACGTGTTGCAATTTCTTCGTCGATGCATTCCAGGAAGAGGACATGTATGGGAAGCAAGGGTGGCAGGAGGAATGGGATGGGGAGCAGGAAGACTACACATTTGGGGACAATGTGCCAGAAGACCAGAAGGATGATTTGGTCAATCAACCTGCTGAAACTGATGACTAGTGAGACGGGAATTGATGAGAATCGATACCTAACACAGCCAATATTTCGGACTAAATTTTTACAATAAAAGATTTCCGGATCTTTTCCGTTTGTGCCCCCCCAGCTTAGGGGATGCATATTATTTGCGCCCCCAGACGCATGTGCCATATTTTTACATACGTTTTTACCATGTAATGGCACGTGCTTTGTAACTGGGGAGCGGTGGAGGGGGGCACAAAAGGAAAAGATCCAAATTTCCAGTCACACTAAATTGATTTGTACAGCTAAAAATTTATGCATTAACATAAAGTTATAGAACTTGCTCCATTAACGCTTAGTTACTTTTGTTAATTTCAAAAATGTGTTATCGAAGAGGAAATAATAGAACTTGTTACGGCTATTAACTGACTACGTTTCCAAAATAACTTTGCGGGCTCGTAAATCTTTTAGGTCCCGAACCTTCGGATCAAAAAATCAATAAAATATTATTTCAAACTCTTGTCTCGGTTGCAACTTGAAACTCGTTGAATAATACTTTTATTGAAATCGTATTCAGATTTAACTAAGTAATCCACTAATTGGATGATAACAATGAAACTGATTCTTATGGCAATCTGAACAACTTATTAATTTACAACTCGGAACAATGTTTTTATTATAAGTAAAGAACAACATAAATGTTAACAATTTGGTTTTTGCATTATCAAACATTTTTCAATTCCAGAAAATCACGTTATTTAAATGGAAAATACCCAGAATAACAATAGCATAACCAATTAAGTCATAAAGGGCGATTAAACATACCTAAAAATTTGAATAATCTTTATAAAGTTGAACAAAATTATTAAAGTCAATTTGTTTGAGACAATAAAGAGGCAAATAATAAAACTTGGAACAATTGACCTTGAATTGTTAGCATTCAAGCTCAATAGAATGAAATAAGAATAAACAAAATTAGCTTCTTTGCTAAATACTTCAAAATTGTGCTGAATTTTGAGATTTTCGCATACGCGTTTTTCTCAATAATTTTTGTAGGAATTTGGTCAATCCAATGGTACTGTTGTACAGCTCGTAGCAAAAAAGATCAAATCCCCCATATGTTACTATCTCCGACCTCACCTTCAAGATCAAATTTCACTTTGAAAAAAGGGTAAGTGCATCATATGTAAAGAAACAGCCTAAAAATGACAACTAACATAATATATAATCGGCTGGAGACTACTGATAAATGATAAACACCTAATTGTACACTGGTCGGGACAACCATTCGAATAACATAATGAAACAAGTTCTGACCGCAACATAGCCTGCCCAGTTTTTGGTCATTTTCCAAAAACAACATTATTTGCCGTCAGTATTGACCGATATAAGTTTTATTCATGGTCGTTTGTAAGATCCCATTGAAGTTTTTATCAAACCTGCTCTTACTCTCTGATCATCACTTCTGCAGACTTCCTCAACTCTACCCAAAGGCCAATTGAAAGGATGGGTGTTTTCGTCGGTTATCCCAACAAGATCTCCTTTCTTGATCTCTTCTTGTTGCTCCTTCGCCCATTTGTTCCTTTGTGGCAAGCTAGGACGATACTCGTACATCCATCTATTCCAAACTGCAACTAGGATACAATGTTGGTCACGAAAAAGCTTCCTGTAGCTGACTCGTGTTCCAGAAAGCAATGCATTTGGCCAATTCATGTTAACTTCACCAATTAGGAAGGTATATCGGAAACGTCACTGCTAACGTCAGTAAGTAGACGGTTGTTTAGAAGTTGTTCCACTATGCATAATACCGTTCCCAACCTGTCTCCTTTCGGAGTTTGGTTTTCCAAGACAATAAACAGCGCTTTTTTGCAGGATCGTATCAATCTTTCCCAAACTCCACCAAAGTGAGGCACCGCTCTTGGATTGAAAGACCACTTGATGCCCGACTCGGATAACTTGACTGTGATTTTATCCCTTTGAAGCTCGGCAAAGCACTCCTTGAAAGCTGGCGCTGCTTCAACAAAATTCGTATCGTTATCCGATATAATTATCTTTGGCTGATCTCGTCCTGCAAAGAATCGATGGACCGCATCAATACATGAAGCTGTGTCCAAACTGCCAACTAACACTAAATGGACTGCTCGTACACTTAGGCATGTAAACAGGCATATCCATTTCTTTGCTTTCCGTCGAACCATCCTTACTTCGAAAGGTCCTAAATAATCAACACCTGTGTTCGTAAACGTGTTCGTACATTGTTCGTATCTCTGTCGATCGGAAGATCGCTCATTTGTGTTGGCTTGATGCTTGGAAACAATTGACACTGCACGCAATTGGGTTTAACTGATCGGAGGGCATTTTGTTACCCAAATATCCAAAACTTCTTTTGGACTGCGTTTCTAATGTACTCGACACACTCATTGTGAAAGACATTGTGCTGATAATTCAAGTACAGCTGAACTGCTCTGTGCTTGCTGGGTAAAATTAAATGATGTTTTGTTTTATATGGCAAATTTGCCTAACGGAGTTGCCCATTTGCTCTCAACATCCCGTTAGAGTCGATGAAGGGTATCAATGAGACGATCTTACTGTTTGGCGAAATCGCTTTGCAAGACAAAAGCAGTTTTCTTTCTAATGCGTAGCTTTCCATCTGGACAATTTCCCAGATGACATCTTCAGCCTCATTTAACAACTCGTAAAATGGTCTTGATTTATGTTTTCAAGACCAAACCCACCAAACCGTTCTGCGCAATTGGTTGAACTGGCTGAAGTTTTCCCAATTCAAGATATTTTGACTATCAACCTTAGCGATGAAAACATTAACGTCCATGTGTTGCTCAACTGGGTGCTGGTTGTCTTCTTCTAAAACGATTGGTTGTTTGAGCCACTCGGGGCTTGAATCCAGTTACTTCGCGCAACATCGTGAAAACTATTTCCTCTTGTACCTAAATCGGCTGGATTCTTCACACCATCAATACAATGCCATTCGTCGACTGTTGACGTGTCCAGTATTTTTGCAACACGATTGGCTACAAAAGTGGGTTACTTGACGTTGCTTGACCTTATCCAATGAATTACTGTTCTGGAATCTGACCACATAAACATTTACATTTTGTGAAAATGAAGAGAGTGCTCTTTGATGATAGCATCCTTCAGTCTGTTTCCAGTGACTGCTGCAATTAATTCAAGTTTCGGAATTGTGTGATGTTTCACTGGAGCTACTCGTGCTTTGCCCATGGTGAACGAAACTTTTTGTTCTGCTTTTCTGGTTTCTGTCAAGGTAAGCTACAGCACAGAAAGCATCTTCAGAGGCGTCACCAAAAACAATCACTTCATTTGTGACGTTTTCATTGCTTGTTTGATACCATCTGCTCACTTCAAAAGCTTCACCAACATTCAAATCATTAATTCAATCTGCAAATTGGATGTTCAGATTTTCGTCAGTGAAAGAGTCCCATTGTTGTCCTTTCGTTTGCCATAATCCTTTCAAAATGATTCTTCCTCTGATGACAAACGTGGTTGGGTATCTTAATGGGTCAAAAAAACTCGAAACAACTCATAGAACCTTGCGCTGTGTCCATCTGCTTTCCGGCTCAAACTCCATACCTCAACAAACTTTCAGTGTGTCGGAGACATTAATCCACTCGAGACCAAGTATTGTCAAGATTTTACCATGAACTTCGTTTCGTTCGAAGTTCGTCGCCCATTTTGTGAGCCTAAAACAGCTTTTTGACAAGAGTTCTGTTAACTACAATTTGATAACTACTGCTGTTGTTTTCACTTTTCAGGGAATCTAGCAAGTCATCCATATAAAAATAATGTGAAGCGATTCGACTCGAACGCTCGAATACAGATGAATTATCCAGAACGCATCGTTGATGGGCAAAATTTGCACACGTTGCAGATGACTTAGCTCCAAAAATGTGCCGATTTAATTGATAGGTAACAAGTTGGTCGTTTTTGAAAACCAAAAAAATCGCAAAAATTTTTGGTCTTCAGGCTTGACCTCAACTTGAAGAAACATTTCTTCGATATCTGCTGTCATCGCAAACTTGTTTTCTCGGAATCTTGACAGAATGCACATCAAAGTCGCATACATGTCAAGTACTGCTAAGAGCATTTCTCTAAGCGCGTAACCACGAAACTTACTTGCTACATTGCAAACCCTCCTGACTTTATCTGGTTTGAAAGGATTTAATACTGGACGGTGTGAAAGATACCACAAAAGATCGTCGCGAGTTGAAGCAAGTTCGTCAGAAGATAGGATAGAAACATATCTTCTTCGCAAATGGAACGCTATTGTTTCACTGTAATTTGTTTTGAATGGTGGTTCGTTGTCAAGTCGTCGTTTAGTCCTCAAAGTTGTCCAGTGCTGACCTAAAGTTGTTCAAAAAAGCTGATTTGTTTTCGTTCGACAGCAAACCGAATTCGTAGCGATCTCCGTTGAAATTTACCGTGGAGTTCAGGATTTCAGTCGCCAGCTTATCTTTTCTGTTCCTTTTGTCAGCAACAACCGAAGTGCCGAATGACTCCATATCGCACCATTTTTTGACAACTTCTGCTAATTTGATGTCATCTTCATTCGCAACACTTCAAGCTGCATCATTTAAACGGATTTCACTCACTGAAAGTGGTCCACTAATCGTCCGAACCAGTAGATGGTTGACTGCCCAAGCTTTGTTTTCTCTGCCATTCTTGTACTCCAGTGGTCGAATCATCTCGTAGACGTTTTGAACCAAAATGATTGTCACTTTCTTGAGATCAATTTTTTAAAAAAATCCCACGCATTCCAGATACGGGTATTTCAGCTTCATTTCTTGGACGTTGTACACGCTTCTGTCAACTTTTAGGTTTTTCTGACGGTTAACCGTGAGTTGCTTTCCTTTACTTTTAAGGCTGTTAGCCGGCCCAATCGTAACTTGCACTTTCTGACATGAAGTGCTTTGAGTACCATGGGTTCCGGTCTCATTTAAAGAGACTGTTTCACCGTCTAACTGGAGTCTGTCCAAAAGATCTTTGTCAACCCACGTCTGAGTTGAACTCCTTTCACATGCGGCAAGAGTGTCTTCAAACTGTCCGTCTTGACCGAAATTTCTCACGCGTGCGACATTCATGAGACCTCTTACTTACTCTGAATTACTGGTCAGGTTCTTGTTTTCTGACTTCACATAGACTGATGAAACGTCAGATTTCATTCTGCAATGCAAGATTCTGTTGTGAGTCTTCCCACAGTTGTCAATTCAACATTTCTTTTTTTCTTGGACAATCCTCTGCTGCGTGACTATCGGACAAATAAGCAAAGCACAATCTCTTTTCGTTTGCAACGTTGTATCGATCTTGCTTTTCCATATTCTTGATTTTCTCCCAATTCCAAATTCGATGATCGCGGTTAAATTTTGAATCAATTCTATCTTTATCAGTGTATGAACTCAAAGCTGACTCCCCTGAGTTCGGATTTTTCCTAAAATCAAACCTTTTTCCAAATTTGGAGGACGGAGCATCCAATTTGTAAAGTGGAAGACCACTGCTCATAAGTCGTTCATGTATTTGAGATTCTTCCTGTAGCCATTCAGTGAATTGAATCGGACTTGGTGCGCTCATTACCAGAGCCTGCAATTCAATAAACGCAAACCATTTTTGTTTGGTGTTAAAAGGCAACTTACTGTTAGCTATGTCAAGGTTGATGGGTGAAAACAAATTGTTTGAATATCCAAACAGCTTTAAAATAATTACAATCGATGAAACTGTGTCAGCAAATTCAACGAGCAAAGCCAAATCATTGAACCTGTTTGGACTGAACTTCTGTATTTTGGCCGACTGAGACAAGACAATGTGATGAGGTTGACCAAATTTTTCATTTGCATGGTGTTCCATGCATGATCATACGTAGCAAAAGGTAGCCCATTTCATTGACTGATCGTTTAGCCTTTCCAACTAAAAGAGTTTTCAAGTGACTCATCTTTTCGTCCTTGCTGATGTTACTACTGTCAACTGTAGCCAAAAACATCCACTCCCTTGTGGCCAATCCAAAGGGTTGCATCAAATTCTCTGAGCTTCAACTTGGGCAAGCTTCTCTGACTGTTTGCTCTAGGTGCGATATTAAATGTAGGAATTTTGAATGAAGAGGACAACTGTGCGCCATCAACATTTCTACTTTTATCGTGTCGGTTAAAATCGCGAAGACCTCGAATAGGCGTGCTTTCAACTTTGGTATCGTACTGCAACGGATTTCCGTAATCTTCGTCGGAACTGCATTGCATACTCCACTAACTGCTAGACATAGTTCTTATGTGTTTTTGCGGACAAATACAAGTCTTCCCGTGGCAAAGAAACTCGCATGTTCTGTGCATACTCCTTTCAACTCGTTCGATTTAAGGCTTCTTGCTGCTTTTGAGCGCTGTTCAACTTTGGACTCCGACTCTGAAGAGGGTTTCGATAAGAGAGAAGTCTCAAGATTAGCTTCTAGCATTTTGATCTGCAATTTCCATTCAAGTTGTCTCTTTTGCTCGTCATGATCTTGTCGCTTTCGTTCAAACTCCAATTCAAGCTTCTTTATCTCAATTTCGGCCTTCTTTTTTGCCCTTTCCGGCCTTTGTTTCATTCGCTGTTTACGCCAGTTTACCCAGTTTGCGTTCCGTTTGTCAAGAAACTCCTCTTCAAGAGATCGATTGATTGGCATTGAAACCGAAGAAACTGACTCTCGACTGTTTTCAACGTTGTTTCCACTGTCCTTAATTAGAACAGTTTGCACACCACTATCTAGCAGAAGGGTGTTCGTTAGTGTTGGGCTCTTTGGCGTGTCTTCAGTTGTTATGGTGAAGGCTGAAAATGATACAACTTCAAAAGAAACTCTTCTCTTTTTGGACTTGATTGATGCCTCTTGTGACATTCGCTGATCCAAAATTTTGAAGATATCTGACAGAATATCTTGCAGCACGTTCAAAGAGTTATCAACAATATTTTTAGCATTCTCTCGTTTACTTGAGGTACACCATTGCTGGTGGAACATGCGCATTTTTTCACAAAAAGGAATTTCTACTGCAAAATACGAGGGGATTTGATAGTTCAATCTCAAAATCCGAACATTTTCTTGTGTTACTATTTTTTGGATTTTTGGATTGCATCATAAATGGGTTTCAATTTGTGATTGAAATAATCCACAAGATCATTTCTTCTCTTGATGTACTAATTGTTAGGAACCTTTATCGTCAGCGGGTTTGATGAAGCACCTGTGGTTGAACAGCTCGGGAAATCGGTGGCTTTGTTCTCATCTTTTTTCGTCTGCTTGAATATCTTCTCCGTAAACTATCTTCTTTACTTCTTTTCGGTGCCCGGGTCGAATAAGGACCTATAATTTGTAAGAACTGCTATCTGAATACGTTTCCATAATAACTCTAGGCCGCTGGCTTAGAATCAGCATAAAATCAGCAGAATCATTAAACATCAGCTTAATCGGTTACAATTTGCTTTTTGGATTATCAAACATTATCAAATTCTAAAAAAACACGTTATATGAATAGAAAAAAAACCACAAATAACATTAGCATAACCATTCAAGGCAAATAGGGTGATTAAACATACCTAAAAATTTGAATAATCTTTATAAAGTTGAACAAAATTAAAAAGTCAAGTTGTTTGAGACGATAAGGAGGCAAATGGTAAATGTCAAACGCCGGAAACTGACATTGAAAACTTGGAAGAATTGACCATGACATTTTAGCACTCACGAAGCTCAATAGAATGAAAAAAAGAATAAACAAAATTAGCTTCGAAGCTAAACGCTTCAAAATTTTGCTTAATTTTGAGATTTTTGCATACGCGTTCTTCTAAAATTTTTCTGTCGAAATTTGGTCAATCCAATGGTACTGTTGTACAGCTTATCGCAAACAAAGGTCAAACCCCTTATGTTGCTGTCTCCAACTTCACCTTCAAGTTCAGATTTCACTTTGAAAAAAGGGTTAGTGCATCATATGTAAAGAAACAGCCTAAAAATGACAACTAACATAATATCTAATCGGCTGGAGACTACTGATAAATGATAAACACCTAATTGTACACTGGTCGGGACAACCATTAGAATAACATAATGAAACAAGTTCTGACCGCAACATAGCCTGCCCAGTTTTTGGTCGCCTTCCAAAAACAACATTATTTGCCGTCAGTATTGACCGATATAAGTTTTATTAATGGTCGTTTGTAAGATCCCATTGAAGTTTTTATCAAAACTGCTCTTACTCTCTGATCATCACTTCTGCAGACCTCCCCAACTCTACCCAAAGGACAATTGAAGGGATGGGTGTTTTTGTCGGTTATCCCAACAAGATCTCCTTTCTTGATCTCTTCTAGTTGCTACTTCGCCCAATTGTTCCTTTGTTGCAAGCTAGGACGATACTCGGACATCCATCGTACATAGTGTATCATATGTAAAGAAACAGCACATTTCGGAAAAATGACAACTAAATTATTATCTAATCGACTGGAGGCTACTGATAAATGATTAGCACCTAATTGTACAGTGATCGGGACAAAAATTAGGGTACGATAATGAAACAAGTTCTGACCGGAACAGAACTGAAAAAATTGAAAAAAATTGCCGTTAAACATATGATATGGTCTCTCAAGGATGACAGGTTGTTTCTTGGAATCAATTCTGACAGCTGCTCAAAGTTTACTTATTCTCCACGATAAGCAAAACACGGTTCTCCACGGTTACTTTTTCTCCACAGTCAAATAGCGCATAGTGAAAGAGTAAGGTGATAATTTTGGGGTTTTAAAATGAAGCAAGAGTAGGGGGTAATGGGGGTAAAAGGATGCAAGAGTATGGCTCAATGGGGTGTAACACGATGCTAGAGTAAGGGTAATGGGGGAGGGGAACGTCGCAAGAATAGGGGTAATTGTTTAAGACGTCGCAAGAGTAGGTGGTAAGGTGGGTTAAAACGTCGCAAGAGTAGGGGTTAATGAGGGGTAAAACGATGGAACAGTAGTTGGGTTAGGAGGAGGGGGTGTAAAAACGTCATTCTACCGGTACGCAAACCATAAGATAGTTCAACTTTTCTGCGTCTCTTAGGCATATGGTCCTGCTTTGCTTACTACTTTCATTTGTTTTTTATGACCTTTTTTGACTCTTTATTATTCAATGTGCCTGGAGTCAGTGAAATGACTTTAATCAGGTCTGAAAAATCATATAAGACCTTATTTAACTAAAACTGGAAAGCAATTGTGGCTTTTTGGACTTTTTGTAGTGCTTACCGACCTATGCACATTAATTGTGTTCAGAATGAACCATTAAAACGATCACTATTTACTTTTTTTTGATACGGGTATTTCAAATACCTTGTCAAAGGTAAAGTTGATGTGAAATTTTCTGCTTAGGCGCGAGAAAAATTGTTGGAAGACAAGAAAATGTTTGACCAAAATTATTAATAATAAATTACCTACTTGTTACTTTTAGTAATTGTTACTTGTTTTTTTCCGTTCTGCTGTAGAAGGATATTTTAAAGGATTAGAAAACTAACAAAAGTGACCATTTACAATGTTAATTTTGAAAAACTAAAGTCTGAATTTTTTGTCTAAAATCAATGCCACCATGTCTCCAATGATAAAAAATGATAGCAAAACTTATATCCCTGAACAGAACGTAAGCCGAGCGTTATCATAAGATCTATTTGGGCATTGTGGGGGACAATTTCTGCAGGCTACGCAAAACGCAAGATCAACTTTTCCGCGTCATTTAGGAGTGGTATAAAATCTAAAAATCTTAAAATCTTTTTGGGTGATAAAATCCAAAAATTCCCCCTATTCCCCTTGTTACCCCTAATCTTACATTTTTTTAGTGGGGCTTACTTTGTGGGGGTTAAAATCTGAAAGCTTTCCGCATTACACCCAATACCCCCTTAATCTTACAGGCGGTTTTACCCGCCCATAAACAACTACCCCCTACTGATACAGCAGTTTGGGTGGTAATCAGGCGGTAATTTCGACACGGGTTTTGAAATGAAGTAAACACAGGAACCAACTAGAATGATCATGTAAACGGAAAAAATGTAAACTGCACTTCTTAGAACAAGATTGGCATGTAAAAAGAAAGTAAGGGTATTTAAACAATTCATTTGTAATCTTTAATTAATTCAACAGTTCGTCAGCCATTATTCATTGGGCATTGAATGATTTTTACGTGATTTCATTGAGACAATTTTAACAAGCAGAAAAAAAACTTGCACCTATTAAAATGTTTGTCTTTTCACTCTCTATAATTGTTTGTAAAGGGCTTACCTTTTGGTTGCTCTCATATAATAATAGAAACGGTTTGGTTGATTTATTTAAGTAATGAGTTGTCCTTTGTTTTAGCTGTAAATTTTATTCCAATCGTTTTTTCTCTGAAATTACCAAAACAACAAAGTGATTGGAAGCTTAATTAGATAGGTGGTCTCAAAACAATCGGAGAACTAGTTTTAATGCGCCATTCATTCGTGTCAGTCTTCGCTTCAACTCGGCGTTGCCTGTTTCTTACTCTGCCTGGCATACTATAATTAGTTCGCACATGGATTTATTGTAGGGGGAGGGGGTGGTGCAGCGTGATGGAATTTTAAGTTGTTTCAAAAGATATTACTTTAGGTAAGTAGCAAGATTTAAAGTGCAAAAATTTCGTCCCTCAGCCTTCGATCCGTGTGCTTACAATGTATAACTATATTATATTAAATGGACAAATGGTACAATTTTGAATTCAATTTATGTCTAAATGTTTTCATGCATTGATGAATATGAATATGTGACTAATTTTATCACTCACAATTTCATTTGTTTTTCGACATGAACATTTGGGCCATTCCTTTTGGGAACTTCAACTCTCTGAACCCAAATCTCGTCTTCAAATTGGGTTCATTGCATGCCTTCTTGAAAGTCTTGCAACAAGCGAATAAGGGAATCACAACCAGGGCAATATAAATTGAAGCCATGGGATAAAGTACGAGTTGCGGATTTTTAATTTTCAAATCCGCAGCCATATCCTCCCAGTATTCTGGTCCTACTTGGACGTAGATGGCAATAGTCACAGATGTAATTAGAGCCAGTGGTAGTATGTACTGGCACCAAAAGGCAAACACAATACCGAAGCACTGAAACGGAAAAATCTAACTCTATTCTGATTTAGAGAACCCGGGTCGAGGTGTCACCGCCATTCAACGCAAAATTATGTAAGATAAGCGGTGAATGCGGAAAATTTGGTAAGATAAGCGGTGAATGCGGTGAACTTACATAAATCAGGCGGTGAATGCGGTGAAAAAAACCTTAATCGCCTTGTAGCGGTGAAATTACATAATTTCACCGCATTCACCGCATTTCACCGCAAAATTATGTACGAAATTTGCGGTGAAAAAACTAACTTTTCACCGCTTATCTTACATATTTTTCCGATTTTTCCTCGACCCGGGAAGGCCTGGGCAGATACTAGGTGGGCTCAATAGCCCCGTTTATCTGTCTGCTCCGAGATACCTTTGATATGTAAATAATTTTAATTGATATATATTATGAATTATTTAATGTATCATGTAATTTAATAAATTGTTGATAATTTTTATGATAAAGGAGAAATTTATACTTTCTTCTTTCTTTCTTATTTGGCCACCATTCTGCTGGATTTGGCTGTGAATTACTAATATTTTGGACTTCAATTCCATCAGATGGACTAAAGTTGCTTGTTAGGTTCCAAGCAAGCTGACCTCTTCAGGCAGATTGGAAATAATGAAAAGCCACGAGGAAAAATTAATTTTTCAATACCTCATTTTTCAACAATATATTGTATAAAATAAAAATTGTTGGCAATTTGTTCCAACTAAAGGAGTGGGATATACTAGAGTGCCCTCAAGTAGTCAAGATCAAAGATCAGTTGAAAATTTATTGGTGACGTTGAAGGGGCGGTTACGAAAACAGAGAATTTGTCGGGAGAGTTTTTAAACAAAAACTGTATGAAATTTGAAAAGAGATTGATGCAAACCTCGTTAAAAACTTGTATACAAACCGTCTGTTAGACGTTAAAAAGCTAAAAGTAAACTAAAGTTTTAATAAAGATCTTGTTAGAACTCCGAATATTTTTTAATTTCTTGTTTTTGACGTTTTTCATCCACCAATTGTAGTTAATTTTAAGTTCTTCAGTTGCAGGTGGTTTTTGGCACCAAAAGAGTGTCTTGGGTTTTTCCCGAAAATTGTGTTAAGAGTTTGAGGCCTGAAGTTCATCAAAATTAGTTCCAATTGCTATTTTAAAGCAATAAAACATGCTGCACCCAGGCATTATATAGTTTTATCCGGGGGTCATAAAGTGAACTGAAATAATAATAAGAAAAAAAAACAATTTCATTCGGTGAACACTTTTTTCAAACTTTTTTATCTAGTAAATTTAGATTTACAAAAACAGCATTAGTGGCGCATCCGAGCTGACCATCCAGAGTGTTTCATTACTGAACCTGCGTATTTCAATATTATTTTGTAAGGCCAGCACCGAAACAATTCATTTACATCAAAAAGTAGGTCATTATGTCCGGAATAAATCAGAACAACTAATCAGACTGCTCAGAGTTATTTCATAGTTAAGAACAAAACAGTGAAATCTTCGATAATGATGAAACTGCCTGAGCATGTCAGAAAAACAACCAAAATGCACGCAAAATGCATGCATTTTGCAAAGACACGTTACCAGTAAACAGCTACATACATACAGCTTACTGCTGTTGATGCTGATCCTGGACACTGACACGGAGCAATGGAGATGCGTTTGGGGTGCGTTCGGTATGCGGTTGAGTTCCATTTCGGGTGCAACCTGGAGCGTGCGTTTGCATAACGAGAACAGGCATATTCTAGACCTTCCAGGTCAGTTGGCAGGTGTGTTCACGATCTCCCAGGTCATTTAGCAGGTGTATTCATGCTCTACCAGATCACTTAAGAGATGTACTCTCGATCGACCGGGAGATGTATTATCGATCTCTCAGGTCACAAAACAGGTGTACTCATGACCTCCCGGGTGTATTCACGATTTGCTGGGTCACCTAGCAGGTGTATTCACGATCTCTTGGGTCACTCAACAGGTGTACTCACGATCTCAGCGACCGTACAATGTGATGTTAACGAAACTTTTTGCCATTAATTATCAGTATATCTTTAATTATTACATGAAAGTACATCAAAAATGATGGGAATATATTGTTATATTACTATCATTTCTTGGAATTCTGATGTGATCCATAAACACTTATAACAACTTTCAACCGCATTATATGATAATTTTTATGTGTTATTGATTTTGTTTTTCATTCCTAGAATCGGCTGGCAACTGTAAGCATATCTTGAATGCATAACAGTATCATAAAATTTTTATTTTTGTATTTTTCCAACCTCAGTGACTGCCTCTTTTGCTTTAATCCGCTCCAGGACTGTTGGTGCTTTTTTAACTCAATCAACAATGCTTTCCGGCTGTTCCTCTCTTTTGCAATCACTTTTAATGGCCTATCGTTAATGGCCAAATCGATACACACATTTATCCCTCAATTAATCGATCTAGTTTCGGACGAATTGCTCGCAAAAATCGATAGTGTGGAAATTTGCATAAAAACACAAGCACTTCTAAGTATGGTTGCAAGAAGCGCCGTTGGGTATTGAAACAAAATCGAACAATCAAAGGACTGAAACAATTCCACTTCAGAATGGAAAAAAGCATGCAACATTCGGCAGATGTTACTTCCTAGCGCCTCAATTGATTGTAACTCAAAGGAACACTAAAGATTTTAAAGACCAAAAAATTGGTGAAGAATGCAAAAAACGAAAACCGAACTCACTTATAAGTTAAAAAAGTTTTACTATCGCTTCAACAATAAAAGCTCTTTTAAAACTAGATTGCCATTTTACTGTTTATAAAATTTTAAAACTTGAGACTGCGATTGAAACCTATCATTTGAACCCCCCATGAAACATTTTCTACATCACACTTCGACGTAAAATCATTATTGCGCTAGAAGATTGTCATCGAAAAAATTGAGACTTAGATTAAAAACGTAACTAATTAGAATGATCTAGCACGAACAGGGAAAGGATGGAACGCCTAATAGCATTTGCTCTAAAAATGACCCATCTTTCTCTAAATCATTACGTCAAAAAGAATATTTTATTTTCAGAGCCAACGGCATTCAAACTTTTTTTTGGTTTTGAGCCACAATTTTGTTCTGCCTTCTATAAAATAATCCATATTTTTTTCTAATTCTATGAAAGGAAATAGAATTCAATTTTTTTAAAAATTATTATGAGTTATTTATTTTTAAGAAATCATTTTCTTAGTTGTGTTTCTGTGAAAAAGCAGAACAACTTGGCATTCAGCAGCTTTTTGTCCAGGCACGTTCTTTAACAGCTATCCTTTGGAATTTTTGTGGGTTACTAGATGAAGGACGGTTGTATATTGATTGAAATTAGAGACACCGTTTGCCAATAATTTTGTTTCTTGCAGCTAAATTCGTGATTGTAGTTGAGCGGGCAGCATTAGGCTTTTTGTCTGCAGTGCATTAACAGTAGCCTGTTCTCAGCTGTCCTTTTGCTATTACTCCCCACATCTCAGACTGTTCATTTTGGGAGCATGCAGGTTCTTTTTTGGTGAACAAGGCCACTTTTTTTGCGTCTGCAACTTTCAAGTGGTACCATTATTGCAGCCAACATTGGTCAGGCTATGGTCAAGATGAAGCTATGTTTAAGAAAGAGCTCATCATCACAAAGACAGCTCCACGGAGGCCGGGGATCGAACTATCAATCATTGGTGCATGAATCACGCACCTTACCCCTCGGCTATGACGCCACTAATCTTTTCCAAGTTTAATAGTCTGTTCACTCGTTGCTAGTCTCAAGCGAATGTGTTTTCTAATGGAAAAATAAACAAAGCCGACTAACGTCGGATGAATTGTTCTCAGATGGGTAGTGATGGGTGGTGTTTGGATTCAAATTTTAAAAAGCGTCCATCAATTCATTAACTTTTGTCTCCTCAAGAGATACTAAGAGGCTTATTGCTCTTGGGTTTATCTCGTTTCGCAAGACGAGAAGTCGCAAAAATTCGGTGGTCAACGAAAAACGGCCAAAAATTGGTGGTAAGAAGTATCACATAAGAATGAAAGACCAACAGGACTAACTTTATTGCGCCAAATTTCATTCTTCATTTGAGAGCAACTCAAAATAATTAATCTTAAAACAATAAATATTAAAAATATGATACCCTTTAACTGTGCTTATGGCAGTTATGACAAGTATATTAACAGATGATATAATAAGGGAAACAGCATACCTTAACTTTGTGCTCTGTTACATAAATATCATTTAGGAAGTTATATGAGCCATATATCCAGAACACGGCCACTATGTTAAATATCTGTATAATGGCCACAACAGCTGAGGTGTTGCTGAGTTCACAGGGTGTAATGACTGTGGTCCAAAAATTGAAGTAGTCATAGTACAGGTACACCCCCACAAGTAACCCAGCTGTAATTGCACCCAAAATATAACTAACCGCACGCCAACTCACATATTTACTCACTATACTCATTCGCATCACATGCTCCTGAAAAACAAAAGCGTTTTTAAAACAGCGGCTTGGATCATGAACGGTGAGTCCAAAAATCTCGACTAATCTTAATTTGAAATTCAAAAATATTCGCTGAATGTCTGATGGAAAGATATCGATGAAGTTTTGGTTTAAGAGAAAGAATATAATTTTAATGCCAAGTATTTTGGAGGAGTATCGGCGCCCTTTCAGCCCAGTGTTTTATCTGAAAAAATGCACTCGATGAGCTGAATTTACAAAATTTAGGTAATTGCGCCTATTTAGTTATTTTTTTTTTACAAAAAATGAACAAATTTTCAGCACTTTTCATGTGTCAATATCAACAAAATTTTTATTCAATTTTCTTCTTTCTCAATTTTAGCACACTTTAGCAGTTTCCAAAAATTTTAGCCATTTTATGTGCTCTTTCTAAAATTCTATTAGCTCCCTATTTTGTAAGTTAACTCAGCTCGTTCTCCACGTATTTCATAAAGAAGTTATGACATCAATAACATGAAAATGGATGATCTTTTATTTAGGAAAAACGTTTCGTTTATTCAGAGTTGCGTTTAATTGGTGAAATTACGAGCGTCTACCGATACCAAATTTTGCCTGTATATTTACTCACTTTTCCGACCAAATATCATTTTTCCTATCTTAATACACTGTGGGTACTAAACGAAATTACAAACTTCGAGGATGAGAAGGCGGTGCCCTAAATAGAAATTCAGTTGCGCCCTAAATAGAAATTTAGTTGCAAATAGAAATCAAAACAACAGTTGCGCTTTTCAAGAACAGTTGCGCTTTCTTTCTTTCAAGTTGGCCTTCAATAGCACATTAAACGTGCATCTTTATGACAAAAACTTGAACGTTTAGAACCAACTCAACACTAGCATATCTAAATCTAATAACGTGTTTGCATAATCATTTCTATATTAAAACACTAGTTTTCTACTATGTACCCAGCTCGTGTGTAAGAACTGGGAACGGCCATTGTCTAATAATTAACAGTTCATTTGAGGATTTTTGTTTCTCTTTCTCTTTTTTACTCGTATTCTTTACAAGTTTGTATTTATCCTTGTTACAATTATTTTTTGACCCGACTCACAGCTGGAGGGAAATGGAGGGTGAATCAAGTCAACTGAAGAAGCAGGTGGATCAATTGCAGAATTCGGTCACAGGTTTGATCGCAAAAAACAAAGAACAGGAAAGTAAAATAAAAAATCTTGAAAAAATGCAATTTGATATGAATGACCGCCTCAGAGCACAAGAAAGGTATACGAGCAAAGACTGCCTAATTATCTGCAATCCGCCTTTCGATCCAAGAGATAGCAAAAATGTACTGAAAACTACCTTGAGATTTTTTAGCGATTTTCTGAAAATAAATCTCACTGAGAACAGAATAAAAGCATGTCATATTTTACCGGGAGCTGCTAATGGAGATCAATATGACTCGGTAATTTGCAAGTTTGTCTATTTCGACGAGAAAGACAGAGTGTTTGGGGCAAGACGAAAGTTAAAAACTGCAAAAAACAGCCTGAATAAAAAACCTAATTTCTTGAATGAACGACTACCAAAGTTTGAAGCCGAACTTAGGGCCGAGGCAAATAGACAGGGCTTCATTACTTCGACAAAAAATTGTTCCGTTTCTGTATTGGTGAAGCGAAACAACAATGATACTGGCTATCACAACATCAATCAAATTAGCGATCTTGAAAATGTCAAAAACCCGATCGAACGAGAAAACCAAAAAAGGAAATACTGCCTTGATGATGACGACAAAGTTGATGATGACAGAGAGAAGTCACCTGACTTCAGAAAAATCTTTACGTGCTGACTGAACAAAAAAAACAAAGACGTTTAGTGAATAATTTAAAAAATATTTTTGTTTTGTGCTAATGTTATTCTAACCTTATTGGCATTTTTGGGAAGCAGTTCCTATTTTGAGGCCCCGTAAAAGAAAAGTATTCAATTAGATACGTCAAAATTTCTAGATTTTTCTTCTTTTTTTTATTGATTTAGATTAATTCTGATTTACTGTAAAACAAAAAATGTGACTGCGATTACGCGTCACATATAAATATATAAAGATAATTGTATAAATATTTAAATGTGAAATATAGTAAATGACTGCGATTACGCGTCACTACGACCAAAAATCAATGATAAAAGAAATTGTTCGCACATCGGATTTGATGGCTGCGATAAAGCGCCTATTTAAATTCGAAGATGTCGTTTCTTTTTATTTCTCTCAATGTGAAAACAGGATCACCCAAGATAAATCAAGTATATCAACTGATTGCTGCGATTACGCGCCTGAAGTTGTTCAACTTGTAAACTTTCTCCAAACACATGATCTTAGCAGTAAAATTTTTATTTTTTTCTCATCGTTTTCTTGTTTTTTTTCTCTCCTTTTAGGCTATATATTTTTAAATATTTTAACAAAAAAAATACATTATGTCTACGATATGGCTTTTTTTCGAAAAAACAGTTTTTTACTCTGGTAACCAGAGTTGTTTTAACTCTAACGTCATATCCGCTAACACTTTAAACTTTGCTGCTACAATCCATTGGAGACAATGGTCGTCCCACTTTTCTTCCACTTGTACATATCATTTTAGTACAACAAAATGCAAAAGCTCTTCATGCTTCAAAATATAAGATCTATATACAAAAAATTAGATCAGCTTCAAATTCTAGTAAACAGTTTAGATAGTCCAACCTTAGCCGTCTGCTTAACAGAAACATTGATAAATGAAGAATATGACACTGCTTGTTTGCAACTAGATGGTTATCAAAAAATCGTCACAGTCAGTAGGGGTGTGTAGGGGTGTAGAGCGAAATCGAGGTGAAGGAGTTGGTGTTTTTCTGAAAAATAAAATAAAGTTCGAAACAGTAAGCAAGTACACCAGCAATGAGTGCCAACTTTTGACACTAAAATTTTGCTATAATAATTTAAAAGTTTTTTTAACTACAATATACGTCAAACCAAACACGTCCAACGAAAAACTAAGTACAAGCTTAGGAAACCATATTGAGAAAGCTGTTATTCCGGAAGAGTGTATGTCAGTTATATGTGGTGATTTCAATATAAATCATCACACCGTTTCTTCAAAGTTGAAAACATTGCAAGAAGCTTTGCTGTCTTTTGACCTGCATTATGCAGAAAATGCGAACTGCACTAGAGAAACAAAGGCTAGTAATTCTTGTATTGATGCCGTGTATTCCATCGTAAAAATTGATCTGAAAGTGTCACAAACTACGCTAACAGATCATTATACGCTCTTTTTTGGATTCTCGGGACACAAATTGAATCATTCAGAAAAAGAAAATGATGATGATCGTATGATTAAATTGTGGACAAAGTTAATGATGCAAACGTAATTATTAATCTTCAGTTTTATATGCAACATGAATTACAGAAATTTGAACTAACACTTGATCAATTAAGTTCTGAAGAAGCCATGAAAAATTTTCAGTTTCTCTTGAATAAATGTGTTGAAAAATTTGTTCCTACAAAAATTTGTAAAGGTACAAAAAATAAAAAATTGTGGATTGTTAATGAAATAAAACATCTAGCTACCAAGAAACGACAAAAATACCAAAATTTTATGAGAACGAAAGACAAAAACGATCACCTCAAATTCAATGCACTACGTAACAAGCTGCAAAAACTGATCAGAAGAAAAAAGGAAATGTATTATCAGCGGTTAATGAATACAGATGGTCAGAAAAACTCTAAATCTTTTTTTGACTGCATTAGCAGATTAAAAGGCAAAGTTGCATCGCAAGATAGGCTCAATAATGAGACAGCTGATAAATTCATAGACTATTTCTCTACAGTTGGTAAAACCTTAGATCAAATTTTGAGTCTTAAAGTGAGGATATTTCTAAAAGCAGTAGTATTAGTGTACAATCAATGCGACTAACCAGGGCCACTTCGCTGGAAGTACGGGAAATATTAAATAAAATGCGAACCAAATATAGCACAGATTGCTTTGAACTGAACAACTTTTTTTTGAAGAAACTCGAATGGGTAATTGTGCCAATACTAACAAAATTAATCAACAAATGTATCGATGAAAGAAGTTTTCCACCTTGCCTGAAAAAAGCTATCAAAGTAGCAGTACATAAAAGTGGTGGTGTCCAGGAACCATCTAACTTCAGAGCAATTTCTCTAATTCCAACTGTTGCTAAAGTCTTTTAAGCATTTCTGTACAACAAAATATCTAATTTTTTGGAAGTTTTTGATCTCCTGGATGCAAATCAATATGGTTTCCGACGACAAAGAGGAACAATTGATGCATTAGCGCATTTTGTTGAAAACGCTAGGGACACTTTAGAAAACCAGCCAAAGTGCTCGATAGGTTTGTTTCTAGATTTGAAAAAGGCATTTGACAAGGTTGATTATAATTTACTACTTAAAAAATTGCTAACATAGGTTTGAGAGGCCCAATGCTTGAAATTATGAAATCTTACTTATCTGACAGAAAACAAATTCTTAGATATGGTGCTGCAAGAACGAGTCCAAGAACTGTTACGTTTGGCGTGCCGCAAGGTTCAGTTTTAGGACCATTACTTTTCATCATATACGTCAATGACATCAGACAACAGTGCAGCTGCTCTACAATAACGCTCTTTGCCGACGATTCTGCTCTGCAGCCAAAAAAAGTGCAAATGAAGTTCTTTTTCAAAGTGATATTGACAACATCGGCCACTACTTATGCGATAACAAAATGACGCTCAATGTTGAAAAAACGATTAATCTAAACTTATGTTTTAAAACTATGATGAATGTTCTAAGACTGAACAATGCAACCCTTGAAAAGAGCAACGAAGTAAAGTATCTAGGCGTTTTGCTGGACAACAAATTGGATTTCAAAAAACACATAAATAGCGTCGCTGCAAAATTGACCAAATTTACGGGATTGTTCTACAAACTGAGGTTTATATTGAGCATTAAACAATTAGTTTTAGTATGTAAGTCTTTTGTTCAACCGGTTATATAATATGGAGTGCTTATTTACGGAACTGCAAGCAAGACAAGCCTGAAGTTTATCGAAGTGAAAATTAAACAAATTTCGCAAATTCTTTTCAGGAAACAAAGTCATCAATCAACAGCGAACGAACGTGAAAAATATGGAATCTTCCTGGTGAAAGAGCTACATATTTATGAGCTTTTAAAACTTTTAACCAAAACAGTTAGGCGGGAACATAAAAATGAAGTTTTAAACAGGTTTATTGAGGATTCAGAGCTGTGAGGCTAGATGAGAAAAGAACAACAAGTAAGAAACTAAAACCTAGCAATCAATTTACTGGTATCAACCCAAAGAGAATTGGAATACGAATAAAGAAATTGCTAAATTTTATACATAATTTCGACTCAAAATATGTTCACTTTAAAAAGAGTTGCTACAAATCTGGAATTAATGCACACCACCATACTTTTCTTGAAAATTTTATACAAGGAAATGATATCATAGAACTATTTTACTGGTTTTTTTTGAGCAATTGTCTAAAACATTATTTTTTTTATTTTTATCCTTTTACAAAAACTCAACTGTTTCCTCACGTGTACTTGCTGTCGCTCAATCTATTTAAACATTGAAAACAAACCAATATCAACACCCTACCCCCACCCCTATTTGCTAACAAACTGCTTCCCAAAGGCATCACGCGACTAGGCTTTTTTGCCTTTTGATGACCTTTTGAGTATGCATATGTAAACCTCATTGAACAATGTTGTTTGTTTATACATACTTGAGAACAATTTATTAAATTATTATAAATTCAACTCAGTTCTTTCCGCTTTTAAACTCAAAGTGGAAAACTGGAATCCACTTTTCGCCGCAAAATAGTTTTGCGGAAGCTCATTCCTCAAAATTACCTTACATAGATTTCAGTTAACTTGTAAGCGCATATTGTTTTTCAAGAAATGGAAGCAAAAATCATTTTTAAAAGGAGCTGAATTTGCTTTTGACTGATTTGGCTCAAAATATATTAGATTTCACAAAGAAGCACTAAATAAATGAATATTAAATGGGAATCTAGTAAAACTAGTAAACTATTATTGAGATAAAAATTCTATTTCTTGTGGACTGAATGTAATTCAGGCTTTGTTTATGTTTTAATTCGCTGTTGATATCGTTTGAGTCTATATCAAACAACTAACTCAACTCAAAACTGCAGATTTCAAAACACTTCGCTTATTGAAAAGAATCATGAAATTTAAAAAATCTGAGAAATTAAATTCAAAAACCATAGGAAAAAAGTCAAGGTGAAATGAAGAACCCAGAAGACCAAATTGAATGAATTTTTTTTTTGGGAATTTTTAACCTGACTAAAACGTTTCAAAAGAAATTTTAAGAATTAATTTGGTGTGCAAAACAGATTTTTATAAGAAAAAAGTCAATTTAATAGAATAAATTGACTACATCGCTTGTCTGATTTAGGGATTTCATAGAAAACGTGGTTGATTTTAATTTGAAGAACAAAATTATTCGCAATAACTGATTATTAATGGTTAGATGAATGTAGCAAGGTCTCCAGGCCTTCAAATTGTCAAATATTTAGAAAAAAATGACAAACTAACAACGATTTTTCTTGTATACCATTGCAATTTAGCATGTCATTCTTGTTTTTTAGGTTACTTTTCTTTAGCTACTGTCCAAAATCGCTGCATTTATTATTTTAGATATTTTGCTTGTTTGTGTTTTCTGTCGACAAGATGGTCCAAAAGAGCAGTGCGTCTTGTCAAAGAATTGCAGAATGATTTAGAAGAAATTGTGTTTTAATTATAAAAACAGCTAAACGTCTATGGTTTACCACGTCTGGTTCAATAAAAGTTTGTTTGTTTTTCGACCTCTTCATCTTAATAAGGGTATTAAAACTATCAATTCTTCTCAATCAGAAAAGATACAAATAAATTTCTTTGTTGAAAATAAATAGTCTTTATACATGGAACCGGCAGAGTTGCTTGTTAAAAACGACTGAATTATGATCAGACATGTTGATCACGCGTGATGGTGGTTTACAATAACACAACAACCAACAAATACCAACTACAAAATCTAGTCAAAGTGTTCTCATAGCTAAAAATGAATGAAGCATATAGTCTGGTCGTAATTCCAAATGAAAGAGCCAAAGTCTGATCACAAATCTCTAGCGGGCTCTGGATTAAATTGATTGTAGACATTTTGATCTGAAACTGTCTAATTATGGGACATTTTGAAAGGGGAACTAGGCCACCAATGTTAATGAAAACATATTTGTGTTTACTGGGAAAACGGGAGCAAAGAAGCTGTTCCGATTTGACAAAAAACAACAGTCAAAGTGCAAAAAGTTACCTGTATGATTATCAATATGGCAAAAATTCTGGCCATTATGCAACCAAGAGTGGCAGCAAAATGCAGCAGCGAAAGTGTTCGACCCATCTGGGGATAAATTGCAAACCCAATTTCTGTGAAGTAATTGGGTGCTAAGCGGGCAATTTTGGGATACGGTTCTCGCAAACTGTTTCGAATATTGCTGAACATCAATTGTGTGAATTGTTTCTTCTCTTCAAGACTACAATCGTTCATTCTCTCATCCATTGGTTGGCAGTAGTAGAACATCACTGTTGTTGAGCAGGGGCCGATTGAATGACATTCAAAAAATATCATTTTAATTCCATTGCTACCAGATATTTAGCACCAAAGCCAATGGAAGTGTATTTCATTGAAAAACCCAAGTCGAGGTGTCATACGGACGTGACTGCTGATCACCCAAGTCAAGCGCACACTGTTTGTTTCCAGACCAAAAATACAAGGTCTGGAAATGAGTTCAAGCGCGCAAAAGTCTGGACAATGGTCTGAATTTGGTCTGATCAGTGGTATTTTTTGGATGTGATGGTCTGATCAGAGTATATTTCCGTCTGGGATGGTCTGATCCAGGGTCACTATCGAGGGCATAAAAATATGATCAGAGGTCTGTTCCGTATGGTATTTCAAGTCCACAAAAGTACGATAAAGATAGTAGGTGTTTCATATTCAAGACAGTCTGATTTAGGATGACGGTTTAATAATATAGTTGAAAGACTGTCGGCAAATTATCAAATTGATTCAACCAACCAACTTTTGATAATTTCCACTACCTTCTGGTGATGTTACCCTCCTCTTTTCATTTTTTCATCAGGGGTGGGAACTGGCTACGACTGATAAAAACCGCGCCCTAAAACTCTCCAACTAAAACAAAACAAAACAACAAAACATATATAATACAACATAGCTGGCAGATTGCCAGAAAATAGCCGCAATAGCTTCGTAGACCTGCAGTCTCAAAAAAACAGTAAAGAAGACAAACCAAAAAAACTCGTCTTTTCATTGAAGGCTGATATGATATATTTTGATTAAAAATCTGTACAAATTTTTGCTGCCTCTATTAGCTGACCTCAAATAACCTTCATTTAGAGTAACACATATCCATTTGACCTTATCTCTTTGAGTTAAGGTAAATAAAAGTCAATTTCAAAGTGAGGAAGTCATTTTTGAGAAAATGTGACCAAAAATTTAATCACGCGAATGAACAAAAAAACTCGCTCCACTAAGAGCGAAAAATGATGTCACGCACGCAATTTAGTTGAAATTGCATGAACGAATGAACAAAAAGCAGATTTGAAGTGGTTGTGACTTCATATGGTGGTAGCAAGAATCGCGACGACGAAATAAAAAAAAACATAGCAGGACAGGTCCTGACGTACAATTCGAAGAATTTTCATTAACTAAACAAAAAAACTAGACCTAGAACGGACTATGAATGGATTGGAAAAATCATTTAGAAAAAAAACCGATCCAAAAAATCGAAAAAACAGTAAAAATCAAGATGAAATTGCCGCATGTGAACAAAAAACCACTAGCGAGAAAGCTTATCTTTGTTCAAACACCGTTTTCTCACTCTACTTTAAAATTGGAGCGAAAAAATTTCACGCCGTAAAACCACTCGCTTTTTCGCTCCACTTCCTGTTTCGGCGTGACCAAAATCACTACTCCAATCTGACTTCAGAAATCATGAAAATGTGTGAACAGATCTTAAAAAAAGACAGCGCCCCAATACAATTCAAATTCTTTGAATCGTAAAAAACCAAGAAAAGCTATCGCTTTGCGGCTATTAAACAAAAACTACAGGAAAATTATCTCAAATTTATTGAAAATATCAATTTTCATTTTTTCAAGTATATAGTGGTGAATTTTCCCTCCTCTCTCTTCATTCAGGTTGGGGACAGCGAAGTTCATTCACACAGAGGGGTTACAAATAATAAGCAAATTACGACTGGAAAATGAAACTGGCTTTTTGTAGGAAAATACACTCAAAGTTCTTTTCATTTTACAATCTATATGCTAGTGGTGGTTCGGCATATGCTTATAGTTCTTATGTACCAAAAAATTTATGTACCTCTATTTTCTAAATTTAAAGAAGCAAACTAGCGAAAAGCTTCAAGTTTTCTTAACAATAGATATCATTCGGACCAAAATAATATTAATAAATTAATGCAAGCTGAACAAAATGTATTAGCGCTAAGACAATACTATCTTCAGAAAATTTCCATTTTTACAAAACGAATTTTAAAAAATTGTGTAAGATCTGTTTCGAGGAACTATTTTCAGAAACGGTTTTAGGTAATTCTGCGGTTAATCTAGTGTTGCCCCGAAAAACTGACCACAACAACAAGCAAAAAAACAAACATCAAAACATTCATCAAAAAACCAATGAAAACTCAGCTGAAGTTGATGAATTTTGCTAACTTCAAAAATTGAGAATTCAATACCATAATTGAGAAACGCAAACAGGTAATTCAGCATTTACAAATAACGGAAAACCTCACCAGAACAAGACTCTAAAGCCGAAAATGAGGGTGCCCCTTTGACCAAAAGGTATCATTTGTTCTTGAATTTTCCCAGATTTTGACTAGTCCAGATTTTGACTAGTTTAGCGAGCCGTTTGCTCCCATCCCACTCTGCAAAACATAATATTTGCATTTAATTTAACTTGTTTTTCGGGCTTTTGTAATTCTAACAGCAGTTTCTTCATTTTGGCTAATCGCATGTCAATCAGTTTTTTCCACTTAGCTTTCATGGTATTCTTTGAAACTTATTGGGATGTTCTAATCAGAGGCCGTTTTGAGCACAAACTCATCTGGATATTGGTCTTGAAACGGTTTGGACAACGGTCTGATTTGAATCAGCGATCAGAAGTTTTTCGTCCACGACGGTTTGATAAAAGTGTGCTTACCAGTACACCTTCTTATGCAACAAAAGTGAATTTTTTTTAAAAAAAAGTAATTTCATTGTTAATTCCCAATTCCATTTTCAAAAATTCAAAACTTTAACTTTCTAGTAGGGTATGTGGGTATGCTTTTAGTATCTAATACGAATGATTGAGATATCTTGTCAAATGGAGGAACGTGAAACATAACCAACTAATGCTGGGAGATTTTCTCTCAAACGACCAGCGATCGGTTGGCTTTAGTTGGATCCAACTGGTGACTTGTTTTCAACTGCTAGTTTTAGAACGGGGGTTATGTCGGGGGACTGCTAAACAGTGGGGGATAAAACGATGGAGAAGCAGAAGAGAGGGTGTTTGGGTGGGCTAGACGAGGGGGTACTTAGGTGGGGGATAAGAGGGGGGATCAAGGTCTATTGAGGGGGGATCAGTTTAGGAACCACACTTCACACCATGAATTTATGTACCCTGAAGTTTCGCAGAATCGCATACTTAGAAACCCTCCGAAAAGTTACCTGTATTTGAGGACAAAAGATCGAAAATGGCGTACAAAAAATTTGTTAAGCAAGAAAAGACCAACAAACTAATAAAATTGCTACAAAATGCGTTTTAGAACAATTTAAAAAATATATGCCCGATTAATTCTACTGGGTGAAACCAATTTAGTCCAAAAACTGTTTTACCTTTTTGCCATTAATGAAAATTTAGTGCATCCAAGTCAAATTTTCCTCTTCTGTTCTTCTAAGTTTCTATACCATGTAATTTTGAATGCCCCCTTAAGTTCATCTTCGGTCTCGATATCCTTGATTTCGGTCTGGGACCTCACTCTAGGTAGGCAACTAATGGACAAATTTAATATGGTTTTTTTTCAGTCCCTGCTCCTCCCATAGATATGGACAGTAGAGGATACACAATGTGGTATATTGATGCTAGAAGAGTGGCAATTGCTGCTCCTTTCATCACAGGAAAATCCACACTCACGCGGGATCCTGTCAAAAAACAATGGTAAATCTCTAATTCTTTGGTATTAAATGCTAATTCTCAATTGTGTAAGAGCATCAGAGAAACTATTCCCGATTTAATGGGAACGGCTAAAAAAATTGACAGAGCAAAAACGAGCATTTATTGTTTTTTTCTTTTTTTAAGAGATAACTGTTTTTTTAATCAAAATGTCCTTTAATAATTAGCAATTAGCAATATGAACTTCTACTGAAAGATGTTTTATTTTTAAAATTTCACTAATTTTAAACTCAAGCTTGAACAATTTTTAACGAAGTTTTAGCAATTAGTTATAACCTATGTGGTTGTGTATAATTATTTGTGTTTGTGTGTGTGTTTGTGTGGCGAGTTAAGTAGGTGAGGGGGTAACGTGGGCGTTTGGTTGGGTTGAAAGGGTTAGTTTTCTTGGCGGTGGGAAGTTGTGCAGACAGTTGATAGATAGGTGGCCAGGGGTGATAGTTGTGTGTGTGTGTGTGTGTGTGTGTGTGTGTGTGTGTGTGTGTGTGTGGGAGGGAGGGGGGGGGCTAATTAGGTTGTGTGTGTGTGTGGGGGGGGGGGTAAGTAGGTGTAAAATGTTGGGGTTGGTATGTAGTTTGTATGTAGCTTGGATAAGTATGAGGGTTTTTTGAGATCAAAAACTCTCAAAATGATTTTTTCACCGCTACCACTGTTGACCAGACCGAACAAAGACGTTCAAATTAGTGCGGGAAATGAACGTTTTTGATTGATAATTTTAGGAAATGATGAAATGATTGTTTTTGATTGTTTTCGATCGTTTTTGATTGGTTTTGATCTAGGAAATGATTGCTTTAAGGAGATTATCGTTTCTGATAGTCTGTTTAGGAGAATACCGTTTTTGAAAGTTTTTATGTTTGTTATCAACGCACTCAAAGGTCCGCGTACAAATTCACCACAAAGGATTATGTAACCCTAGCTAAGGTGGTTCAATCAAGGTTATCCCTTTTTTAATTGATTTTCTTAGTTTTACAATTTTGTGCTCAAATATTCTTTTTCATAGTTCCTAAATAAGCAAGCTTCGGATAGCTGGCATGAGAAAAAACTATTGCGCTCAAATTTTCTCCTTAAAAATAAAGGTCAAAAAACAATCATCTCTTTATGAAAAAACGGTCAAAAACGGGTTTCTCCTAAAAAAACTCAAACGTTTAAAAAACGATCCAAAAACTTTAATAAACAACGGTCCAAAACGGTCCTGTCCTAAAAATAACTGTTAGAAATGGTGACTCCTACTAATTAAAAACGATCAAAAACGGTCCTCTTCTTAATATACCGCTTAAAAACGATCACTTACCAAGTCGAAAAATCGATCAAAACCGTTCAAGACGAACAAAAAACATAAGGACTTTGACCGTTTTTCCCTAAAAAATACCGATCAAAAACGATCAGTTGTGATGTTTTTTTGGATAAAACTTCCACAGGGGTAGTATTTCCATAAGTTTCTAATAATTACCCATTACTATCTAATAAAAACCAATGTACAAACAGAGGTAAATTTTGGAACAGAAAGAAGTCAAAATTTTAATCATGAAAAAATTTGCGTCTGCTAAAAAACCTGTGTAATACCAAAACTCATCTTCGAATCGCTGAACAACTTTCTCAGAAAAACTTCTCTTCCAAAAAGAATTAACGTTTTTTTTAGAAAATAGCTCCAAAATTTGTTCAAGGGCAATTAAAATCAATTATTTTGAAAGGCTTTACAAAACTATTGAGAAGGATGTTTTCAAAACTTTGCGAATATGGCAATTTTGAACCCCATAATTACAACAAATTCATATGATCTGATTAGCCAACTGTTTAATTTCCAAAATTGTTTAATTATCTTCTACAAGCAAGTTGCCATGGATTGAACTCATCTGCCTGAAGCTCTGAAACAGGGTAACCTTAAAATTGAAACAAGGAGGTTCGCTGATGTGTGTTGGCACATAATCTGCTCTTCCTCATTGTTGGGTTATGGGTTTTCGCATGCGGAATAAAAAGCGGTTTTAAGTAAGTATAAAAATTAATTTCTCAAAATGAGAGAATAGCAAAAATGATATTTTACAGTAGAATTTAGAAATTTACAGGAGAGATCTGATTATTAGATCAAAAAGGTGATTTGGTTTTTGGGGACAAAGTTTATATAAATGAATCGTCAATTAATGGTGCCTAGAATCAGTATTCGGCTCAAATTGGTGAATCTAGATAACTATTCTTAAAGTGAGGTTATTGGATGTAAAATCATCCCAGCATGTATTGAAAGATTATGATACTACCAAAAATGTGAACGAATTCTTAGAAAAGTGTAAATGCATACCATCTATGGTACCCCCTGCGACTGATTTCTAGGAAAATTGCAGAGCAAACCATATTGGGTAACCCTTGTGACCCCCACTGTAAATCATGGTGCTATGATTTGTTTTGTATCTTAGACTTTCTCGCACTGATTATGGGTATATACAGCTGATTTTTTAGCCTTTTCTCATCCGAAAAATCAAAATACCATCTTGATCTAATAATCAGATCTCTCCTGTAAATCTCTAATTTCTACTGCAAAATATCATTTTTGTTTTTCTCTTATTTTGAGAAATTTATTTTTCTACATAGTTAAAAACGCCTTTTATTCCGGTTGCGAAAACCCATAACCCAACACTCATTTTTGGCTTAATCTCTAGCAACTGAAGCGGAGATAAAGTTTTTTCATGAACAGTTTTTACAGTAAATTAAAAGAGATACGTGTATTAAAAAAGGTTGAACGTCTAAATTACACTAAATTTGAGAATAGAGAACACAAAACGACAGGCATGAAATCAACTCTATTCGAATTTCAATCAAGAAGAGAAAAATGTCAGCCAAAAAACAATAAGTGAGACCCAGAAATCGGCAACAATCTCGTTCTCAAACTAAATTCTGTACAGTAATGTCTTCTAAGAAACAGCCTCATTTCTACGCTGGGGGGGTTATTGGGGGGAAGGGTTAAGTGGGTGCTGGGGGAGTGGGGTCTAAGCCCTTCACAACATGAACGGTGGTTCAAGTCCGCCCTTCAAGTCATTAACAAACTTGCTTCAGCTAAAAAAAACAACCGGTGGAATCCCAGAAATGATTCTAAAGGTCGTGCAGTAGAAAGACTAATCCTAGCTTTTTCAGAAATATGAAAAAAGAAGTAAAAACAGAGAATTATATAATTAGAAACAACCAATTTTTAGGTATAAATTTTGTTATGTGCGGGTACGGGACGTAAGTAGGTGGTGGGGTTGGGGGGGGGGGTGGAGTGGGTAGGAGGTGGGGCAGTAGATAGGAGAGGGGGGCTAGGTAAGCATTGGGGGTGTGGTAATTGATAGTGTCAACTCTTAGGCTATGGAAACCATTAATTCCTCACATGGGTTTTAAAATTGGGATACGAGATCACTCATCGTTTTTTTGGGATTAAAAAGAAACAGCACAGATCAATGTCATAAATGAAGACGCATTAATATGCGGTCGATAAAGTTGAAAGTTGCAGCAAAAATTCAAGCAGCAATCAAAAGTCAGCTTACCGATCATTTCAATAAAAGGCAGGCCGAAGCTGAATGAGAAGAATGTTTCTCTGACAACTGTCATCCATATCCAACTGATGGTGTCAACATTTCACAGAGAGCAACTCCGTATTCGAATATCTCAAAGACACTGATTTTGATTTTAATTCTGATGCTTTGCAGTTTCCATTCACTACGAGAACACTTCAGAATTTTTTTTCATCACTTCAGAATCATTTTTGATTATTACTATTTCAATTTCCTGTGAGCACTGGGGACTTGGAGTGAGAAAAAAAATCAAGTGAACCCTGCTATAAACATCAAAATTGTTTTCTATTTCTTCAAGCGAGCCTGCAGAAAGCTATGAAGATATAGTTCCCAGGTTTAGAATTCGACTTATGCAAAGACCATGCTCGACCGAAAAGTGGCATGATAAGACCATGCTCGATTGAAACAACCAATGAAAAGACTTTAGCTGCACCTAATTGTTTAGTTGACTTTGGCTCGACCCAAATTTTTAATGCTGGAAATTAGCTTGACCTAAAATGTTCACGCTGGATCCGAAAAATTTACATTCGCGCTGAAAATTGGCTAGTGCTTATAACGTAGTTGACGGGTTTAACCGTTCAAATCTTTCAATGTTTCTGATATTTTATCGAAAAACGAACTGTGCTACTTTTAATATATTTTTTAAAAAACTTTAGATGTCAATGTTTCTTAAGACTTTTCGGCAAAATTCCACTTGTTTTTTATAAAGTGGACTGCCTGTTGCAACACTATTTTGGAGTTTCTGGTAGATGTTACACATCTATAAAAAGCAGTATAGAAAATTTCACCATTATTAATCCCACAAAAATGCAATCCTTGACTCATGAAAAGACCCTGATCGACCTTAATTTGTTATTAGAGGACCTTACCTGGACCCATGAAAAGACTGTACTTACGACCGAATTTAACTAGGGGCGGGATCACGTATTTATAGTCTTTTTTATAGTCTTTTCATAAGTCGAAGTCTAAACCTGGACAGTTCAATTTTCAAATTTTGGTTTAAAAATAGCAGTTTTGTTTCATTTAGCGTAGCAAAAGCTGGGTAAAATATGCCATTTATTCACAATCATAACGATCCTCTCGTTTGAAAATGATAATTTTTTTTTCACGTTAACCAATAATCATATTCATCAAGTTTCTTGAAATTTGTAAATTACTCTGCCCTGCAGTCTACCACTAACTGATTCACAGATCTTCCTGTAAGTTTTCGGCCTGCACAAAATGAAACAATAGATCAATAGAAACATAAGCATTACTTGATAGTACGTTAGCACTATGTTTTTAAAGCAATAATAGCTATTTAACTTAACTTTTATGATGGTAAATATCAATAGAGTACACGATAGAAAATAGTTGAAACTACGTTTTTTACAAATCAAAAGAATTTGAATTATATTGGGGCGCTGTCTTTTTTACGAATCGAAGAGGTGTATCGGAGAAGTCCCTTTTTTTAAATCAAAATTATGGGAGTGAATTTTGATGCAGGAAATTAAACACGTAAAAAATTGTTGAGTGATTTTGTTTCTTAAGCGAAAAGAGAGTGGTTTTTTGTTCATATCGCTGTTTTCTAGAGAGCGAGAAATTGAGGTGTGAAAAAAATTCTGTAAGCGAGCGAAAGTTTTTGTTCACGTGTAGCATTTTAAGGAAGTATTCTTTTCAATTTTTTGGTTAAGAGGTTCGGTTGTGATTTGCTTTAGTTTTAGGCTGGTTTTGGTAGTGGTTTTAACCTTTCTCGATTTTCATGTATTTGCTGATTTTTGGCATAATTTTTGCAATTTTTTGACGATAGTCTTGTTTTACTGCATCAAATGGGTATCAAAAAGACCTGTATTAAAAGAAAAATTTTTAGATAACAGGTGGTGACAGTTTGGTGCATATAAATCATTTTTTGTTAAGAAATGTGACAAAAAATGGGGACAATCGAAATTTTTTCTTAATTTTTTTTTTACAGTTTTTCGTGTTTTTCCTGTTTTGAGACAAGCTATTAGTCTTGAGAATAGAATATCTGGATACCCTACTGGCTGAAAAAAATTTTTTCTTTGTATTTATGTGCTTTTGTAATATTAAAAATTTATTAACTTTTTTCAGTTTTTTAGTCCGAGTTGTTTATAAGATCTTTTTGTCATAATTTGGCTCAAGTTTTTTTTTAAAAAAATTCTCATAAGTAGTTGTAATAGTTACTAATTGTTTGATGAATTATTTTTGGCAGAAAAAGTTGTTTCGCTATCTCAATTTTTGAAAAAAATTCGGTCGGTTTTTTTTATCGTTTTCTAACAGATTTGATTTTCTTGTTTTTTTTTTACTTTTTGTTCTATGGCTTTTCTATAACCTTGTTTTATAATCATAAATTAGTGTAATCACGTTTATTTTGATGAGTAGTTGGATGGCGTTTAAGTGGATTTCCACTTCAAGTCGTTTCCGGAATTCTTCCGGCTACGTTTTTTTCAAGATCTGTTCACGCATTTTCATGATTTTTGAAGTGAAATTGGAGTAGTGTTTTTGGTTACGCCGAAACAAGAAGTGGAGCAAAAAAGGCGAGTGGTTTTGCGGCATAAAATTTTTTTTGTTCTAATTTTAAAGTGAGTGAGAAAACGGTCTTTGAATCAAAATTCGCTCTCTCGCTAGTGGGTTTTTTTTCACAAGCGGCAGTTTCACTTTGGTTTTTAATGTTTTTTTTCAATTTTTTCGATCGATTTTTTTCTAAATGGTTTTCCCAATCCATTCATAGTTCATTCTTGGCCTAGTTGTTTGTTAGAATCAAATTTACATTTCTCGCTAATGGTTTTTTGTTCTCCCTCGCGGCATTTTGACATTGATTTTCTGTTTTATCTTGTTTTTGTATCTAATTTTTTTTAGAAATGGTTTTTTGAATTCACTCATAAACCGTTCTAGTTCTAGGTTTTCATTTAGTCAATGAAAATTCTTTGAATTATGTCAGGACTTGCCATGTTATGTTTTTTTAATTATTTCAAGACAATGAAGAGTTGTTTTTGTTTGCTGACTAGATTTTTTGTCTTTGTTTGTTTTTATAAACTTATTGCCTCTGTTCAAAATGAAATTCAAAAGCAGTTTTTATTTTTTTTGTTTAACAAAGACGTGTGTTCTAGTTGAAAAGGCAATAAAAAGTTGCTCTTGTTCATCGGCATCGTAAAAATGGTCAATTTGGTTCCATTGGATAAACTGCAAAAATCCCTCCCAACTCCCATCAAGAGCAGCCAGGAAAATTGTTTCAAACAGCAAAATGACACCAGCTGACCCAACTATGATAGCTGAAAATAGCAAATTCAGTTACAATAACAATTCATCTCATGGACTTATATGACAAAAGAATTTTTTTCTTAGACATGGCGAAATATAAGAAGACCATATATTCTAATACAGTAGAGGGAGATATGCTCTCGAAATTACAGTTCAGTGAGGTGGCGAATGCGATGAATCCGACGAATGCGATGAATCCGATGATAATTAGGAATCCACTGCTTGTTAGCTGTGACCATATAATACTTCACGCTTAAACTAGCCGTGAAAACTCAAACTCATCGTGTGAAAAGATACTCTGAAAAGTGACTACCAAATGCAGTGAAAACAAAAATTCAACGCTTGTTTTTGGTGATCTTACTTAATTTAGCGGTGATATTTCACGGATATCTAACAATTTTTGTCTTTCCATGAAAACTCAGAAATGGCGTCCTCTTATTGTACAAAAAAAATTGTGTCAAAGATGAGGGGTGGGGTCGATGGACGTCCGGGTCGAGACAGGTTGGTTAACTTATAAGAACTTACAAGTTCCTTACAAGTTCTGATAAGTTTACCAACGAGCTTATAAGTTCTTACAATTTTACCAACTAAACTTTACAAGTTCTTATAAATCAACCATCTTACAAGGGGTGATTGTTGCTGTAGCAGGCTATCTAAAAACTGCGTTAACGTACTGAATATTATTTAAATAGGATTACAAAAATCGTTTGAAGTTAATTTATCTTTTAAGACTCTAAATATAGCTATAATAAACGCTATATCTGATCTCAATCAATTATTGGATGAGCGGACATTTAGCACTCGTACTTTGATACAACGAAACGGTGCTCTTAAAATCATTTCAGGACGTTTCAGGGATAAAGGTCAAAAAGCCAAAAGTTTGCTCTTTCTTTTAATTTCCGCAATCAGCACGGATTGAACTCGTTTCACAACTTCAACCTTCAGCCATGAAAGATTTATTTTATAACCTTCAGCCATGAAAGAAGTTCAGTACTTTCAAAACATTCAAACATAACCGACTAAGGTTGAGCGAATTGCTCTCAAACAACCGGCGAGCAGTTGGCTTCGTCAGTAGCTAGCCACGGTTTAGTGAGGCCAGCTTTAGCTTGATTCGACCTTCAACTTTTAGTTTTCTAGCCTTGTTAGTAAATAAATCATATAAAAAACTGGTACTTAAAAAAATTGCAAAACATTGCAAAATTTTTTAAAAAGCTTCCAGATTTTGGAGTGAAAATGTTAAAAACTATTTTTTGTCTCTGGAGTTATGTCAAGTAACCCATCTGCAAGATTTGAAAAGCTTCGTTGGCCAGAAATGATCGTTAAACTCAGAAAAGGACAAAAATGTTCACAAAATTAGAAAACAATCGCAAGTTTTAACAAAAATATTGCTAAATTTTAAGATATCAAAATCTTCAAAACCTTTTTATTGTCTTAAGAGAACGTCCATTATCCCTATATCAAGCTCATGAAGATCCATGAAACATGATAATAATTTTCCAAAAATTTGAAAACTAGATTTTATCAAAAATTTGCTAAAGCTGGAGTCCTTAAAATATTGATAAGCATTCCATTAGTTCTAGAAACTATGCAACAGTTTATCATCAAACCTTGGAGGAGACCTTGGTGCCAAAAACAATGAAAAAATTTTAAAAAGAGTAAAAAAAACTTGAAAAAATTGCTGATTTTTTTAAAACTTGCTTATATTAAAATCTTGAGAAACATTGCATTACAACTAGAAGCTATGCAGTAACATATAATCAAACCCTAGAGGATGTTATGTTGCTCATGAGGCTGGAGAAACCTAAAATATGACAAAAAATTTCAAAAAAGATTGAAAATAATTGCAAATTGCATAAAAAACTGATAAAATTTGTAATAGTAAAAGTTGAAACCTAATCCTTGGCCAAAAAAATTTTCTAGTAACTTATTATCAAATCCTAACTGATATTTTCTGTTTTGCTGAAAAACCTGAATAATGACAATAAATGTCAAAAAAATTGAAAAATTGCAGGTTTTGCGGAAAAAAATGCTAAAATTTGTGGTGTTGAAACCTCGAAAAACATTCCGTTGCAATTAGAAACTATACAGTAACTACAGCAAATAATTTTTATCAGTAACTTATTATCAAACCCTTAAGGACGTTTTCTGGCCCATGCATCTGAAAATAAGTGAATAATGGAAAATAAATATCAAAAAAATTTAAAAAAAATTGCACGTTTTGTCAAAAATTGCTAAAATTCGTGATGTTAAAATGTTGAAACTATTTCAATACCACTAGAAACTATGTATGATGTAGCTAATTATAAAACCCTAGAGGAGGTTTTTTACACCTAGGGGGAGATGCACCGCGGGGCTGGTGGGGAGGGGGTGGTTAACAGTGGGGTGGGGGAGGGGGCAACAGCGCGGTGGGGGGGGGGGCAATAGTGAGGGGGGAGTCAACAGTGGGGGTGTCTACAACCTCTGAGAACCGCCGTTCACACCATAAGTATAGTTCTCCAAAACAGTTTGAGCTGAAACAGAGCTGAAAGGCTCTAAGAGCACTTAATGCCCGCTGGGCGCTACCTGTTTATCCCGTTTTTGAGGACGAAAAGTCAAAAGCGTCAGACGAAAAATCGGTCAACAAAAATCGCATAATAAAAGACCGACAGGACTAATATAATTCCTACAAACTTCGTTTGAGAGCAATTAAAAATTTATAAGCATGCATATGAACAACACAAATATGCAGACATCTGAATGCATTAACTGTTGACCTCTGTAGCGTCCGTTCCCGGAGTAGGGTACCATAGTAAACCTTGATATTTCAATACTGTAAATTTATTCTGATCATGTCACGTTTTACCCTGTCGAAAAAAACAATTCAATAATAAACATTCCTTGGCTGAAAAAATTACTGGCCAGTGTAAAATTTCATTCTTAGCCTGGCGAGTGGGCTATAGTCCGTAGCATAAAGTGCTAATATTAGCTAAGCTGAGTTCTAACCTGAACTCTTCCACTGTGAGAAAATTCCACCGCTGAGACAGTTGATGACGAGGAAAGAAAGAAAAACGGTGGAAAAAATGATTCCAGGTCCTGTTTTGTCAGTTTCGCCCTGGTCCTGATCGTACATGCACGCTGCAATAAAACAGACATATCAGTAAAACTCAATGAAGAGAGGTTTACCTCGAAAGGTTGATAGGGTTCTGAGAAAGTTTAAACGACTTTATTTCTATTTCTAGGGTTTTTTTTAGTTATTTAGAGTAGAGTAATGTTAGAATATTCACTCTAGTAAGTAAGTTGTGATCATAAGATGGAGCTTGAAATGATGGCTCAATATAAGAGAGCATAGTAAGATTCTCAAAATGTGGACCAGTTGGCTCAGTGGAGAGCACAGGATTGCAATCAATTAAGAGATTGTGGGGTCGCAACCCACAAAGGTCCCAAACTTTACTCTCACTATAATGGTGTTGACATAGAATCAACATAACGAGCAAAGAATTGCTCTAATAGGTAAGTCATGTATGACAAAAAAAACTAGCCACGCAACGCGGTTACAATACAAGAGACCGCTAATGAGAGGACAATGACGTCGCGCGCTCATAAGAGCAGATAAAAAGAGCCATGGAAAAGGAGCACAATAGCTGTCTGGAGGTTTGCAGCGTGAAAAATGTTTGACAAGACAGCGAAACAAAAAACAGCAGATCAAGTCATAAAAACTTATTAAAGAAGGCAGATCTATGCCATCGTTACTTTTTGTTCCGACCCACTTTATGTGGTTTTTTTTGTTCAGACAATTTTGGCCGATCGATATAATTATTGAAAAGAGTTATGAGTGGTATCATTAGAAAGCCCGTCCAGCGTAGAATATAGAATTAAAAATACTTTTTTTCCGTTTTCGTTTTTTATTAGGGGTTATCGAGGTTTGAAGTTTAGTGAATATCAGACGTAATTCAACTGTTTTTTTTTTCACATTTTCGGTATTTTTGACCAAATTTTCGTCAATTTTGCTAAAATATGTTACAATTGTTAGCTGTAGTGTTATTCATTTGATCTCAAAAGACAGAGAAGGGTTGCTGAATTGTTCGATCCGAGTTTTTGGCCAAAATCTATGCTTAATTTTTCGAAATTCAAGACTTTTTTCGTCAAAAAAAGGACTAAATTCGCTTTGCTTTCTTTTAGCCTTTTTTTTTACATTTGATGTTAATAGATACCTTAAAATTGCGGAAGTATTCTTCTTTACCTTTAGCAAGAGCTAGTTGTACTCCTGATGGCTTTAAGAGTCTTCTGCGATTATAATTTTGCCAGTTTTCAGCAAATTTAAACACAATAATTAAACAAAATGCATTAATTATTTTTGAGAAAACAAAAAAATTTGATCAAAAATGATCTTCATTGCAATCATTTGAGCAATTGATTGTTTTGTTAGACGCGCAGCAATATCTGGGCTGACCTTGATCCCACCATGGATCCTTAAAATATTAAATCATTTAGATTTTAATGGGGGGCGACCTTTATTTTATAAAATTTTCCTCTGTGTAAATTTTTTTATGTAATTTAATGACAAGAATTTCAAATCAAGGATCAATTAAAAACAGATATTCTTTTCAATTAACGAGGTCCAAGGAGATTATGTTAAGAATTCAGAGTTAAGCTCATGGTTTTTATGGTTCTGACCAATTGTTTTTGTAAAATTTTTTTGGACTCCTAGAGTTTTGCATTCAATTGTTATACTTTTTGTAGCCCTATGACTTAGCGTCCCCAGTCAAGGATCCAGTTAGCTTCAGAGGAGTTGGTAATGAACCTAGATAATTCTTTCAGTTGCTATCTAATGCTTGCTATCATTTTTAACAATTTTATTTCAAGAGAATATCGGTGAATTTGTGATCTTTGCATTTATTTTATCCCAATTTTTTATTTCGAGTGCACTCGCAGGAAAAAAAAGAGGAAACCAATTTTTTGTGATTTATGAATTGATGTCGGCAACGCTTTTATATTCAACTAATGGTTTCTTTGTTTTGATACTAAGCGTTTTCAATTTTTTCTTATTTTTTAGCATAATTGCATGTTTTATGAGTTCAATTTTTTTTGTTGTCGAATTATCACGTTATAGACAGGTTCAATTGAAGGTAAGAATAGTAAAAGATATTGTACCGCGTTGCAAGAAGTCGTATCGTGATATGTTAATTTTTTTTGAATAGTTTGTGCTTTTTGGTCCTGAGACACAGGGTGCTCTCAAGTTTTGGTAAATTTTTTGTTTTTGCCTATGTTTGTCTTTCTTTTTGCTGTTTTACGCCATATAGCTAATAACGAGAGGTCTCAATTGCTTCTTCGGTTTGTAGAGATCAGCCTAGTTAAAATTTTTAGTTTATAGCTGTTTGTTTTAATGAATTTGAAATTAAAATGGAAAAGAGAAATTTAATTTTTTGTTTTCATTTTGGTCTTCATGTAACTCTATCTCACTAACTAGACGTCTCAATTAAATCATGTGATATTCATTTTTTGCGCTTGGTTATACTGATTGCTTTGGCCATTTAGTTTCATAATAAACCTTCGTGATTTCTGCACTGCTCATTTTTTGGGTTTCTTTTTGATGTCATGTCTACGTAGTCCTTTCACAAGGAACACTCGTTGATCTTTAGATTAGGAGAAAGCGCTGAGGTACAGTTCTTGCAGGGAAAATCAATTAATTATGGTGCCTTGAAGATTGTGATGTCGTATAAATGTTTGAAGTTTTGGCTTCTTTATGTATTTCTTGATTTTTTGTGGGTTCGTGACATAGTCTCATTATAAACAGGCCCAATCAGCTTCCTGAAGTTTTGCACTTTAATTCATCGATTTTTGTTGCTTATCTTAAGTCTTTTTACGACTTTTGAATGCATTTTTTTTCAAAAACAATTGGGTTTTCGAGCTTCGTCATCTTTTTGAACTAGTTTTTCCGTCGATTTACATCTCAGTCTCCGTAGGTCACAAACCGTTTTCAGTGAAAAATAATTTAATTGTTACAACGTTTTTAGTTTGATACATTTTTTTCTCGGCTGATTTTTAACTGTTACTACGAGACTTTATAAAATTTTAGATTATTATATATTTGTACATTTTTTAAGGTATTTTGTTTTCTTTTAATTTCATAACAATAATCGTAAACCCCATTGGCTTTGAAATTTTGCTCAATTGAAAATTAGATAACGACATGTCTCAATTAATTCCTATGAAAATATATAAAAAAACATTTTAGTGTTTTCTGTTGATATCTAATGACATTAACAACTGTGAAATTCTTTTTAAAAAAAGAAACACATTTTCGAACTTCGCACCTCTTCGCACTTTTTTCAACCTGTTAACCAGTCGCATTGAGGACAGGTCCCAAATCGTTTCTAATGAAGTATAGGCTAAATTGTTTTGCTTGGGTTTTATGTGATGCGAGTTTGATTTTTTGTTATGATTTTTTTTAATTATAGACATCTTGTTTTGGTCGTAAATAGTGTTTGTTGTTTCACTTTTATTATTGTTATATCTAGTAGTCCTATTCAACAACTTTCATCGGTCCTCCAGCGAGGCAATATTGTATTCCATCGGTTGTTAATTGAACAATATGTATGTGTTTGAAAGTTTTCTATCTCCTCATCATTTGGTAGCCAATTAAGTCAAGAATGTGGAAGAGCGGGGGTCGGAACTTTATGTGCGTATGCACATTACCGAGCCTTTTTGTTGATTTTTTCATTCCCATCTTTCATGAGCTCGTAAAAATTATTTGAAAAAGTCTTAAACCATAATCACTGTAAAATTTATAGGCAGTTTTAGTATTAAAAGCCGTTTGAATTAGATAAAGCTATCAAATTACTGTATTGGTGTAATTTAGAGTGCAATTACAATTTGCGTTGATAACCGAGAGCTAAGCTGATCTAAATTTTGCAAGATTCTTACAAGATGATTAAAAACCTGCAATACACTTGAAAAAAGCTAACAAGAACTTCATCTCGCCTACAAGATTAAAGGTACCATATAGCATTAGGAATTATTTTACAATAGAATTATTGACTTAAAGATATTTCTCAAAATTTAAAACATTCCTACAGGATTTCTCAATCTTGAAGAAAGGTTGCAAGATTATGTATTCCGAAAAAATGGAAGCGTTTTTTGAGCAAGCAAGTTACTGAAAATGATATAAAAGTTGAAAGAAAAATCGACGCAAAGTGAGAGAAAATCTGGACGACGTTTGAAAAACGACTGTTTTGGAAGTTGAATCCTGCAAGCATTTTGCAATATTCAAGCGATTTAAGTTTTTAATAGCCTATCAAAAACACACATACCTACCCTACCCCAAAATTTCTAAATTTTGTTTGTAACTCCACCACTGACGGTGTTGAGACCGGAAATATATAAAACGAGGATAAGGAACCCAAAGTCTACTGGAAAAAGCTCATCGTTTATTTAACATGTCTTGAGACAGTTTTCCGACAGAATAATAGCTATTTCACGTTTACGAACGACAATTTATCTTGTCAGCAATCTCAATTAAAGCAGATAGAACAAGAATTAAAAGTCTTGCAAAAAATTTAAGGGAGAAGAAGGTAGCAATTTGAAAGAATCTTGCAGGCAAGATTAAATTCTTGCAGAAATCTTGCAAAACAAATTGTAAGCCTATGTATCTTATTGCAAGATATCTGAGTTTTCGGCCCCTAGGGAAATAAAGGAAAACCCCAATACTAAATACAGTGGAAATTGTCTTTTATCCATGTTGACTCCTTCCCTATATGCCAACATGCCTGAAAGCAATACCAAGAAAGAAAAAAAAATAGAAGCCGACTGCTCTCAGAATAATTGCTCTAAAACGACTGATGAAGTTTGATCTGCAACCTTTTGATAGCATCTGTAGTAGAAGCAATGAGTAGAAGAGGCAACAAAAAAAAGTGAGCCGGTTTTATTTCAATTTGAATTCACCTTGACGCTCTGAAGTTTTATTTTCTCTGCCGTTTCGGTGAGGTGTACACTTAGAGCCGCTAAGACACTTATTGTTCTCGCACAATACCATTTTATCTCGTTTCTGACGAACCAAATTTACCCTAACTATCTCAAGCGAGCAAAGGGTTGTTCCAGCAAAAGCAAAAATGTCAAAAGGCCTTGAGACTAGTGTACATGGAATTTCAAAGAAAAGTGATTTCCGGTTTTGCTCAAATTCAAGTTTTTCTCTCATCAAAGTCCGCCTAGATCAAAACTAAGTTTACATTTTTTCTCCTAACCTAGTATGAATTTCGTTTCGCTAATGCATCGTTGATAGCCACCCATTAGTATTATATCATACATTGGTAACCATCATACATCCTCAAGCATGCATTAGGCATTGAGGTTTTCTAGATAACCATGCATTGATGAAGGATAACTTCTTGGTGATCACACAATGGTCACTAATGTTATGTTTCTCATCAATCAAATTTAATTAAAGATTTCTTGGTAATAATACAATGGTCATTCAGTTCTTTTTAACTTGGCCATTGATGATTTCTTGCAAGTAAAACATTTGTCCTTAAAGTATTCATGTATTCATGGTAATCTTACATTGGTCATTAATGATATATTTCAAATCATGCATTAGTTTTAATTAATGTCTAGGCCAACATGCACGGATCATTAAAGATTCCTTGATAATCATACATTGTTCATCGACAATTTCGTGGTAATAACACATTGTTATTTCAGGTATTCATGGTAATCATACATTTGTCACATATTATTCTTTGATAATCAAACATTGGTCAATAATGATTTTTTGGTGAACATATATTCGTCATTGATCATTTTCGGCTAAGCGTACATTGGCCAATAAAGAGTTTTTGGTAACCATAATATGATAATATATAAATTCTTGGTAGTCTTCCATTGGTTGTTTATGAATTTTGCTTACATATGCACGTATTTATACTAGGTGCTGCTGTTGGAACCCCAGATTTGATACAGAAACGTGTTCAAAAGATCGGAAAACTACTGGAGAATCTAGCGTACATAAACAACCCACAGTGTGCTCTTGGCATTCTAAGTAGTTGCCTGGGTGCACCGAAAATGGTGTATTCACAGCGCTGCAATACACCATCAGAGGAAGCCGTAAAATTTTTTGAGGAACATGACTCGCTTCAAAGGACAAATTTCGAGAATTTACTGGGTACAATTTTGTCCAATGAGTCATGGCATCAATCTTGTTTGCCTATCAATAAGACTAGAATTAGAGTCCGACGAGCAGCATACCAGATAAAAGCAGCCTATATTGGTTCGATGTCGCACTCTGGTACATTAGTAGAGCTTACAACTAGCCAAAGCATGACAACAGATCACACCTTTACCAAAATATTGATGAAATAAGTGGTTTGTCAATATCACAGCTTGCTCAAAGCAAAGTAAAGGAAGTCCTCGCAGAGGTTGCTCTCAATAAATTAATTGAAAACCAAACATCCGAAAGAAAAAACTCTTTTATGGTCATTTTCTCTGCCTCAATCAGGAGCACGGTCATTGGCAGCTCCCATACCGGCTCTCGGCCTCCTTTTCTTGTCAATCGAATTTCGTGCAGCTGTGAAGTACAGACTGGGCGCTCCCATATTTGAAAAAGAAAGGAAGTATTCCCATTGTAAAACAGGATTTTGGATTTACTCGTTGACCATGCTGTTACATGTCATGGGCGGGGCGATATGATTTTGTGACACTACTGGCTAAGGGACAAAATTTTTCCCCCTTGCAGCGTTGCCACGCTGTCATCGTTTTACCAGCAAAAAAACTTGATAGCAGACAGAATCTTGACCGGGAAATGTGTATTTACCATGTAGGCATACTGAATAACCAGCAGCTCTGGACGTAACCATTACCTTCCAGATGCAACTCAGTACTATTTCAAATGCAGCGAAGAAGTCGGGTTTTGCACCGTGAACTGCAGAAGACAGGAAATTCGAGCAGTATTCCAACAACGTGCCAACACACGTGTTCAATTTATTCCCATGGCCTTTGAATCGTTTGGTGGTCTCTCTCAGTTGGTCAGAAAGACATTGAAGCAAATAGCTCTGCTCGCTGACAACAGAAATTTGTTCTCAGCCAATTTGTCAATCGGTTTCAGTCACACTAATGCGTGAAAACGCTATAATGTTGATAGCAAGAAGAGCAGAACTGTGAGCCAGTTGCAAGACAAAGAAGCCTCCTTTATGTTTCATGACCTTTGATTGTGTGGGTTTCAGTTTCCCTATGGCAAACCAGATTGTGTGAGTTCCACTATCCCAATTGAAAAATCGACTGTGTTCGTTTTATTTTTCCAACTGAAAAACCGATTGCGTGGGTTTGAATAATCTATTTTGAAACCCGATTGTGTGGGTTTTGATTCACATAATAAATCATCATGAGAGTGACCATCGGCCATTAGTTCGAGAGTTGCTGTGTTTCCAAACTTGGATTATGACTTTATTCTGATAACTAATGGCATGTCAATGAGTTAAAAAAAGTTGACGAAGATTATCTTACCGAGTCATGTAATAATTTAAACATATAATCTATATATATGAACCTCGTATGAAAACTAAAAATTGAATGAATACTCAGACTGGTCAGGCCAACAGAACTGAGCTCGCTTTGCCCATAGGAGTTGTCTCAAATTAGTGGGCGGAAGGAAACTAATCGTACTTATCTTACAACAATAATGTGCAAAGAAAATTTCAGAAAATACACAACTAATTTTAATTTTTTGAACATGCGGCTGGGAGCTGCAGACAACTAGCAACTGTTGAAAAATTGATGAGGCAGCTTATGTCTGTTTTGGCTTACCTATCGTGAAAGTGAAGTTGAGATATTCCGTTGAATATTTGAGACATCTTTCGTCAACTGGATAATATAATACCAAGCTCTCCAGAGCTTCTTTGAAATACATATCAGCAAAATGTAGCATGTCATTAGAGGCTAAAGCAGCTTGAATGTAGTGCAGGATTGTCAAACCAATGAAGCCCATGTAAAATTTACTGAGATGACCTTGAAAACGGACTCCAATGAAAAGAGCTGTGACGACACAGGGAAACACGAGGAATGTCAATGATAGTAACAACATAGTGACGTAGTAGGAGCCATACAGCATGTACATTTCGTAGTCTCAAAATGATTCCTTCAGTGTAAAAAATAGGTGGATATTTATCACTGGGTAATAGTCAACAAATTAAGAACGGATCTTATTAATAATTTGGTATCTTCATTCACAAGATGAAGCGAAGTTTTTGCAAAAGATTATGCATTATTCAGATGAGATTACAAAGAACTTCGTATTAATTATGCAGGTATCTTACAAGATCTGTTTTGGTTTTAATCTCAAATCGCATTCAAGTTAAAACGGTGAAAACAACAGAAATTTCATGTCTCATTGTTCATACGCAATTCCCACGTTTTCAAAGCTCTAGCCGAAAAAAAGACATATACGTAAGAGCATTAGTACAATTTCAACGCTCATGGAAAAAAATCAAAATCAGACGTCTAAGCCCAAAAAAAAACATGCCAATCCCATAGATGCTTTTTAGGTAAATTTTAAAGTGCTTTTAGCACTATCGTTAGATTTTCAATTCAAGCCATGGCTTAGATAAGAAAAAATACTGCGGGTTGAAAAAACATGGGCACCCAGGTTGAGGTTCAGACCCAGTCTAGCGCACACACGTGTGTTCCCAGACCAAAATTACCGGGTCTGGATGGAAGTTCGAAGGCACTACAGTCTGGACGATGATCTGGAGATGGTCTGATCAGAGGTTATTTTGGTCTGAAAAGTCTGGACCATGGTCTCGAGATGGTCTGATCAGAGGTCAATTTGGTCTGAAAAGTCTGATCATAGGCGGATTCGAGCGCACTTGGGTCTGATCAGAGGCGACTTTGAGCGCAATTGGGTCTGATCATAACCTCTTCGAGCGCACTTTGGTCTGATCAGAGGCACCATCGGGTGCAATTGGGTCTGATCATAAACTCTTTGAGCGCACTTGAGTCTGATCATAAATGCTTTCAAACGCAATTGGGTCTGATCAGGGACCATTTCGAACGAGTTATTTTTTTTTATTTTTGTTTTTTTTTGTTACTGAGAGATGTTGGCTCTGCTAGCATTCTGATCAGAGATTCATTTAAAGTCTGATAGCTTTGACCAGAAAAAAGGAGTCCAGCTGATAGCAGATGCCGGTCCCCTTCAGAAGAAATTTTGATCAACTGGAGACCCCGATGTTTCTTATGGAAAGCTGTCTAAACTCATCCATTGAGTCAGAAATCTACACTGAAAGGTACACTAAAGAAAATTTGTTCTCAACAGTTGGGTTTCGTTTTATTTTGCAATGTTTTCGTAACTGATTTATCCTTAGATGATTTTAATACTGCAAGCAACGGTTTTTATGAAATGAATATGTTATAGAAAAACTACGATTTTTTGATGAGTAAAACTTTTCTCTGATCAGACTATTTCGAGCGCACTTGAGTCTGATCAGAATCGATTTCGAGCGCGCTTCAGTCTGATCATAAACGGCTGCAAGCGCAGCTGGGTCTGACCATAAATGCTTCGAACGCAACTGGGTCTGATCATAACCTCTTCGAGCGCACTTGAATCTGATCATAGGTCTGATTCATGAGTCTGATTAAGGTCTGGGCAATGGTCTGAAGATGCTCTGATCAGAACACCTCCGGTCTGAAAAGTCTGGTCAGAGACCCTTTGTGTCTTGAAAGTCTAATCAGAGGTAACTTGGGTGTGGAAAGTCTGATCAGGGTTAATTTACGTCTGTAAAGTCTGATCAGAGATAATTTTGGTCTGGAAAGTCTGATCAGACAAAAATTTGGGTCTGGACCTCAACCTGGGCAGCTTGCATTGTTTCAATAGCCATAGCCAAAGATAAATTCATAACTCAGTTGGGAGTGGAGAAAAGACATGAAAGTGGATCTGAACTCTTTTTTTAGTTTAAGATTATCAACCTATATAGAATAAGATTTTCAATAAACTTCAGTTATCAACGATAAAAGGACTGCTACTATTGCCTCTCAGCAACGCACTCAAAAACAGAGAGCAAAGTTACGGAAAATCTGATCGCAGCCTTGCAGATCACGTTGTCTCTGGGTTTACTTTTGCCATAAATGTAGTTCAAAAAGTTCTTAAGCATGATAAAGATGACTTATCAACCTTTAAAACTATGATTAAACAAAACTGACAATTTTACGTTGGAAAACGTTTTTCGTCTACACAAAATCAATCAGACAGTTGATCAACCCAAAAAAATCTTGCCATTAATTTTGTATCAAGTTAGAAGTATTTATGAAGACCAACGAACCACACTGATACTCTAACCATAAAAGTAGTGGAGTTTGATGAAACAGGTCCACTTGAAAACCCTGAGAGGAAACGATTACTAAAAAGCTAACCAAACAAGAGCTTAGTTACAAATTGATCACCCAAGAAATTCACCTCAATTTGTTGTTGCTGATGTTTTGCTTAAAAGTAAAATGTCTTTGCTAATGTCAAATCTCAAAAAATGCAACTACCTTGATAGCTTATCAAAAATATAAGTGATTTGATTTGATAAATTCTATGGTCAATACCGGATGATTATCTTGTAGGAATCTGACAGATTCTGGCAGAAAAATGGTCTTTATCCAAATTCTCACAGAAAACTGGTTATCTTGCGAGATTCTGCCCGATAATGATATTCTAGCAGAACCTGTTAGAATGATGGGCAATCTATCTGAAACTGTGGAAGATTGTATCTTGCAAAAAACTTTTCTCAAAATTCTCTCTGGATTAATACATAGATTGCGCCAAAATTTCTCCTCTATTGAATTCATTTTCAAAGATGTGTGAACAATTGCATATTCTTTTTTAACATTATGTTAGTCATGAAACCTACAAAATTACTTGAAACATTATTTGTCTGAAAGATGAAAAATTTAATTTTCTCCATTTTCGGTAATTGTACAGACCTTCTAATTCTTCAGATTTGAATTTAAAGAAGCTTTCAAGGGTAACTTCTAAAGTAAACATTGAATGAGCTAACCGTCAGCAAGACTTTAACTTAACATGTGAAGGAAACATATTTCTACTGATAAATGTAGTATCACTGGGTATGCATAGTGCAATGAGAATGAGGACAGGGTAAGTGTTAGAGTGGAATGCATGTTTAGTGTTTTCTGGGATAGTCTCGACACAACACTCCATCACTTCTCCATTTATAAGGAATGTGACACTGTTGTTGTTGTAGAGAGACACTCTACTCTTATTCTTCGATGTATCTGCATTGTCTATGTTGTCACTTATGTGTTTCACTTTTGAATAAAAGTTCTTTTCCTTCTGCGGTTTTATAAACAAAACCGACTAAAGTCGGATGAATTGCTCTCAAACGACAGGCGTGGCATTACCTTGCCAAACCTACCTTTTTAGCCAGAAAATTTATTTGCAATGGTCAGCATTCTCCGCTCGCCCATGTATTAAGATTAGGTTTTATAGGTTTTCGCGGATATCAGTGCCAGTAATAGAAATTAATTCAATTTTGCTCAAAAATGGGAATTCTGGTCACTGATAACCGCAATTGCAAAAATTGATTGCAAGCGAGAAAAGCTGAAGATTCAGAGCGATTATTATCCACAAATTTACGTAACTAACATCTGCGTTATGGTAACTATATTCCGCGCAAGGCTTCTAAAACTAATTAAAGGAGAAAGAGTGGGATTTAATTGGTTCTTCTTTAAAATGGAGTGAGGGGTAATCATAATTTTAATCCGTGAGAGATTTTACACAATTGAAGGGTGCAAAACTTAAAATAAAGTGCGTTGAACTTTAACTGAAAGTTGGTCGATTAATCTGTCAAGGCTTCTGGAACTGATTAAAGGAGAAAAGATGATAGACAATTAGTAGTTCTTATCAAAATGACGTGAGGGGTAACTATAGTTTCAAAGTTTTGGATAATTAAAGGCTAAAGTGCATTGACGATGATACCACAGCTCACAAATTGCGGACACTGATGAGATAAAAACGTGAAATTTTGAGATCAGTGATGGAATTTTGTAAGGATGTTCCGCACTTTTTTGTCACTGTTGTCTACAATTTAACCATATTTTTTAATACTAGAAGTGGTGACAAAAAGTCGTCGTTCATGTTCGCAAACGCAGAGAACACTGATTTATTGGACTAGCGACTTTATGGGAGATTTAATTTAGGGGAATAGGTTAGAACTTCTTTGGTGAAAAAAACTTGAAACTGCTAGGGTTCAACAAACTTCACTTCAGAATGAATGCAATTGAAATCACTCAAAGTTAAGAAGTGAAGTTTGAAAAAGTCACTTGAAAGCTCACATCATCAGTGTTCTGGAATAAGCCGCAAAAATTTGTCAAGCAGCAAATTTGCATAAATACAACAACACGTTTACAATAATTGGTTCAAACTTTGTTTTAGAGCAACTAAAAAGGTTATCCGATCTGCCAAGTTTTATATTGCCACTCAGAACTCATATATAAGTGACATGACTGATGGTCTATGTTTTTTTTTCACTGAAAATATTATTGCTTTAATGAAAAGCTGCGTTCGAGAAGGCCAGAATTTAAATATGGACGGACGTGATTTTAGAAGAGTCACGCTAATCTTTATTGAAACACGCACACGCAAATTTAAAAATGCCAGACTCTAGATTTCAGGGTTGTCCTAGGAGGGTTACTAACGCAGATTCAGGCGGGGTACTAACGAGGATGTGAATGCTTAAAAGCAGTGATCATTATTTACAAATGAATGTAAGTTTTCCCTCAATGTCAGTAACAAATACTTTGTCGTCTAAGCTGTAATAAAGTCCTAAAATATCTTAATAATCACAATATCTTAATTGCATAACAACAGCTTTTCTCTTTATCAGAAAAAGTGAGCAATTTTTTTTCAGCGCTATGGGTGAATTCCTTCCGTAGGTTTTGGAGAATATCGCAACACAGGGAGGGCTAGGGAGGTTTCCAAGTAATCAGTGAGCAGCCGCAAAAGAAACGTCAAGAATTATAGATGACCATAAATTATAACATCTTGGGAAAACCGTGATGCCATTTTGCTGATAAAGTAAATTAGCATGAGATATTTTTTTTAAACTCTTTGGCTATACTTGCACAATTTTGAGCAAAATATAGAAAAGTATGCCATTATGGTGTAAATAGTAAATAGTAATGCGCAAGGAAACAAACTTTACTGAGGCGAAATCGTATTATTGCGTTTCTATAGAAAAGAGGAAAAGAACCCAGGTTGTCATCTGCATTATTATCAAGACTGTCCTTCGGACTCAGAAATCCCAGTTTCTCAGCTGTTTCTTGCTCTTCTTTCGTCAATCTTGGTCGTCGTTGTCTTTTTGGAGACTTTTTGCTTCTTTTTAATTGTTTTGGCATTATTGTTCTTCCTGAAAAAAAAAGTACTCACTGAAATGTCCAAAAATTGATGTGCTTTAATCCATACATTGTAACAAGAAGACTTTCCAGGCTGTAGAACTCGAAATCCAGGAGGGGTGTGTTCCCTATTCAAATCCCAACAAAGTAGTTTTTAATTTTTCTGTTCATGTAATTCAACAAAACTATGAAGACGATACTTCAACCCCCCCCCCCCCCCCAACAATAATAGTTAATTCCGTCACGATTAAAAGAAGATCTTAACCTAGCCTAAAGCTCTATCTTTTTCAGTTACAACCTGTAATCCATAAAGACGACTATATATATATATATATATATATATATATATATATATATATGTATATATATATATATATATATATATATATATATATATTTCAGTAGTTCCAAGTTTTATGCTTCTCTGCAATTTATTAGAGTGAAATATTGATCGTTGCGAAATTGCCAAAGACCTATATCCCAAGTAATTTAGAGCTAGAATCAATCTAAGTATCCCAATGAAAAATTGCCTGTTTTCTAATTCTGTGTTTGGTGTCTGATTCTACACCGACTGTATGAGAAAACACAAAGAACTCAAAGAGAGTTCAAACTTAGGAACAGCTAGTACCGCTCAGAATAGCGAAGTGTTCAGATAAGCAAGTTAACTTATAATAACGTCACTGATTTAGAAAAAAACCCGCAAAAAGTCGGGTATAATTTAAATCGTTGTAATTTTAATTTAATTTCAATAGTAGAGTCCAAATTTTACCACAAATAGCGCTGTCATATGGAAATGTTTCTTTTCTACGATACGTTTTCGAATGTCACTGAAGACATGCACTTTAATTGTCCCTTATTTGGCAAAGTAAGTCTTCAGTAAGTGTTTGTAGTTCTTGAAGATTTCATTTTTTCAAAGTTGAAGTTTCATTTTCACTTCCGTTATCTTTTAGTCAACTGCTTGCATAAGGTTAATTTTACATCCGATAATGCGGTTTAAAACCGAACATTGACAAATAAGTAAAATGTGACATTTAGTTTTAGTAAAATTTTAAAAAGTGCATAAAAATGTGCTATTATTTTGATTCTAATCTGATCTCTCTAAACTGTTGTATATTTGGCGACAAATCAAGGTTCGTAAAAGACTTTCTTCCATGTTTTGTTACTTTTTCTTCAACTTCTAAAATTAACTAACACAGGCTGTTATAAAAAGTCAGGTAAATCTACCTGAAGTCATTCAAGTCAACTAATACTCGATCGCCATAGTGCACTTAAAAATTTGGGCTTCAAAATGACTACAAGCAATCCTGAAAAATTATCATAATGAATTTACTCAATTTTTTACTCAGTTTGCTGAAGTCCAAGACACTGTTGCCGTTTTGATGAAAATACTTTCATCAACTCTGATTATGTCACTGTCATAACGCTATACTTCCCGAATATTAATTTAAATAAATCAAATTATGACGTAGGACTTGACATCAATTGTAATGATTGAGGCAAGCCACTAAAATTTTAGCAAAAAGAGCTCCAAAAAAGTATTTCTTTGATGGTCTTGTTTCGCATGTTTTTGATCAAAGTTGTACATGGTGGTTCAGAATAACACCTACTAAATTGCGAACATGCAATTATTCGTACATAATTCACACACTAGACTGTTCTCGCAATAGATTTTCATGCAAGCACAGGCATGGTTTATTGTGACAGATTGCTGCTCGTTGATCAGTCAAAGTCTGTGATCCATTGAAAATAAGTGCCATTCACAGTGTTACATAAAATCATTTGTTTAATTATGATTTTCAATATTTAGTTACAGTTGAGCCCAAAATTGCACGCTTTCCTTTTGCTCGACTGCCTTCAACTAATGTGTGTAAAAAATAACTAAGGAGCACTTACCAGTCGTGAAATTTCGTATACATTTAAATAATATAGATTTTGGATCTTTTCTGTTTGTGCCCCTCAGCTTAGTGGGTAAATATTGTTTGCAAGCCCAGACGCTCGTGCAATATTTTAACATAATGATTTACAATGTAATGTCACGTGCTCTCTAATTGGGGGGGGGGGGGGGGTTGCATAACGTACTTGGGGGGACACAAACAGAAAAAATCCTTGATTTTTAATTGATTTTAACAGTCGTGAAATTTCGGATCTCTTCCCTCCCCCCCATCGTTATACCCCCCCCCCCCCCCCCCAGCTACAGAGCACGTGCCACTACAAATCACTCTGTCAAAATAGTGCACGTGTTTTTGATGGATGAAAATAATATATACCCACTAGCTGGGTGAAAAAAGGAAAAGATCCGAAATTTCTTATATAATTGACTAACTTGGTTTAGTATTTGAATTTTGACGTTGTTTGCAGAACATTTGTCACTTAAAAAGAATTTCATTATTTGTTACCTGTGTCAGTCACCAAGAAACATAAACAGAAAACATTAACAACTTGTTATTCGCAAAACAAGAGATACATAAGCATCAATAAGCAAAACTACAACAGATAATCAGGATTGTAATGGATGCCCAAAAAAACTTCTGGTCTATCAATAAAAATACTATAGCAATAAGTTTTACAAAAAAAAGGAAAAGAATAAAAAACTCAGTTTTTTATCAGAGCATTAAATTTATAACCACTAAATCTAACTTCTCTTGATCTTATCTATGTGATCTGCGCGCAGTCTAAATCAAACACTTCCAAAAATTTAAGAAATAGAGAATCTCGACAAAGAATTTGACTGATGCTGTTGCTTCAAACAACTTAAATAGAGGGAAGACGGAAAGAAACTGATATATTATAACAAGACAAAATGAGATACAAAAACCTCAAAAACATAGATCCTACCAAAAAATAATAGAAAAGTTGGAGTGAAAAGCATCCTAACTAAAATTTTGCATCATCTGGAAAAAACTGTAAAAGTGACAGAAGGCTGAAATACTTCTGAGGGCTTGTTAAAATTCAATGAAAATAAATTGAATTAAAAACATGTATCCATTTAAACCTACCAAATGCATGGTATTCGTCTCTATTTAAGAATTGTTCTTCTTTTGCAGTATTGTAATAGCAAGAAAGGATTCCTCTAAGTGATTCCATTCTCTGTTGTATTTCTGGAATCTAGGGTCCGGTGTTTTTTCCAGGGAAGGTTTCAGAAAATTTTAAGGCAGTTTTATGGATTGAGTCTTGATTCCAATCAATTAATTTTGTATGAGTGCTCAAACAATTTTTCCCGTGGACGAGAAAATTCATAAAAACTAATTATGAAAATTTAAGCCAGAGGCAACAATCTTTTTTAATTCTCTTTTGAATTTTTTCTGCTTTTCCTCACAAGCACAAGAATAGAATTCAAAACTCAAAAATGTTTGATGTGATTACAGTGATAAGAAACAATAACAGGCAAAAACTACCAAAAATGGTCACCAAGGCTGCGATATTAGATAAGACGCCCAATATGCAGCCATAGTTAAGAAATCATTACCTTTTCGTCAAAAGGGTGAACAGTAGTGGGAAAAAGGTGCTATTCCGCCACTTCCTAATCGGAAGATGACTAAATAACACCTTTTTCCCACTACTCTATATATCTACTACTTGCTTATACCCCCAATTTATTCACTACTATATATTAGCTTTATATTCACTCAAAATCTATCATTTCTTGAATCACTTAGTGCAAACCACTAGTGTCGAGTTAAGCTGGTAATTAACTGTTATCAGACGAATAGTTCGGGTCCTAGCCCCCAGACTCCGGTGGACGTATCCCAGATTCTAGTATAAAACTTGTGAGACCGTGTAACAAGCACGTAAAACCAACTTGCGAAAAAACTTGAACAAAAAAGAAAACTTGAACAAAAATTGAAAGAAATAGTAAAATAATAAAAATTTTCATATATCCACTAATCAATATTTAATCAATCTAAAACTAAAACTTTCTGTCTCACTTGGCGTAGTGGTTAAATCATCGAGTCTAGTTAAGTTGTTTTAGCAACGGAAGGTTTGGGGTTCCTTCCTCACTATCTCCAGTGAACAGATATATCGCAGATATATCAAAAAAACCCAAAAACTACATGACAGATAAATTAAAAGAAGAAGATTTAGCTTCTTGAATATTATACTTATATACATGCTCTCTGAATTGATTTCTAGTATGACCATTTTTATATCTATGAAGATAAATACATAGTCTACATTTCCTATTTCTAAATCTATATAGTGATATATGTTTATAAACATTAAACATACTACATACTAGATATTGATCAGGATCAGAATAATGATATCCCAAATGTTCTATATAATCTTTCACTTCAACCATATTTTTACATACATAACAAGAATATTCTAATTCTTTACAATTATTACAACATTTATTCCAAGACTTAATTTTATACTTATCACACTTCAATTTTCACTTTCGAAAAATTATTTTTTTCCAAAATTTTCCCTAAATAAATACATCATGTCTCAATCAACTAATACTAGCTTCATAATTTTCTGCGATGTCTGTAATTTATCCTTTGAAACAAAGAAGGGTTTATACAGACATCAATCACACGATCTCAAACATAAGGAACTATTGGAGAAAAATGTTTGAGTCTGAAGGAGAAGAAATCTTGGAGAAGGTGTATAATTCAGATGAAGATGATTATATTATTAAAAATAAGACCAAAACTAAGGATATTATTAAAACTAAGGATATTATTAAAACATAAATTGAAATTGAAATTAAAACTGAACCATGCTGGGTTTGTGGCGATAAGTTTAAAAATCAGATAGGTCTACAAACTCACATGAATAAACACTGGAGAGAAAACGTTGTCTTAAACGATAAATATAAAATTAAATCAAGCTTTAATCAAAGGCAGTTATATATTACTAAATCTAATGGTAATTTTATCAAGGATATCATTGAACCACTAGATTACATATTAGACGAGTTTAAACCATTTAAATCATATAAATATAAAGTTAATGCCAATTGCTTATATAGGAAGAGAAACTCAGAAGAGGAAAAGACTACTAATATAAACTTTAGAACCGATAAAAATATGAATAAAGATCATTGACTGAATCTAAACCAATGGCTTGATCATGTTAGAGAAACGCATGAGGGTTACGGCTACGATTATGAGTTCATTGGAATAACAGACATGCAAATAAATATAGAAAAGACTAAACCATCATTAGGATCTTATACTGAACTGCCACCAGGTCTAAGAGATAAAACAAAAGCGATTTTAAATATTAGAAGTAATAAATTTAACTGTCTACGATTATGTATTACAGCCGCATTGCATCCTGTAACTGAACGTGCAAATAGAGAAAATAAGTATATTAATAATCTAGCCGATGACTGGGAATATAATGAATATATAACAAAAATCCAAAATTAATATAATATCAATATTTGGTTTTACAGGCCTGCTCAAGATAGTAACATAGCCAAAGTAGAACGCTTAGAGAAGTGTTCTAACTCTGTAAAAGATAGACAAAATGTTAGGATCCTAGTCTGGGAAGTACTTTGTGCCCTAATTAAAAAGGTAGAAGTATTACTAGAACGACCTAACACCAAACATGCCAAGTTCTGGTTTTGTGATAATTGTACCTATTGGTTTAGTTCTCAACATAACTATGAAACTCATGAATGCTGTGTCCAAATCAAACCAAAGATTGTTTGTCCTAAGTTAAAACAAATTAAATTCAAGAATCAACATACACAACAAGAAGTGAATAATGTTATGTTTTGTGATATTGAATGTTACATGAAAGGAACAAATCAAAACATTGGTAGCAATATTTATAAGATATCTGAACATGTACCTATTGCTAGTGGCTATAGTTGGCATAGCAAAGATGAAGTGCTTAGCAAAGATGAAGTATATAACAGATCATACTTTGGTCCAGACTGCATCAATGATTATGTTAGAGATTTTTTAGAAGTAGAAACAAAACACAGTATTAAGATAAACAAAGCAATGCTATTCACAGAAGAAGACAAATTGTATCATGATGCTAAAGATATATGTCACATTTGTAATAAAAAATGTGTTGATAAAGTTAGAGATCACTGTCACCAAACAGGTAGATATAGAGGCCCAGCATGTAATATTTGTAATTTAAACTATAAACATCAAAACTTCATTCCAGTAATACTTCATAATGGAAAAAACTATGACTTCAATCTATTATTTAATGAGATATTTAAACAGAATAATAGCAGGAGAAGAATTGATATCTTGCCTAGTACTAATGGCAAAACTAGAATGTTTAGATTAGGCATATTAAAGTTTATAGAAATTTACAGTTTCTTGACAATGTCTCTTGATAAAATAGCAAAGGTTTACAACATAAAAAATAAAACATTATATCCTTATGAATACTTTAAGGATGAGAATAGCTATAATAATAAACTAGGTAATCTATCAATTCAAGACTTTAGATCATCACTAACAACTAAGTTACCAACTCAAGATGAAGTAGATGATTTTAATAATTCTAATAGTTATAAAACAGGTAAAGAATTAACATTAGAATATATGGAAAATGTTATATTCACATTAGGACATTGCTTCAATCTATTTGTTAAGTTAAACATGAATACATATAAACACAATCCTCTAGATTATATTAGCCTACCAAGCTACAGCTTCGATTGTTTCCGAAAACTATGCAAAGTTGAATTAGACACAAAACAAGTTGAGCAAATACTAAAAGACTTCATTAGTGCATTGAGAGGTGGCACATGTGGTGTTATGGGTGATAGTTATATTAGAAGTCAGAGTCAGAGTCAGGGTCAAAGATCAATGGCAGAGCATGGCGAAGCATGGACGATGTCCCATGACCGAAGGTCTATCTGGTACATCGATGCCAATAACTTATAGGGTTATGCACAAATGCAAAAGCTGCCATATAAAGATTTTGAGTTCTCCAATACAACTCTAGATGAAGTATTTAAATACTTCAGATGATAGTGATTATGGCTATTGGCTTATCTGTGATTTAGAATATACTAATGAATCCAAAGAGGGAACTAGCAACTTTCAACTTCTACCCCATGGAAGAGAAGTAGAGAATAATGAACTGGGATACAAACAAAGACACCCAACTTCATCAAAAAGGAAGAAACTAATATTAGATCAGAATAATAAATATGAATACCCAATACACTATCGGATGTTAACGTTTGTTGTTAAGATGGGTATAAAGGTTACTAAAGACAATAGAATAATTAAATTTAAACAAGATTATATAATTAGAGACTACATTGAACTTAGTACTAAAATGAGAGCAGAAGCTAAAACTGAGCCTGAGAAAGATATATTTAAGTTAATGAATAACTCATTGTTTGGTAAAAGTTGTGAGAATCCATTAAGGTATCTAAAAGCTAAGATTCTAACCGATGGTTTTGAAGTACTTAAATCTGTTAGTAAACCAACATGTAAAGATGTAATTAGATATGAAAACTATACTCTAATAGAATTCTATAAAAAGGAAATACAATATGATAAGCCGATTTATTTAGGATCTATAGTACTAGAGCTCAGTAAGCTTCATATGTATAAATTTTTTATAATGTATTAAATCCCTCGCTTAAAGATCTAATGTTACACTACATGGACACGGATAGCTTCGTGTTAAGTTTTAGCGAGGGCAATGTCGACAATGAGCACATGGATCTGAGTAATCTAGATAAACCAATGAAAACTAATAAGATACGGGAAAATTTAAACACGAATTAGGTAGTAAGGTTATAGAAGAATTCGTGGTATTAAAACCCAAAACATATAGTATAAAGAACTGTGGGGCAAAAGAGAAAGAAATAAAGAAAGAAAGTAATGGAAAGCACGAAGAATATTATAGTGCTCTAACAGATAATAAGGAAAGGATAGTAGAGGAAAGCAGGATTCAGAAAGTAGGAAGTTTTATGGTCACAATTAAGATAAGTAAAGGAAGTTTAAGTAACTTTGATGATAAAAGATTTTATGTAAATAATATAAAAAGTTATCCCCTAGATGAGAACATATATCTATTCAAAAGAGATCTAGTAAATAAAATCTGCCAACGGACTTCATCTGTGGCAAGCCAAGCAGTTTCCCTGATTAATAATACTACTTTAGAGCTATTAAAAAAATTAGGGTTAGATGTAAGTAAAGAATCATTAGAAGCACTAATAAATAATATTAAAGAATTAACAATTCAGGAAGATAGAAAGTTTATTGAAACCACTATTAGTTTATATAATAACCTACCTACTTAATATAATAATATATTTATATATATAAAAAATGACTAAACTAGAAACACTTATAGAATTATAGAATTAAATAATCTAGAAAAACAAAACAGAAGATATAGATTAGAAGATAAATTAAAACAACAAGAATATTATGGTGAAATAGAAGAGTTATTTGATCCTTCAACTAAAACTTTAAATGCGAACATTGAACACAATCTAGCATTAAGTGAACAAACATTAAGGGCAATATATCGGCAAAATCAAGAGTTAGATAAACAAACTAAGATGATCCAGCAAGCTGGCTCCCAGTTTAATGAAACTTTAATGAAGTCCAATGGCAAAGTTGTAGAGGAAGCTGGAGATAAACCAGGACTTTTAGTATATAAAGACACAGCTCAAATTATTAATTTAATGTCAGTTCAATCTAACCCTCAATTAAAGTTAAAGTTCGGAGATTTAGATATCGCTGAATTTGAAATGAATGGTGTTAATCTAATTTATCAAGAAAATGCATTTATAGTTATTGATAATATATAAGAATTTTCAGATGTGTTTATAAACTTTCATACTAACCCAAATATAAAATATGGTGAAATCAAGGAAGATGAAAACAAAATTAAAAGGTTTTTATTTGATAATGGATATGATTTAGGAAAAAGGGATAAGAAAAGTGCTAGATATAGAGCAATTAAACGTATAATAGGGGTAAAAGATGATGTATACGGTAGGGGATTAAATAGCGCTCCCGATCAGGGAAATTGCTTGGCTTGCCACGAACAAAGTTCGTTGGATAATCAGAAACCAAGTCTGTTCGCAGATCCAAATAGTTTAATAGAAAGATTAAAATTATTAATACTAGAAACAAAAGCTGGTCATGATGAATTATATGATGAAATGCTAGATATATCTAAGCAAATATTATCTAAGAACGTTATTAATCCAGAGGAACTAGATATTTTTTTTAACTATGGTAAATAAATAATGATGGATAAACAACAACAACAACAACAACAACTATTAGCTAAAGAAGTATTCAGTCCTCAAAATAACAAAGTTTAGAAGAGAAAGAATAATACCATTATATAAAGATGAAACATGGTCAGCTGATTTAATTGATTAGTCATCTCTAAGTAAATACAATAAAAATTATAAGTTTATATTAACTGTTATAGATATATTGACAAAATATGCATGGGCTTTTCCATTAAAGAATAAATCTGGTTTATCTATAACTAATGATTTTCAAATAGTATTAGGTGAAAATAGAAAACCAGGAAAGTTATGGGTAGATAGAGATGGTGAGTTTTACAATAAAACATTTAAATCTTTACCTAAAAAATATTAAGCAAAACTAGATACTACTTAAAGCGATTTAAAGGCTGTGTTTATAGAGAGATTTAATAGAACATTATTACACATAATTAATAAACCAATGTTCTTCAATTGTTGATGGTAATTGGGTAAATATATTAAATGAAGCAGTCATAACATATAACAATAACATTCATTCAACAATTAATATGACACCTGTTGATGCTTCTAATGAACCCCATAAGGTTAAATACTCATTCATTTATAGGAATATTAAACCTAAACGTAATATCTTCTCTAAGGGATACAATTCTAATTGGAATAGAGAGTTGTTTAAAGTTAATGAAGTTCTAAAAAGACAACCACCAACATATAAAATATATGGATCATATAAAAATATTAATGGAGAGATAATAGAAGGTAAATACTATGGACAAGAACTATTAAAATCCGAGTTTGACTTTGAATCTAATAATAAAGTTTTATAATCATTAAATATATTTCTTAATATAAATAATGACAAGAAATAGATTTAACCAAGCGAAACATCATATGGGAAATGGAAACAACTTAACACTAAGTAAGGCTCGTGGGTAATTCCTAGAAGATAATGATAATATTGATATGAAAGATACCTATAAAATTACGAATGTACATCCTCCGATATATAAAAAAGATGTTGTTAATAAAGAGTATTGTGACAATAACTTATTCTCCTCTTCTAATAAAATAGACATTTTAAGTAGAAACATAACTGAACTAAGAAAGGGTGACTTTGATAAAGTTACAACTAAAACATTACAACTAAATGAAACACAAGTTAATGGAGAACTAATTTAAAAATTTATTAAATCAGCAAATGAAGTCACAAATACTGTTAAGTTTTGTAATAAAATTGCTGCTGAAACTATCTCTAAATATAATCATTTAAAAGAAGAATTTGATAATAATAAGTTGAATCAGAATATCACTAACATACAACTAGATGATATTATTACTACGGGTCTAAAAGAATTTAAAGAAATTAATAAAAAGACTAATTCTGCCGTTGATGATGCACTTATATAGAATAAAAGGACAATAGTACAATATATAATTGCTATACTTTTATGAAGTACGTTAGTTGATAATAAAGAGCAAGCAAGATTTGAGAAAATTATGGTTTTAAACAAGAAGATATAATGATAGATATAGAAAGTTTTTTACCAATGAAAATAACTAAAGCTATGACCGAGTCCATGAGTCAACCAGCAGCACCGAGTGAGAAATTACTATATCCCAACCTGTCAGCCGTTAATGAACAATACATAAATGAAAAGATTCAAGCTAATAAAAAATTTAACAACAATATTAACATTATAAAAGATATTAGAAATTATTATGAAACTGAAACTAATAACTATGATAAAAAGTTAAATAGATATAAAAATTATATTAACGTAGCTGAGATTATTACTATTATCATCAATAGCAACAACGGCAAAAACAACAGCAGTTGCATTAACAGGTATAGGATTACCTTATTCTATACCAACAGCTTTTGCGACAGCAACTGTTTGTGGTTCATTATCAAAAACAATTAATGCCATAAGAAATCAAATTATAAAGTATTCACAAATGTAGCTTTTAAGTAAACAGTTTAGCAACAAGTTTAATAAACTATATACTAAATCAATGAATGATAATGAAATAGATAATGATGAATAAAATGAATTAGTCAAGGTATATGAAGAATATAAGAGGAACAAGAAAAACAAGCTGAGTATTTTTTTAAACTAAAGTTATTGGTGTTTAGTTTTAATAATGTTTTCAGTAATAATAATTTTAGTATTAATATTCACCATTAGGAGTAGATTTAAACTACATTTTCTTTGTACCTAAGTATAACCCTCTTCCTTTATGTACTACCTTTATACCTTCACAAATAGTTGCAAATTTAATTAAATCAGGTGTGGCTGATAAAGCAGCTCTAGGGTTTCTAGATGCAGCTGCACTTCCTATTTTACTTGCTAATTCTATTGCTCTTACTGGATTATTAGCAACCTTCTTTCCAAAGTTAACCGTAGCTCTATCAACACTTTTAAAGAAATCTTTGAATCCCCAGCTTCTATTGTTGCATCAGATACTGTCATTGACTTATTCCTTCAACATTTAACACAATTACCGTTTAACATTTTAGTAGTTTTTGAAGTAATTGCTCCACTTATATTAATAGTACCACTATATTGTCTACGACCAACACAATATGAATTAGTTTTGAACTTACTTAAAAGACTCATTTCTATAATAAGAAGTTAAGTAGATATAAAAATTATATTAACGTAGCTGAGATAACAGAATTACTATTATCATCATAAGCAACAACGGCAACAACAACATTAGTTGCATTAACAGGTATAGGATTACCTTATTCTATACCAACAGCTTTTACTATGGCAACTGTTTGTGATTCATTATCAAAAACAGTTAATACTAAAATAAGAAATAAAATTATAAATTATTCACTAATGTATGTTTTAAGTAAACAGTTTAGTGACAAGTTTAATAGACTATATGATAAATCAATGAAATATAATAAAATAGATAATGATGAATATAATGAATAAGTTAAAGTATATGAGGATTATAAGAGGAACAAGAAAAACAAGCTGAGTATTTTTTAAACTAAAGTTAATAGTGTTTAGTAATAATAGTATCTTTAGTAATAATAATATTAATATTAATATTTATTGATAATCATAAACATAATATAAATATAATCATAATCATAATTATAAATATAATATAATCATAATCATAAACATAATATAATCATAATCATAATCAAATAATTATCTCTTCTTAGAACCTAAGTATAACCCTCTTCCTTTTTGTGCTAACTTTATACCTTCACTAGTAGTTGCAAATTTAATTAAATCAGGTGCGGCTGATAAAGCAGCTCTAGGGTTTCTAGATGCAGCTGCACTTCCCATTTTACTTGCTATTTCTAATGCTCTTAATGGATTATTAGCAACTTTCTTTCCAAAGATAACTGTAGCTCTGCCAACACTTTTAAAGAAATCTTTCAATCCCTCTGCTTCTATTGTTGCATCAGATACTGTCATTGATTTATTCCTTCTACATTTAGAGCAGGATCCTCTTAGCATTTTAGTACTTTTTGAAGTAATAGCTCCAATTATATTATTAGTACCACTATAATGTCTACCTCCAACACAATAAGAACTAGTTTTGAACTTGTTTAAAAGACTCATTTCTATATATAAAAAAAAATGGAAGTTAAAAAGTATAATCCCTTTGTTGTCATTAAGCCTAAGCCTAAGCCTAAAGTTAGGCCCAAGGCTAAGATTAAGCTTGAAGCTGGAGGCTTAGCTCTAGAGATTAAAAAGAAACTAGATATTATTTATGCTAAAGGTTTTGTTAAGACAAGTAAGAAATAGTTATAACGACTAGGGCTATAGTTGTAATTTTAATTATGATACAATATCAACCAATTTATTACCATCACTATTAACACTAATAACTTTTCTAGTTAATACTAAGGCATGACATATAACATCTGCAACTGCAGCACTAAATTTAAAATTAAGTTGTATTGGTTGTGGTCCTATATGATCACTTTGATATCTAGTATCGAATACATACATTCTATAACTACTTTTGAATGTTCTATGATTTATATACGGTTTTATATTATGTGGCAACCCACTATAATCCTTATTAAAGCTAACAATCTCTTTAAAAGCCTCATTATAATTATTAGTACCATAATTAATATTCATTCTATCCTCGGGATAAAATTCACTACCAATCTTACAACAACTTTCAGTAACATTCATTATTTGAAATGTACTTGCATCTTGAGTTTGTTCATTAACATTATTATTTTCAAAATCAACTATTATATATTGTGGTCTTTCCATACCACTTTCCATGCCAAGATCAAACAAGAAGTTAGTAGCATTGGGTACATTCTTATAAAATGTCTTTCTTTCATAATAGCAAAAGTGTACATTATTCTTTTCACCTAAACCCTTTTGCACAATAATTCTATTGTCATTACTAGGATCAATACTCGGTACACACCATGATATATTTCTAATATCAATATTACCATCATTACCAACTGCATCAGCACCAGCATTAACTCTAAATAAAGCTCTACCATTATTATTTCTTTTTAATATCAGTTTAAATCCTTAACCATATATAATCTTTTCTAATTCATTTACGAAACCAAATAGATCACTCATCTTAGTCATCATATACATATGACCTTGTTCTGCAGCAAAATGGTCACCTTTAAGTTGACTATCTCTATTACCTTGATTTCTAACAAAACCACTCTCATATTCATCATCAGTACTAGTTAATAACTTATATATCAAATTGTTAGGATGGCAATGATCTATATATTCAATAGTCCTACCCTCACTAGTTTCCAGCTTAACTTAACTGAATAATGACATACCATAAATAAGTAATACCATAATTAAGTAATCTGATATTAGCATTATTAGCAAATACACCACCAGCATCATCTGATACAACAAACTCTATCTCTAGATATGAATCACGCAAATTTAAATGATTCTCTTCTCTATTGAGTATGATATCAATGTTAGTATTGATTGTATTCATTGTTTCTAGACTATTAGGTTTTTATTTTGTAATCTTACTTTTGTTTTTATCATTATTATAACCACAAGTTGTGTCCCAATTAAACTTCATTTTTATAATCCAAAAATTTAACTTTAACTGTAACTATAACTATAATCATAACTATAACTATGACTATAACCAATGCTATAATTATAACTATTGGGCTTCGCCCATCATTCACCTTAAATATAATCTAAGATTTGAATATAAAAAATGACTGACAACTTAATTCTATGTGAACTACAAAAGATACATGAAACGCTAACTAAAACTAAAGAAGAGCATACACTTAACTTTAGAATGATAAAGCCAACAGAAAAGTTTAACTTTAGTGAACCTATAATAAACTCGTCAAAATTAGGTTTAATTAGATTATCTGTTTACAATTCGGTGTTTAATGTGAATAGAAAGAACAATCAATTCTTATATGATACCCGAGGTGAAACATGGACAGATACCCGTATTTTAGCTGTTATACCAGGTGCATATGAATTAATCGAAATAGCAGAATTAATAAAAGAAGAAACTAATGGTGATGTTATAATAGAACCTGATAAGAATACAATGAAAAATTTAATGGAAATAAAACAAGGTGCAATTAACTTTGACATAGAAAATTCATTAGCCCCATTACTAGGATTTAGAAAAATAGTTTATAAAAAAGGTAAATCTACATCTCAGAAAATTGTTGATTTTATGGGTCTTAGTACTATTAACATTCATTGTAATGTGATATCTGGTGTTAAAGATAATGGGAATAACACAGACATACTATATACTTTTACTCTAACAGAACCACCAGGTTACTTGATAAATATTATACCAACTAATACCTTATATCAAAATGTAACTAATGATAGAATAGAATATATAGAGTTTCATATTAAAGATGAGCATGGAAGACCTATAGAATTTAATGGTGATGTATTAAGTTTTACTTTACATCTGACGTTGTCAGCTGGGTGAAGCCCCATCTGGTGTAACCAGCAAATTCGTTGATCTAACTCTAGATATTGATTTAAACTTAAACTAAACTACAATACTCTCCGATCCCAATTAATTCTTAGTTTACCATTAATATTTTTATTTTTAGTTATATCAATGACAATACAATTATAAGGCTCTTTCCATACCTTATTACATATATTAGAAAAATGATTATAACTAAGTTCAATTTTATTAAAGAAATCTTGATATACTGATGCTAGGACTTTACGTCTCTGTTAAAATAAAATAAATACATTACAGTTCTCTCTAACACTCTGCCTATCCAGAGAGAGCAGGTTTTGATTAAGATATATCATATTGCAATTATTATGTCTACCTCTACAAAAGTTTTCATTAATAACTGGTTCTTTGGCTCTAACATCATCGAATATCATTAGTTTCTTTAAGTCTTTGGGTAGTTTATCAGGAGATGGTAAATCTTTTATATCTTTAATAAATTCTATAATTGCTTTTGGGTTTATTCTTTCTAATCCCTTGTATTGATCACCAGTAGGACCAATGATTTATAGCTTATCAAAATATATACTAGCTAGAATTAGTTTTTTTAATCAGAATTTCTTACCAATTTCACCAGGACCAGATATTATACATCTAAAGCTATCTGGGAAAGTGGCTTCAGTGATTATATCATCATCATTTAGCCATGATTGTAGACCTTCATTTATAATTACAGAGATATTGTCAGTAGGACTATTGTTATTAGGTTTACCCTTTTGATGGGGCTTGGCTTGCCATGTTTCACCAAGTTTTTCATCAAATAGATCTGCCAAACAGGTTCCCTGATATATAAAATTATCTTTATCACTATTAAAATCAATATCATTATCATTATTATTATTATTATTATTATTATTATTATTATTATTATTATTATTATTATTATTATTATTATTATTATTATTATTATTATTATTATTATTATTATTCTTAATCATTATCATTATCATTATCTTATTCATTATCATTATCATTAACATTATTAGCAAAGCTACTACGTAGATCATTAACATTATCATTATCATCTGCGAAGCAGGTTCCCTGATTAACACTACAACCTAAACAAGAACACTCATTATATATTTCAGGACATTTAACTTGATTAACTAGAATATTCAAAGTACTTTTAATTCTAAATCCTCTATCAATAAGATAGATCATGTATAAACAATAAGCCCGGCAATAAGATTCATCATATTGTTGTCTTCTTTTTATTAGAGCTTAGATCAATTTATTCTTCTAAATATAATGGAGGGGTCTCAACACCAAATCTATCAAAGTAATATGTTGGACCACCTTCTCTTCTTATAACTATATCCCAATGTGTACCTTCAGTTGGGTGTAGATAGACAATAATGTTGAAGTTAGGTTCAATAAATTATCTGGAGTCTCATCTCTCATTACTATTTCAATTGGTGTTAGACTTATATCTTTACCTATATCTTTTATTCTGATATGGCTCATAGCAATATTATCAATATTAAATTTCTTTTTGAATTCCTCAAAAGTTAGGATAAGCAATTTTATATAAAAATTTTACATTTAAAAAGGGATAAAGGCGGTATACTTTTTTTTCTTATTATTATAATTGGAATTTGTTATATAATTTATGATTCAAAACCAAGTAAATATACACAACTAGAAGAAAGCTTTGGTGGATTTATGAATAGGAGTCTAGTTAGATTTGAATATGTAAAGTCACCATTACATACTATTGTTTTTGGTGGAACTGAAACGGGCAAAACATATTTTATTAAACAATGCTTAAAATTATACTCAGTCCAAAACCAAGATCTGCGAAGCAGTTTCACTGATCAAAACCAAAAACAAGACCAAAACCAAAACCAAGACCAAAACCAAGACCAAGCTAAAAATATAGTGATAGTGTGTAAAGATGACAGAGACTGGATAGATCCTGAGTCTAATAAGTTTAATACTGGGTTTAATAAATGTGTTATAAATATGATCGCAAACTAATATGCATAAAGTTCAAAATTGTGTAATAGTACTTGATGATATGGGTGATAGGTTAAATAAAGATATAGCTTATTATTTTACTGAAGGTAGACATTATAATATTCAAATGATTGTAATGTGTCATAAACCAGCTCAAATGATTAATACAGCAAGAATGAGTTGTGATACTATTTATTTTACAACTTATAATGGACCTGATCTATTTAAAAACTTTAATGAGATATATAAATGTGAACATGACTATAGTAAAACAATTAGTGAGTTAAATAGTAGCCATTATAATCGCAAAGATGGAATGTCAGATGAACTTCGTTATGGTATAATTAAATATAATAAGAAGGAAAATACTTTTATTATTGTTAATAGTAATAGAACAATAATATATGATTCAAGAATTGGTTTCCTTGATTTAAAAGCTCTTAGTTTAAAAGATGAATTAGAAAGAGAAGATATAAAGAAACTTATAGCATATATGAAACCACTCATGATAAATGCAACAGATAGAAATACCATTAATCATGATAATTATCAGTTTTATTTTAATAAACTTCTTACTTTAAATAATATTAAAATTCAGAATGATGTTTTAACAAAAGAGATGGTTAAAGCAAAAGGTTTAAAACAATTATCAAATATTGTTGGAATTATAGGTTGGGGTTTAGTTATAACTAGTTATATTTATCCTGATTCAATAATAAAAACTGTTGGAGCCATGGCAATGAGTGCAAGCAATATGTTGAGTAGAGCAAACACTTTGGTTAACGTTGGATATGGAGAAGATCTGCCAAGCAGGTTCCCTGATGGTGACACGGGGAAAAAGTCCTTTATGGGAAATGATTATACTGATCTACGAAGTAGCTTTGCTAATACACAAAGTGATTATACAAATCTGGGAAATGATTAAACAGATCTAAAAATAGTTTAGTTAATGGGGCAGGTAAACATGTTACACACTTAGAAAAACTACAAGAAGAATATATAAATGAAGAGATGGGAATTTTGAATAGAAAGGGAGGAAAGTTTTTAACCAGACTATATGGAAATAATGAAGAATTTAGAGAAGAGATTATAAATTTTGTTAGAGATAGAAAAGATTTAGACCTTAAATTGATTTCAGATAAGAGCTGTAAAACTAATACACTCAATACGTTAGGAAATAAATATTTTGCAGAGTGTATGACATCTAAAGATAATACTAAAGATTTAATTGAAATCCTGGCTAAATATTATCCGCAAAGCGGTTACACCGACGGTGAAACATGGACAAAGTCCTATCTGCGAAAAGATTATGTAAATAATAAAGTTTACCCTATTATAAACGCTTTTAAAATATTTAGAGTGTAACTATAAATATGGAAACATTGCTGTTTTAATATATCATTATGAATCATGTCATAAAGATAAAACTGATAAATGTATGTGTGGTAATATTATACTAAGTGGTAATTGTGCTAATAACTTTTCTCCATGTGGTTGTTCTTTAAAAAATGAAACTAGTTCCAGTTCTAGTTCCAGTTCTAGTACTAGTTCTAGCTCTAGTTCTAGTTCTGGTTCTAGTTCTATTTATGACTCCAACTCTAACTCAGACCCTAACCCTGACCCTAACACTAACCTTAACCCTAACCCTAACCCTAACCTTAACCCAGAAGTCTTAATTAGAAGTTGTAATAAATGTAATTATGTAAATCCACTAACTGATTTTGAATGAGAGTAAGTATACATGTAGAAGTTGTACTTCAGCTAAAGTTAATTGTCCATATTGCACTTCTGTTGTGAGATATGATGGAATACGGGCTCAGGTAAAGAAACAACATCCAGATGTAGATTTAACTAGAGAATTTAGTAGAAATCTGCGAACGGACGAAGTCCGTGGCAAACCGAGCAGTTGGGGAACCAAGACCGAAGGTCCTTACACTGATTTGAGTCAGAAAACAATTAATCCTAGTTGGCAAAGCAAGACTGTAAGTCCTTTAGTTATTAGCCAAACTGTGGAAAGTTGTTCGTGTAAATATTATAAATTTGTATCATTTCTGATTAAAAATATAGAAAAAGTAAAAGAAAATATAAATTTATTGAAGAGTATAGATAAATTGAAATAAAAGTATAAAAAAATTAAAAAATATCAAAAAAAGAGGGAATCACTCTTTTAAGAGCGAAAAAGAGCGATCTTTCTACTGGGGGATCACCCCGAATAAGAGTGAATCGCTCTTAAAGAGTCATTTGCAAAATATTAGAAAAAATTTAAAAATTATAGAGTTAAGCTGGTTTTTGTATTCAGGTTATCCACGAAGTGGTTACATCAATTTTCGCAAGTTGGTTTTACGTGCTTGTTACACGGTCTCACAAGTTTTATACTAGAATCTGGGATACGTCCACTGGAGCCGGTGGGGATATGACCCGAACTATTCGTCTGATAACAGTTAATTACCAGCTTAACTCGACACTAGTGGTTTGCACTAAGTGATTCAAGAAATGATAGATTTTGAGTGAATATAAAGGTAATTTGTAGTAGTGGATAAAACAAGCTAATATATAGTAGTCAATAAATTGGGGGTATAAGCAAGTAGTAGATATATAGAGTAGTGGGAAAAAGGTGTTATTTAGTCATCTTCCGATTAGGAAGTGGCGGAATAGCACCTTTTTCCCACTACTGTTCACCCTTTTGACGAAAAAGTAATGATTTCTTAACTATGGCTGCATATTGGGCGTCTTGTCTAATATCGCAGCCTTGGTGACCATTTTTGGTAGTTTTTGCCTGTTATTGTTTTTTATCACTGTAATCACATCAAACATTTTTGAGTTTTGAATTCTATTCTTGTGCTTGTGAGGAAAAGCAGAAAAAATTCAAAAAAGAATTAAAAAAGATTGCCTCTGGCTTGATGTCTGTATAAACCTTTCTTTGTTTCAAAGGATAAATTACAGACATCGCAGAAAATTATGAAGCTAGTATTAGTTGATTGAGACATGATGTATTTATTTAGGGAAAATTTTGGAAAAAAAATAATTTTTCGAAAGTGAAAATTGAAGTGTGATAAGTATAAAATTAAGTTTTGGAATAAATGTTGTAATAATTGTTAAGAAATAGAATATTCTTGTTATGTATGTAAAAATATGGTTGAAGTGAAAGATTATATAGAACATTTTGGATATCATTATTCTGATCCTGATCAATATCTAGTATGTAGTATGTGTAATGTTTATAAACATATATCACTATATAGATTTAGAAATAGGAAATGTAGACTATGTATTTATCTTCATAGATATAGAAATGGTCATACTAGAAATCAATTCAGAGAGCATGTATATAAGTATAATATTCAAGAAGCTAAATCTTCTTCTTTTAATTTATCTGTCTTGTAGTTTTTGGGTTTTATTGATATATCTGCGATATATCTGTTCACTGGAGATAGTGAGGAAGGAACCCCAAACCTTCCGTTGCTAAAGCAACTTAACTAGACTCGATGATTTAACCACTACGCCAAGTGAGACAGAAAGTTTTAGTTTTAGATTGATTAAATATTGATTAGGGGATATATGAAAATTTTTATTATTTTAATATTTCTTTCAATTTTTGTTCAAGTTTTCTTTTTTGTTCAAGTTTTTTCGCAAGTTGGTTTTACGTGCTTGTTACACGGTCTCAGTAGTTTTATACTAGTATCTGAGATACGTCCACCGGAGTCGGGGGGATAGGACCCGAACTATTCGTCTGATAACAGTTAATTACCAGCTTAACTCGACACTAGTGGTTTGCACTAAGTGATTCAAGAAATGATAGATTTTGAGTGAATATAAAGGTAATTTGTAGTAGTGGATAAAACAAGCTAATATATAGTAGTGAATAAATTGGGGGTATAAGCAAGTAGTAGATATATAGAGTAGTGGGAAAAAGGTGGTATTTAGTCATCTTCCGATTAGGAAGTGGCGGAATAGCACCTTTCTCCCCACTACTATGAACTCCTAAAAGTTCTTTTTTAGTTGAATCTCAGATGCAAAGATATTTAAAATCTTACCAAATATGTGAGATTTTGGTCGTTAACTACATTGTGAATATTGAATAGTGATACAGTTGAGGGCGGTTTTGTCATAAGTTGAGGCTAGGGTTTTTGACTAGGGTTATAACATAACGAGATATAGTTTGAAAGATATATATTATATCATATTCACAATTGTTATAACAATAAAAGTTTATTATAACTGCTTTAACATCACTGCTTTTAGTAGAACTAACAAACGGCTGTTTTTAATTCAAACAGACCCATGGCTCACCCAAAGTTAGTTGTTCCCATTATATTCCCAATTATTTTATTTCTACCCCTTGATGGGGGAGGATAAAATGGGAAAAACCCAAAAAGTTTTGTGCAGACCATAATATAAGAGAGAAGATTGCGCAAGCGATCGTTTGTGTTAAAACTGTTCGAAATTTAAATGAAACGAATTGTAATATCAAGACAAAATTAAATTTTTACTCCAGAAAGTGCTACCTTAAGTACCAAGTTAAATTTTAATTTCTCAGTTGGAAGAGAGGCAGATCCAAACAAACCTGTATTCACGTGTATTCTTCAAGATGCCTTTCTTCTCACGTCATCACAGAGGCCACACCCATAAATTACAATACAGTGCACAATGCTTACTATTATTCCAATTTCATTAATCGGGGCCATAAATAGACGCAGGTGAGTCTTTGCATTAGTTAGACAACTGGTCCTGCTTATACGCTAATTAGTGTACCGGACAGTGTTGAGACGAGGCTCGGGAAATTGACACGAAGCCCGGCACTAATCACGGAGTCATCGAAAGTAGTTCTCTAATAATTTAACAACCACTTAACCAAATAGGCGATGCGGACTGACGTGTAAAAAAGCCATTTTTTTGCGGAAGCTCAGAGGAAATCAGTTGAGAATAGCCCAGGACTCAAATTCCAACGCAGCACTCCAAACAAAAAATTAATTTCAAAATCTTTTTCAAAATCTGAGAAATTATTCTCAAAATCGCGCAATTAATTAAATAGGTGACCAACATAATAACTTACTTAATTTGTACCAAATCGTTCAGATTCTGCCTTTTTAGAATATCATAAGAATCTAATTTTCTTCCCGAATAACTGCAGTTTTGACAAACAGAATATGGATGCTTAATTTGACAACGATCAGATTTAGACTACAAGAAACTAAAGGCTACTTATTAGGGTAGAAAGCTATTGGTATGTTGGCTTTGTTTTTTAGCAGTGTACTACGTCACAATATACGACCTGAAAAAGAAAGTTTCCTGATGGTTAAATCAATTGGGGCAAAAAATAACAAATCAACTTTAATTAATTTTGAAATGTTAACAAAATTAATGGAAATGCTCAGTCACCACTGATTCACACAGATCTAAACCCCCGTTGGTTTCCGCAAGAAGAAGCATTTGGAAGCACAAACCCCACCAAGAATCAAATCGAACAACGGAGGTTAACAATATAATTCCACGAAAAGTCAAATTTCACATGATCAAAAGAATTTCCCTCCTTATTAATTTTTACCAAACACCGGTGCAAAACGTTCTTTGGTACTCCTTTTTGGGTACTCCTCGTAAACGGCAGCAAAGTCATTAGAATTTTAGTACAGTTATGTACTGTTTTGTCAGTGAACATATAAACATGGTTTATAGATGGTCTAATAATTGTTCAGACACACGGAGATTCGGGGATCATACAATTCGTCGTGAACAGTTGATGTCTTCTTCGTAGACTTACGTACAATTTTTTTTATTCATTTAAGGAAGCAGAACAAATTTGCAACTGTTAAGGAGCCCAAACACTTTAGAATGGTTTAATCAATAGTCGCGAGGCGATACCGAGGCCAATAATAATCTTATCGTAGTTTTTTTAAAAAACGTCGTCCAACTCAATAATTTTTGCGACCATTTATTATCCCTTTTTTTAAAGCCCTCTACTGCTTTTCAACTACATCTATATGCTTGACAGCAATTCTCAATCGGTTTTTTGGTTAGATCTTTGGGCGATAGAGTGATTTTTCCTAATCATCCTTACTGAAAAATGACTTTATAAACGTTCAAACTTAAGGTAATTGAAAGTCAATAGAATGCAAATAATATAAATCTGTTTCGCTTGAGAAGTCGATATTATTTTATGGAACATGACGGTTTTTTGGTATCTTTTGGCAAGAATTATAAAAAATTGTCACACTTATACTCTCGCATACTCGATTATTTTCCTTCGGTCTGTTTTTTGCTCATAAAACAGTTGTGAACAGTCATTTCAGTGTTAATTTCGGGCAGTAAGCCAGCTATGTTCTGGATCATGGTCACAATAATTGAAATAAATTTCGCCATCGGCTGGATAACAGTTCCAGAACTGACGTGTCAGCTTGAAATGCACAGATTTGCTATTCGTTGTTTTATATTATTATTTGCTATTATTTTTTTTCTTACGGAATTTTTGTCATCAGTGCAGTTGGGCAATATAACTGACTGAGGACTTACGATTTCCAAAGCAAACATAAATTTTAACGTTCATTTTAAGATACCGGAAACTCGAAGTTCAAACACAAACATGAAATCCGCTAGACTGCTCCCACAAGATTGACCATCAGAAAACAATTCACATACCCAAAGACATGCGCATACAATTTTGACGTAGTGAAATGTAATTCAATAGTGAATAGATTTTGTTTCGAAAAGATAATGAAAACCACGGGCAAATAATTCATTCAAATACATCAACTAGAAAAGAACTTGATTAGATTGTTTTGTTTTTAAGGCGCCAAGAGTTTTTTGGTGAAAAAATTGAGTAAACGTGATATCACGAACAGGCAGTGAAAACAGAGAGTAAGTTGGTGCCCACAATTTCAAAAACCAAAAAGTCAATTTTCAGCATGATTTATTGCCAATTTTAGCAACTGTTCGGCAATTTAACATAATTTTGATCTTGCGCTTGTGATCTTGCCTGAAAGAGGTATTGACATAAAATGGAACACCAGTTTACCAGGTACTAAAATGAATAAAAGACAAACTCCATCAAATCTTTGCATTAAAAATTAAATTATTGTTAACTGTGCTTTTTTTCTCACGTTTCTTCAGTTTTGCAGAATTTGTGTTTGCTTGCATCATTAGATAGAAACGCAATGTGAAATGTGAATGTGAATAACTTTTGATTGAATTCTATTTTCTTCAATACTTTTTAAATTTGATGCACTTCGTCCTTTAGAAAATAAAATTATTAAAAGTTGGCGTCTAATTTATGTAAAATTTCCACGTACTAACTTTCGGCGAGTAGAAAAATATTGCATTAAGTTTTTTTCAAACACTTGTTATCACTTTGCAATACTATGGATGCTAAGTTACGCTCCATGTTCAATGTGCACAAAATTTGGTATCGAAACGTTAAAGATTTTTGTCCACTAATTGATCACATTGCAAATTAGACACCTATACAAGCAATAACACAAATCTATTTTAATAACTAGAAATATTTTTTCGATCTACTAATTATACTACAGTTTTCATAAGTAGAGATTTATTAATGATTCATTACCAAGATCAGGAAGTCAAGCAATCAAAAGCACAATAAGTGTGTATTAAACCACTGTTTTTGACGTATATGTTAATTATTTGTTTTGAACAAAGTTTGAAGCATTTATATTTTTGCGGCGGTATTCTTAACAAATGCTGGAGCGATTTTTGACGCCTTTGAATTTTGTCCTCAAAAATAGGATAAACAGGTAGCCCGAGGAGGGCATTAAACTTTTGTAGAGCCTTAAGGCTTGCTAGTCTGTAAATATGCAATTCAACGAAACCTTTAAGGGGACATAAATTCAATTTTGAAGGGCAGGCTGTCATTAGAGTTGGAAAGCCTCACTTTACTCCTCTATCACTTCACCCCAACATCACTCCCCATCCCTCTCCAACTCATTCTTACCTTTACCCAGCACGCTTGGCACTCCCCCCCCCCCCCCCACCTCCCAAGCGAGCTCACCCAACGCCCCTTTCAATTTAACTGCGGCTATTCTTACTAAACTTCAGCCACTGACCAATCCAACAGCTCGTCAGTCATTTGAACGCAATTAAATGGACATTCAAATAATGTACTTTGTGTACTCATCTTGATTACTGAGCAAAAATTGCATCATTGCAAAATTTTATCTGATCAACTGATTTACGGCAGAATTTGATATTCACACATTGAAAATTTTTTATTGCTAGTTTTGTAGCTTACGATAAATTTATATTCGTTTGGTATACTGACAACATTGTGTTTATCACCAAACTGTCATCATTCTGAAAATGACTTTGATCAGATCATTTTGGCTTACGCACATGGGGTGCCAGGCCATTTTTTGTTAAGTACTGGTGTAATGCAGTGTAACAGTTTTGAACATCGAGTTACTACAATCACTTTGTGTGATTTAATTGTATTTAAGAAAAATATTTCCTTTGTATATATATTTTTCGAGATGGCCAGTAAAAAAAATTTCCGACAATCCAAATTTTTCAAGCAAAATTAAATCTATCGAAATATCATCATGGTCAGGTACCTAAAAAGATTTTCATTTAAGTAGTTACTCCCTAGGTATTTTACTGCTGCGATTAGTAAATGAGAAAATAAGTAAATATGATGCTTCTTTTTAGTTGTCCTCCAAGCAAGACAATTTATCAGAACAGTCACAATAAAAAAAGTTTGAGACTGACTATTCGTTGAATAAAATTTTAACATAAAGTCATGCAATGTTATATTTGGCCTCGTAAAAGACACACTTTGTGACTTTGAGAGCCGCTGCGATACACATTGTAGCTTCTTTGACCGCTCAGATTGAAAAGCTTAATTGAAGTTAATTTTTACTTCGGTCACACTTGAACATTCACTTGAACATTCACTTGAAGACAACATAATTTTAAGGGTTTCAAGTAAAAATAAATCTCACATTTTGTGAAATTAATTCGAAGTTACAAATGTTATGGATCATTTTCTTGGCTGCCATAACTCAATCTGAACTTTTTGAATTATGTGTACCACCCTTTGGAGATTTTTTCTACTCCGAGCCTGATATACATTGCTTACACTCTTCAAATTATCAGTAGTATGCAACGGTTTTGACCATTGAACGGTAACATTTGAAACTTAGTTTTTTTTTGACAATTCCGTTAAAATCTTTGAGAGACAGTAAGTATTAGTCAAATTTTCATTGGACTGGCCTTAACCCCTGTAGCTTGAAGGCAGCATTTTTATGATGATTTTATTTTGTACAACGTCTCTTTTAAAAAAAAGTCGCATGAATGAGGGCTTAAGCACAAAAATGACGTGACTCTTAAAACCCCAGATTTGAAAAGAAAACGCTCTAAATTTTGTATTTTAAAGAAGAGATAAATTTTTGTGCACAAACAGAAATAACGAATTACTTTCGTGAGAGGGAGTTGAGACACAAGTTTCAGATCCAGTCGACAGTTTTGACTATTGTTCATTTTTGAAATCTATCGTGGCAAATGGCGAAATGAAATTTTCCCGGGTTGACAACCATAAGCGTTTCTTGGAAAACATACCTAAGAAATGTTTGATTGTTTGGTTTTTTTTGATACTATATACAAGATCATAAAAAACTTAAAGGTGACATTAAATGACGCCTTTTGGCTCATCCAGTACAACGCTTAAATCTTGGTTGCCGTTGGCCTTCAACAAGAAAAAAATGTCTATGGAATCTTTTGTACCATATCCAAGACAACAGTTGAATGGCCCATACAAGATAATAAATCCCGTGAAAAAAAGTTTTATGATGTCTTGGATATCATATCAAAGACCATAGACTTTTATGGCCCATACAAGATCATATTACTTTGTTATGCAACTTCAGAAACCCAAAATATATTGTAATATGATTACGCGATTTTGTTTCCTTTTCTAACATATGCATGTGTACGCAGATTTACGCATATCCTACGAATGATAAATTTATTAGGGCAGACTGAAGGACTTTTCTACAAAAATTTGCGACGTGTCTTGAATGAATGGTCTTGATTAGGATATAAACTGATTCAAGGTTTTTCCATGTGTTTCAATTCCTTGTTTTTGGCCTACTGTTTCTCAAGTAGCTCCTTTTTTTACCGTTAACATTATCCTGTACTGATACAAAATTTTCGAAAATTTCAGGTTTTTTTGTACCTTATTTCTGCATTTGTTTCTTATTCACCATATACCTACCATGATTGGTTTTCTCATAAACCATAAACCGACCATTATTTGTTTTTTTTTGGATCCCATGAACCTACCACCAATGGTTTTTTAGATGCCATTAATGAGTTACCATTAATGGCAATCTTAGGTACCATAGAGTTATCATTAATGGCTATCTTAGATGCATACACCCGACCATTAATGGTATCTAGGATACCATGTTAAGATCATACACGAAAATTTGGCCCAACGTCGATGGAATCATAAATGATCTTAAGTATGGTATCTAAGAACCGGTTGTCCCGTGTGCCCCTAAAGTTATGAAGGGCAAAATTAAGCTTCAGATAAGGTATAAGAAACCAATGTCCATAAATTCAACAAATGGCGCTTTCAGGACTTGAATATTCGATATATGAAAATAAATAAGTTTGAAACGACACGTAAACGGTACAATTATACAAGTTAAATACAGTTTTAATGAAATTTAAAGAAATGGAAACACTTTCTCAAAGACGAATTGAATAAAATTTGAGTTGTTTCAAGCACCGTTGTAATTCAATTTAAACTTGACCTGACTATTAACATGTAATTCAAAATTAATAACTTTTTCAACAAAAATTCTTTTTGTTTTATTGTTATCATTGTTAAAAAACTTTTATTTTTTAGAACAAATCTACATATAAGTTTCTAAAGATCTTTAAAAACTTATATGTAGATTTATTGTAAGAAGTAAAATTTTTTTAAAAGAAATAAATAAACTGCTTTGTAATCAGCAGATTTCGTTGCCAACATCAGTGTCTAACTTTGTATATCTGTCCTGTACCCGGTCCATCCATCAGATTAGCATCAACGCGCGGCTTTTGTACTCTAGACCTCGAAATTTTGAAAAACCTAGTAATGACACATTGGGGGAGGGTTAAATGTTGAAGTAAATTGCACGCGAAGGACCCTAGCTAAAGTCGAGGCTAATTCTTTTCAAAAATCCGGTTACATTTTTTCCATATTCATTTTTGGTCGAGCACTGTCTATTCATGCATCCAGCCAAAATCTTTTCATATGACACCCATAATCCTATCTTACATGTTGCGGGACAATTTTATCGGTCAATATCAAAGAATTCCCTCTCAATATCCCCAATACCCCCTACTCTTGCATACCCCCTTCCCTACACCATTACCCCCTAACCTTATATCTATATGGTGACTATTTGGGCAAAAAAGTCTCAGAATTCACCTCTTTACCACCATCAACCCATACACTAGCATCGTTTTTTACTTGGACACATTACCCCTAATTCACATATTTGAGGGGAATTTAGGGGGTAATTTTGACGCGGACAGAATCCACAGTCAAGGACAAGGTTCATTGTCCAGTCAATTTACAGATAAACTGAAGCCCATCAAGCCAAAATCTAGGACACGATTTATTGTACAGCCAAACTCCAGAAAACGTTTTATTGTCTAGCCAAATCCGATAACGATTGTTTTAGTTCAAGCCATATTTGAGAATATCATGTGAATTTCAGACTAACTTTTTTCATACAAAACGAACTTCGAGGACAGTTTTTCCATGCCTTTAATCGGTTCTGAAACGAGGACTGTCTTAACCGAGATTAGGGTAGTGGTAGTATTAGTAGAAGTAAAAGATTCGCTATTCATTTTGGGAAGATTTTATTGAGCATACGTAGGAAGCTAGAGCATTTTTTGCAGATATTAAAATAAAATCAATCGTGCAAGAAGAGGAAGAACTTTTCACATAGAAAGAACTTGATTTGATCAGCAAAACTGTTTAATTGAAACGCTCAAAAATTTGCCGTTAAAAAAGTTAACATGCCAAACTTGATAATTCTCGATCGCATCAAATGTTTCGCGGCTTGTTGGAAACTATTCAAAAATTCAAAAAATAGTCATCAGTCTTCAAAGTTTTCAAAAATTCTAAGCTTCATAATCTTGAGCGAATAAATTTTGCAATAGGAATAGAATAAAATAAAATCTTTTTCAAATTTTTATATAAGGGCATTTGTTTTTTTTCCTTAGGCGAAACGAAACAAGCAAGATGTTCAAAGTTTTTTAAATCTCAACTTTATTCTTTTGATTATAATAAGAAGTTCACTTGGCACAGTGGAACTGCTACTTTGTAAATGCCCTAATTACGGGATATCACAATTTTTGGCTGTACTCCAAAACTGATGACACCATAAAATTCATCTGAAGCTTTCTGTTAGAAAAATCAACTCCTAATGAAACTTTCCACTTCAAAAAACTAATACAATTTGTAGCCTTTGCAAGGCAGATGTCAACATCTTTATACTAACATAGAGATAAGCTGAGAGTAATGCTCAAATTGCCAATTGAATCTACAAATCGGCCTATTGAATATTTTTTAAGCTTCCTATGATGATCTGAATTTTATAGATTTATAAAAAAATAGGTTCATTGCAAAAATTATAACCGCTTTTGTCCGATTATTCGTTACAAGGCATAGAAACCAATTGACTATGCATGCTTCCTTGAGGAAAACTTGATGTCACAGCTTCTTCACCTGAAGAACATCTATCAGCTTTCACAAGTTGTCGTTGAAGATTACTAAGCGAAAGAAACAGCATTAAGAGCAAGCAATCAAAACCAAATTACAACAATACTGCATTATTAATGTATGCGAAACTGACATTAGAGGTTTTTCTCTTTTCACATTCAAATAAACGGTCTAACTTTCCTTTATTTTGTCTTTAGCTGAGTAATCGATGTCTAGGTATGATTTGAGTTACGCAATTGTCCTATGGTGATATAAAAGTAGTTGTGTTCTTCAGGATCGATTTTATAAAACACTTGGGAGTAATTGAAGTCAATTTTTGAACACTCAAAAACAATTGACGATTTCTATAGTTGGCCACAGCAACACTTGAGCTGTTTTTGTAAACGCAGAAACAATTGACGTTTTGCTTTGGTAGAAGAATTGCATAGTTCTAGTAACTCACAACAAAACTGCAGACGTAAATATGATGGGAATCGCTGAGCAAAGACTTTGAGCACAAAAGAAAGAAGTTAATAAAAAAATCAAAAAATCTTAGTAATCTTGCTTAGCATTTTGAAAATGATCATAGTTGTGAAGATGCTGCTGTCCCGTTGTGAAGCAGAATACTATCAGGCCTCAGCGTTCCGTTGGGGAAAACCAAGTTGAAACCGTAATACAATGTAGAGTATTCTAAATACTGCCACCAGCGTTGATTTGGTCGGAAAAATTTTGAGGAGGGAAAACTTGATATATATTTTGATGACTGCAGCAGTACAATGCATTGCATCAAATGAAAAAATTTCAAAAAATCCATTGATTCCAGAAATTCCATCTACAATTCCATTGATGCATCAATTAAGACGTGTTCTGTGCTTACCTTTATTAGGGTATTTCAGGAACTGTGTTATGGTTGTCTCAAGAATAAATTGTACTCTTAAGGCTTACCTGACTAACTAAAGTTCTATATCTCTAGTCTGTTACTCTTCTATCTGAGCTTCAGTAGACCGTGCACTGTCTAACATGCTAATGTCTAACATATATCTCAATACAAAACAAGAGCGGAGTAGAGAGAGAGAAATATACTTTATTATTATATCAGGTTGGTAACTGGTACTGACTAAATAGCCTTCTCTTCTGAGAAGAGGGAAAACAGGTAAACATCTAAAGGAAAGAAAGGGAAAGATATTATTCCCTTTTTATCCAATCAGGGAAGAGTATTTTCAGTCTCCATTTATTTAAATAATAAAGTCTTTCAAATAGTCTTTTCTGGAAGTCATACTTGACTCCATCTTTCCGGGGTTTTGAGTTTTTTGAAAGTCTCTTGTATAATCTAATAAGTCAATTTGTCTGTATTCTCTCTGAAGGATTTTCTTTCTCTTTTGAATGTGTTGCTTTGTATTGGTTCGTCAGCAAGTCGATTCCTAGACATAGGTTGCCCAAAGAGGAAGGAGTGAACATCAACAACCACAAAAGTATCTGTTCCATTACCACGTCCAGTGGGTAAAGATCCTTTGGGTAGGCCCAGTGTTGATGTCTGGAGGCGATCCTGATGTCCGGTGACTTACCTGACTTACCTGAACTGGTTTAGTTTGTTGTTGTTAGCTGTTAGATGTTCAGAAAAGTTTTTCTCTATTGTAACCTGTGTTAGGTTTTAATGTTCTGTTATATTAGTATCCCTTCCGGTTGGAAAGAACATTGAAATCTATATGTTAAGTGTTAAGTATATTATGTTATATGTTTTATGGAAATCGATGGAGCAATTGAGGGTAGTTGGTTGGGTAGGTTGTCAACACAAGTTATTGACACGATCGAGAAGTGTTCAGTGGCATGTGACTTTTTTGCCATGTTGGATTAATACAAATTTTATTAGTGAAGATGAACATGTATTAGTAATCCAATTCCTCCGCGAAATCAGAAGTTATTCTGATGCAATCAATTCTTACGAATTGTATTGCCATACTTCTACATTTTGTCTCTGTGCTATGTATTTTGTAAAAGGTGTACAGATCTCGCTTATGAGTTTGTAATGGGTTTGTTCAAAAATGTCCAATTGCCTTATTCCAATCAACTTCTTTTTCTTCAACTTCTTAAATTAAGTTAAAGTCTCTGTCTGCGCGCTTATATTCAACATTCCAAATAATCCAAAGACTCTTTCGGTATTTGGAGTTCTACTATGTTAGTTGTTACTAGATAAAGGTGAACCTGTTAGTTGTTACTAAAACTTAAGCTAGTATGTCTATTGCATTACTCATTGTTTGTCCAATTACATATTGTTCACACTGTATAGTGTGTATTATTATTTGTTCTAATTTCCGTCAGTTTTGTGTTGAATCACAATTGTTAGTTATTTTTTGGAATTTACTTATTTACAAAATTGCATAAAACTAACTATGGAAAATTCTCTGCATATATATATGTGCAATCTAGAAATGAGGTTAGGATTTTGGAAAAAATAAAAATTGTTTTTGTTTTTTAGATTTTATTAAGTATTAAATATCTAAGAATCAGTACAATGGTACATGAATGTAAATGATACAAATTTTTAATCTGAGGTATGAGTAATCAATATAAGGATATGAAATGGTTTTACAAAGTATTTGAGTACAAAGTACGGGACTATACAAATACATTTAGAAAGAAGGGGTGGATTATTGAGTTGTGAAAAGATAACTAATTATCTAAAAGGGACATAGATAACCATATATGCAGAGATCAATTTCATGGTTAGTTGTTATTGTTACTGTTGAAATAAATTGAAAATATCAGAAGCTGTTACTTGTTACTGTATTGGAATTGTTACAATCTCTCCGTCTGTTTCGGATGGTTTGTCCGTTCTTTATAGTGGTTGTATTCTTTTACAAAGTTGTCATCTTTCGAAAGAAAATATGCCAGTAAGTTCGTAATATCATGTATTGGGATGTCCGTAATGGATGCTTTGACTGTATTGCATAACTCTTGTTCTAGTTCTGTTATTTTCCGTTCGTTATTGAAATTAATTCTGTTCGTAAAAGCGCGGTTTGTTACGCTGCCTTCGAGGTGATAGACATGGTATTCCTCGCAAGGTTGTAAAGCTTCGAGAGGTACCATGAGAGGCCGTTCAGGTGCATCTTTCGGTTGAAAAAATGTAATAGTTTTTTATTGGGTCAAAGTTTCTAAGTGTGCCCAAAGTATATTCCCATTTCAGACGGTATCCGTAGTTTAAAAAATAGGGCGATGTGAGCTGGTCGTTTATATGGATGTAGCTTTTCGAAGTATTGTGGTTTTTATCCCGTAAAAATGTGTAGTATATGAGATTATGGATAAGTTTAGTTTCGTGTACTCTGTAATTATTATTTTGTACCTCTTTTGGTGTTGGGTGAAGAAAATTGAAACTAAGTTGAAATATTTGATGTTCATATATACTATATGCAGATAGATCTTGAGAGGCTTTTGCTACTAGCAGATCATAATTACATGTTACTGGTCGCTGGAATTCGTAATCATAGTCGTACAAAAATTTTTCAGTTAGGCTGTAGAATTGTTTGAGTTTAGGATACAGTGTCTGGTGGAGCTTGTCTCTCCCCATATTTTTTGTACTTCGTTTAACTGTGTTCGTATTTTCTGGTGGCAGAGTCGGGAAGTACTCTGACACACGGTCTTCTTTAAGATTGTGGAGAGGTGACATGAAGAAATTATACTCTCGCGAATCAAATGGCATGTTAGCCCAATTTCTATACGACAATAATGGATTGTAATTGCTGCTGTGTGGGCTATTAAGTGTTCTAGGGTCTTTGTCCTGAAACCAAATTGTTTCCATAACTGTTGCCGTTGGTGTTTGCTCATTTGTTGATTGATGGAAATATGATTTTTTATTATTTGATCTCGGTGTTACTGCATATGGGAATCTTAGATTGTTCGGCCTGTTATTGGCTGTTTTCGTAAATAATCGTTGTTGAACATGAGTTTGTGTTCTCGGGTTTTCTATAACATAATCAGATGGTGGTGGCGGTCGTACTGGTGGTGGGTAATTTGGAAGTGGGGGTGATATGTACGATTCCGTAGTTGAACGGTTTTGATTGTTAACCGGTCTGTTATGTTCATAACTATGTAAATTTGTGCTTGTTCCTTGTTCACTAGTAGTAGTAGTTCTGTTATTATTAAATGATTGTAAATTCCGTCTATCCTCATTTTGTTTTGATTGTTGAAATTTATTTCTAATTTTACGCGCTATTTCCTGTGGAGTTTGGGGGTTCTCTGGAGTGTTATTTAATTGTACTCGCATAGTTGTTACTGTTTCATCAGTGTTCCCCATTTGGTCATCTGTTTGAGTTCCACAGTCTGAGGCGTTGTCTCTGATTTTACCGGGACTTGATCGTCCGGATCCTGGGCTTAGTTCCCCCTCTTCAACGTCATAGTTGAAGGGTGAATCTGCTTTGTATGGTGAATCGTAATCCATACTGGTAGCGATTTGCTAAAACTCATGGATGATTACTCTTGGAATAACATAATGGTTACGATTGTTATAAAGACTGTTATAAAAACTGTTTGCAGTTTTATTTGTTGTACACTCACTCGTTAGTGGTTACGTTGTTATATGTTAAAATGTTTTGTCATTTTGACTGTAGGTCTCTTGTGTTTTGTTATCAATACACAATGTTCGATTAGTTAATAGTAGTGGGGGGGCTGTATTATTGTTAGATGTTCCCTAATTCAAATCTGATCTTAAATTTCGTATGTATCAGCCGAATGAGTGTCAAAGTATGTGACTTCATTTGTGTGTGGCTGATCATTTTTGAGTATGTCTAAGCTGTGACTGCCGTTATGCATTTTGTTAGCCGTTAATTTTAGTTGGTCAAAATCAATTGGTGGAGGGTTTTGTATATCGAGAAGTTTTGATGTAGGTATTAAATGTTGTTGTTCGTTAGATGTTGATGAAGGTTTCGGGATTTCAAACGGTGTTGGTTTATTAACTGGTATTGGTGTTTCATATGGGTGGTTGTTAAATAAAATATTGTGTTGTTCGATCTTTGGTGCACTAGGGATAGGTGCTGATAAACTGTTTTCGAGGCATTGGTATGCCGGAGGTGGTGTGATAAGTTGTGGTGGCATTGTTTGTGGTTTATTCTCTTTTATTGTTTCTAACGGTTCTATTTTAAATGGTTCTGGTTTATATTTTCTTTCTGGTAATGGTGGTTTCTGTTTCTTTGTCGATGATTCCAAAGTTCGTAATTGTAATCCGTTTTCCGTTCTACGAATTGTAGTGTTATAATGTTTATAATTTGTATCAACATAGATTTCTGTTGGTATTTCATTGTTATTATGAGTTGATGTTGTTACTTCTGTTGAATGTCTACGAAAGTTAGGTTTATTTTTTCTTGGTCTGTTATTTAAGTTCCCATAATGTGAATTGTTATTATCACTGTCGTTATCTATATTTTCTTCTTGTATTTGAGCTACTAACTGTGTAAGTGTTTGTGAGAATATTCCAAAGATTCCGGTTAGTAGTATTTTTGTTATGCTCGCTTGTTTTCCAATTGCTTTATGAATAGCAAAAGCGTTATAGAATTTGATAACAAGATTTGTTATGAATAGTATCATGCTAATCATAGCATAAATGATAGCCATTTTCTCTAAGATATACCATGGCCAACCAAAGATTGATAAAATTTGTTCTTTTAGCCATTCGCCGTCAAAAATTTCTTTCCAGTTAACACTTGGTTGATCTATTTGGAAGTTATATCCATTGATGTTCAAATCTCGTAGCCATCTTAGTGATTGTTCATAGTTTTTGTATGTTTGTAATAATCCTAATTGTTCGAGTTCTAAGAGTTTTAGTGCATTAGCTGATTGTGCTTCCTGTAATGGTTTTTCACGATCTCTCATGTATTCATGTAGTAGATCTCTTTTTCTTTCTTGTACTAGTTGTTCCTTACTATAGATTGCGTTTTCTATTAAACTTGCTTTACTAAACATGTTGTCTAATACTATTTCCTCAGGTGATATAGTGTTTAGTATTGTTTCGACTTTAACTGGATACGGTGTTAATCTGTATCTATCTGCTCCTTCAGTATCTATAGATATGAGATGATCAAAATTACTATGTGAACATGGTACCTTTTTTGCCCAAAGGTATGTTTGGCGTGTTAATTGATGTACATATTGTACTCTGTTTTTGTAGAGAATTGGTGTTTTATCGTAACATTCACGTGTTTGTGGTACATAAAATGGTGATGATTTCTTTGCATATTTGTACATTTTCATGACGTTAACTCCTTCTTGTTTGACAAATATCGATCTATCTCCTGTAGGGATGTATCCTAGAAGTGTTGTGTTCTTTTGTACTTGTGTTAATGTTAATTGTCGGAGATTCTGAGTTTGTTCACAAATTTGTGAATAAAATTCGCTTGCTTGTAGACTGATTCGTGAATATATGTTACTCATATATAAGTCCATTTTCATATGTAGATGTGTGTTATCATTTACAAAGCCGTAGTAAAATTGTTGATTATCTTCATCTTCGTAGCGTGTGTATGATGACGTGATTTGTTTCGGTTTTATTTTTTTGAATTTTTTATCGTCGAATTTATCTTTCTTTCTGGTTACTTTTTGTCCTGTATGCATATCAAAGCCAAATTCATATATTATGTAAATATCATCGTATTCTGTTTTATGTATTGGTTGTGGTGATCCGCATTCGTGTTCAACTATTGGATATACTTCAAATCGTGTTGCCATTGAGGCTGTTTTATTTCATTTTATTTTTTCTCGTATATCTGGTTTCTGTACTATTGTCCATTCTGCATTTGTTTCTATCCAGTATCTGTCTTGGTATTTTACCATGTATGCATCAAATCGAATTAGTTCAAATAATTGACAATGTGTTTGTGGTTCCCAAACTATTGTTGCTTTTGTGAAAGGTGTCGGCAGACACTCTCCTTTGTGGAGGTCACATGGTAGTTTCGTTCCCATGTATGCTATTTCTTCTGTGTCAAGATTTAGTATTAGTGATACTTCTCTTATTTCTAATGTCCAACCTAGTATGTCTATTCTATTTTGTTTTCTTACTCCGGTCAAACAGTTTGATTGTGCGTTTTTTATTTCAAAAGGTATCCACGTTGGATTCGTGTAATCATATACTATCCTTCCATATGGTGGTACCATTGGAGTTTCTAAGTGAAATTGTATTCTACCTTGTAGATCTTCAATTCTCTTTTGTAATGGTGGATTAGCTATGTAATTGAATGATATGTTGCATCGTGTTGGTTCATATTTTATATTTTTTAGTAGTTCAAGTCTGGCGAGTTCGTTACGAACTTCGTCTGGGTCTAATGTTTTTGTTCTTTTTGCGTCTGATACATAATAGCTAGGTCTGTTTGCTCTAATATAGTGAGTGTGTTGTGAACACCATTCTACTCGTTCTTTAACTGTTCCTGCAACTGCGTATGCTTTGATTTCTACTGCTTGTGCTTTTGATAATAGTTGGACTTCTGTTTTGGTCATGTTTAAATCTAGTGGTTTGAATTTACATGTACTGATTTTGTTTAATTCATAGTACTTTACATTTGTTATTTCTTCCGCATCACAATCATAAGGTTCGATAAAGATGTCTTGAGGTCCGATTGTTGAACCATTTATATTTTGTCATGTTAATTCTACATAGTCTTCCTTTGTTTGTCGTTTTTGCCTTTTGTTATTTAGTTGGAGATTTTCCAGAATACTATCTGTTAGACCTTCTCTATAGAATTTCCAGTTTCGTGTCCATTTGTCAATAGCTATTTCCCACATTTGTTCATAGTCTGAACTATTTCTAAATTCTTCTAGTTCTTTACTGTTGTCATTGTATATGAATAGGTTTGGGATTGTTTTGAATTTGGTTGTGTTACTAGATATATGATCCCCAAATTTGTTGAAAACTTCTTGTGCTGTTGTGTGTGACATATTTGTCTTTGTTTTGTTTTTGTTTTGAAAATTCTGAATGTGTTTTTCCATTCGTTCATTGATACGGTTCCTAATTTGTTCTTTGATTCTGTTTCGTAGTTTATGTTGTGATTGTATTTTTGTTTCTATCTTCATATAAATAAATACTGTTATTAATAATAATATTATTATTATGGATTTTAGTTGAAACGGCATGTATATGATTAGCCTGTGTGAGGGTTATAAAATGTCGCAAAACCTAAAGTTTGTTTAGTATATCTATCGAATTTATAGATAAAGTCAATGCAGATGAACGGTGCTGGTGTTGTTGTTGTTACTATAGAGGGTGTTGTTGCATGAAATGGTTGATTGAATATAGTATCGTATTTGATCGTTGTATTGAACTTTAGCTCTAGAGATGGTGTTGCTAAAACGTTAAGTGCTGTGTTTCGTTGTCTTGTTGTTAAATTTAATGTTTTTGTTAATCTGTTCCGTGACCAATTGGTAAGGGTATCTCCAAGATTAGTCGGTCCGTACAATGGTGGAGGTGGATATCAGGTTTTATGATCTAATGCAAAAAGATATGTATGTTCATTAGTTCTACTTAAAGTAGGTGGATTCGGATTTAGTACTGGTGTTGCTCGAGTTCTATCTGGATGGCTCGATGCTAATCTTAATTCTGGTATAAATGATGCTGGTGAAAGTGCTGTATTTCGTGGTGGTTGTAAGGAATTTGTTAGTTCTATTCGTGGTACACTTATTGATGTGTTAGATGATGACGATTGATGTGATCTTTGTGGTGTTGTATTTGTACTTGCTGTTTGTTTTGGAGAAGTTGCTGACCAAAGTGAGCTATGTGGTGAATGTATTGGTTGTACACAAAAATGTTCTTGCACAAAATTGAAATCTTGTCTTTGTTGAAATGTGGGCGGTAAGAAAGGATTTGCTCTTAATTCAGATGATGTAGGTGTTGGGATAGTATTAACACTTGAGTGATCGCTTGGTGAACCTATATTAAAATTATGGAGTGTTGGTGTCCCGGTTGGTGTTCCGGTTCGACTAGGTGGTTCTGACTGTCCGGCTTCTAGAGGTCTTATTATGTTAGATTCTATGTCAGTGGAGCCGTACGAGACTAGTGTTGAGTTTTGTGTTGGAAATGATAGTGAAGCTCTACGTCGTCCGCGTAGTAGATGTCTAGTTTCTGTTCTATCACGCCGTACTGTATACGGGTTTTTGTTTCCAGGGTTTGTATCGTCTGTTTCTGGTGATATTGGTATATTTGTTAGATCTGTTACCTCGTTATGATGTGGTTGTTCTTGAGTATTGTTACTATTACTTTTATTATTTGATGACTCAATTTTTGCTGATTTTGTTTTTTACGCTCCGGAACCTGGTCCGTGTGGTGGGATTTGAATATATGGGGGTGCTATGATTATCAGTGGTGTCAATTCTTGTTCTGGTTGATGTGTTTGTGCTCCTAAGTTTGATATCCAAATTTCATTATTTTGGGGTCTTAAGTTTAACTGGTAGAGTACAACGTTTCCGCAAAATGGTGATTCTTCAGGGAATCTGATTTGTAGATAGAATTTTTGCGAGTATAGTGTGTAATATATAGATTCTTCTATGTCGGGGTTTGGATCAATTTTTATTGGTTTACAAAGTAATCTATTAGTCCTAAACACATTCGTACGAAAAAATATACAATTATTGCAATTTTAATGAATTTAAATATTTCCAGTTCTACTATATCGATATTCGTTTTACATATATGATAAATATCAGAATGAGCGTCTTGCATTTAACTATTGTATTGTTGGGCTTGCATACACGACTCTGCGATTTCTAATTACTTCGTTTATTGTTACTATAGCTAAGTATGTAGATATAACTACTATGCAAGGTACCAAAAAGATAGTGAGGAAGAATATTGTTTTAGATAGTATTAAATAGATTGCTACAAATGTGTCTGGGAAATCAATTGTTGGAGCTGATTTATCGTGTTAATGTCTGTACGTTGTTGTTGTGTGATGTTTGTTTTAATTTGGAATTTGTTAATGCTTCACTGAAAAGTGACAGTTATTTGCTTGAGTAACTGACACTAAACTGTGTCGCACTGTTTAATGTTTTATTTCAATTTATTGATATACTACAATAACAATAATTCGTATCATGTTATTCTTTTAGTTTATCGTCTAATAGTTCGATAGCTTCTTTTTTGCAGACTGCTAAGAAAACTGTGTTTAGTTTATTGATATCAACACACCTATCTGTGTGTATTTGGTTTTTCAATGTTTCGAATTCTGCAATGGTTTCGTTGCAGAGCATTATGTCTTTTAAAAATTCAAAGTGTTTTTCTCCCCAAAAAAGTTTTACTTCTTGTCCGGTTTCAGTTTTGCCTTCAATAAAAATTAAACAATTTTTGTTTGATATTTTGCAGTCTGATACTCTGATACTATCGTTATCGAAGTGTATATGATTACCAAAAGGAAAATCGAGCTGAACAAAATTATCTCTTTGTACTTGTGTTTTTATGAGAAGTTGATTTCTGTTTAACGATTGCATAAATTCTGATATAGTTAGCATTGGTGGTTTTTCATCACCGTGATGACTATAGTGATGAACTAACCTTTCAGAAAAGAATTTAAAGTAATTCACGTTACCCGGTACTGCTGGGTTGTTTTTTGATGGAATGTTGGTAAAATTGTTCATTTGAAAGAGGCAATGCAATATTTCATCAATTTTGCTTTTCGAATTTTCAAATAGGTTTACTATATCTGAGATATGTTTTAGAGTTTGTTTTTGATGGTGTTGAAATGAGAACTCTGAATGAAGTTGACTGAATTTTCTAACTTTTATTTTGATTTTTAACTTAGCTGAAATTTTCAAATTTTTCGAGTTATTCAGTGGTTGTGACTTGTACGAGACAAAATCGGAGTTGTGATTTTTACTTTCCTGTTTGTTGCTCTGTACAATGTTTTTGACATTTACATATCTTCCGTTTTTCATTTTTTGGTTTTTCAGCTGTCAATTTTAATAATTACCAGGTCTAAATAGATTGTTAGGTTCCTAGTTCTTGAATTAAAGCTTCTTCTGATATTTTCCGTAACTTTTGTTCCCAAGATTCTGTTTTTCTTCGTAATTTGTGTTTTAGTATGTAATTAGTGTATTTGATGGTTAGTTGACGTACTTCCATCATGGTATGTTATGCTAATTAGTCCGATGTTGGTGCCAATTTTGCTATTGTCTTTTGTTTTGGAGTAGGTTTCTTGATCATTGGTATGGCTAGTGACGCCAACTTATACCAAGTAATTTGGTGCAAAAAGTCTAATTACTAAAATGGTGTTACTGGTAATTGGGTACGTTGTTGCAATCCTGCAACTTTGCAACTTTAAAATGTTGATTGGTAGTTTGGTACAAAATGCTTTGTTGGAAAAGCGTTGACGAAATTGAAATGTTTATTTCAACTACTAATGATCTTGGTAAGATTTGTCTTGTTAATCACCATGTTGTCCATGGTGCTGAAAATGTTAATTGGCTTGACATTTACGTTTTGTTATTAATTGTGTCTGCAAAGAGACAGTGTGTTTCTGTAAATTGTTTAACATCGTGTCATCCCCTTATGGATGTTGTCAATTTGTTAGTTTTTTCCCGTTAATGGGGTCCTTGTTGGCTTTTAGTTATTGTTTGTGTTACTAATGAGATGTACTAATAATGTCGTATAACGTCCGTTTCTTTACTAATTATGTCTATGACATTTGTTAGATAGCGTCCGTAACTTCACTAATGTCCGTATTTTCACTAATGAGATGTATGACGTCCGCATTTTTGGTAATGACGTGTAAAAGTATGACGTATGTTATTTGGGTTTGTGCAACAGAGGTGCACAATACATTAACTGTTCATAGTGTCGAAGGTTCTATTAGTCGAATATGTATATCTTAATGTCTATTGGCCGAATGTCCGGATGTTATCGAATGTTGAATGAATCAGGAAGTGTGAAAGGATATAATATTCATACAGTAATCTAACTATATATTTATGAAAATAAACGTTTATCTGTGTTTTAGTTTTCATTGTGGAGTGTGGTGTGAGACACGATGTCTCGTGAATTGTTCATAAAGAAGTTCTTCTTTTTATTACGTGTTACGTATGGATAGGGAGTTATTCCATTTATTACACGTTACAGGAGGCTATCTCAGACGATATTATTCTTTTATTCTGATGAACATATTCGTTCAACCGATACGTTAGTCTATTTATGACTAGTGAAATATTCATTATTTTTAGCTTCCTTTTTATTACTGTTACTACCATTCTCATTCTGTTATTAATTAGTGTTTTGTTACTTTCACCCTTTTCGCTTATTTCTGAGTCATCGTTGTGGTTTAGTTATTTAGTTATCATAGTTAATTTTTATTAATCTTCTTGAATGTCGGCATCTTCAAAATGTCTGTTCCAGTCCGCGAGGTGGATAGATCCTCAATCCTGTTATAAAGGATTTAGTTATTTGTTCTCTTAATTACTTGTTATTTATATATTTGTTGTTTGTTGATTGTTTTTGTTTCAATATCAACTTTCGCTAAACGTCTATTCCAGTTTCAAGCTTTGGAACAGAAGAAATTTTACTTTTGTCTCTTTGGATTTTGTGTTTTGATTTTTGTTTACATGAGAACGTACCGTGTGTTATTCTATAGTGGGAGGTTTCGCGGGCTACTATCAATACCCATATTTGTTAATATATCCTGTATGGATGTTTTTATTTATTATTTGAATCCTTGTTTTTTGTTATTTGTTTTATCAATTACTACAGATGGTGGAGATGGGCGTTTGCCAATTGATGGACTGTTACGGATATTCATCGGAGTTGAATTGTTGTCACTGGTCCACTGTTTGAGACAGTTAAATCCTTTATTTGTGTTTGATGTTTTTATAAATTTCCTACTAGAAGGTGTTAAGGGTTTGTTAGTACTATAAATGTTAACATCAGGATGAGAAATTCTCTGATACGTTTTAAAGTTTCTGGGTTTCGGGAAGCTTGGTTGTTATTTATTCGGGGTTATTATCAAATGTTATGATCAAATTCGGGGGTATGATTAAATGTTATAAAATATGTGTAGTAGGTTAGAGGTTAGGTGAATGATAACACCTTGTAGTATTTTCGTTCTTTTTATGTTTTTATCATGTTTGTTGTTTATATTATTTTCCTGTTTTAATTTAGATGTTATTTATCATACCTTTTTGCTATATTTGGTTTCGCACACATGGTTCGGTTTAGGTATGTGTGCCCGTAGAAACGCTGAACGTATATTTTACAAGTATTACACTGTACATAATAGGAACGTACATATGAACGTATATAGAAATATTGTAAGAGATATAATCTGATAGATTTTAGAATTAGTCAGATGTATTACTTCGGAGATGTTAAGAATTTGGGTGTTAAAAATAGTTAGGATAAGTAATATCGAAACATTAAGTGTTTACAAAATCTGATTTGTAACTGTACTACTGATAGTTGTATGTACAGATTAATACTAAATGTCTTTTGGTATATTTGATCAAATGAAATGAATATTTTATACAGTTATAAGTTTGGAGTATGTGCGGATTGCTATACGTAGGTTAGCGCAAGTGTTAATGTTTAAATCATAATCTATAGTGGATTGTTGTTGTAATTATATGTGTAAATTGTCAATGTCGAATGTTGCAAATACAATGAGTATCGTTGTATTTATACGATTTATTAGTATTAGTATTCTTATTATTTTTATTATTATTATTATTATTATTATTATTATTGTTATTATTATTATTATTATTATTATTATTATTAGAACTATTTGTGATTATTTTTATTGTTTTATTGTGTTATTGTTTTTTTCTTCTTACGAAGATTATAGTTATGATTTTGTTTAATCTCCTCCGGTGTTATATGTTCTTTGGCTGTTTTGGTTGTTGTTTGTATATTTGATTGTTTCAATATTGGGATTTCATTTGTTAATAAATAATTTTGTAATTCTAGTTTAATATGTCTTTCTTTCGGATAATACGGTACTATGTGATTTCTGTGTATTGTAATATACTCTTTATTGTTGTCTTTTATTATGTATGTTATTTCTGTAGGTTTGCCGATAATAAGATAAGGTCCTGTCTTTAGTGGTATTAATTTTTTATATACGCCGTCAATCTGTTGTTGGTTTGTTATTTATACAAAAGTATTTTTCTCAAGAGGTTTTGCTGTTCTGAATCGTAAGTTCATTTCATCTGTTAATTATTTCCTGTTCTGTAAAATTCTTGTTATTGTTCGATATGTGTCGTTATTATGTTTTTCTTTGTCGAGGAACCATTTTGCAAATGTTCCTTTTTGTAATTTTGCTATTTTTGGGTGATTGAATTGTTTTTCTAAATGGGTTTGTGCCGGTTTTGTGTTGCATGCACTTGTTTCCGTTTGGTTGCAATTTCCTATTTCGTCTGTTGTTGTTCCATGTTTAATTTTTGTTGGTTTTCTTGGCTTTTGATTGAAAACAACTTCATATGGTGACATAACTAATCGTGTTTGATATTGTGTATTGTACGCATATGGAAAAAACTCTGCTTTTCTTGACCAATTTTGGTATTTCTCATCTAATAAAGTTCTGATAATTTGTCCGATTATTCTGTTTGTTCCTTCTACTAGTCCGTTTGTCCAAGGTGCATCTGTTGTACTTGGTTTAAACTTGATTTCAAAATAGTTACATAAATGTGTTAATTCTGTATTAATGTATTCCGATCCGTTATCGGAACGAATTTCTTCTGGTAATCCGAATTTCATAAACCAATGTTCAAATCATGCTGTAAATGCATAATGTGCATTATTTTTGGGTGCACACATTATTGTTACATAGTGTGAAAATGCGTCCACTATAACAAAGATAAAATTATTTCCTTCTGATGTTGGGTGGATTGGTCCTTTTGTATCTATCATAATCATTTCGTTAAAATATGATTTTGTCGGTGCTAATTGTTCTTGTTTGCTTTTTGTTTTAGTGTTCGCGAAGACTTTGTTCGTTTGGCATTTGATGCAATCTGCTATTAACATTTTTATCAAGGTTGTTAAGTTTGGAAAATAATATTTCTCCATTATGTTTCTTTTTGTTTTTTCAAGTCCTTTATGACCTACTGTGTCTGTACAATGGTTTTCGTAGAAAACACATAATAATAATGTTAGTGGTAGACATATTCGTTGTATTGTATTTTTGTGAATTCGATTTATAATTTTAATGACTCCAGTTTGTTCATCAATTATTATTGATTTAAATTTTCCATAATAAAAGAATAGTCCTTTGTTTCCGCGTATATCCAATGTTACTGAATGTGGTTTATTGTTGTGTTTTTTCCACATTTTAACTTTGTGAAGTACTGGATCTATTATTTGTGTTTCTCTGATCAGATCTTCTGTTATTTTCGTTTTTTCATCATAGAAAATGTCTGTTATTTTTGCGTTATCGTAATTATGTTCTTGTTTAATATTGTTTATGAGTCTAAGGTTGTCATCGTCATGATGAACTGTGTACGGTCCTTTTTGGTTTCTTTCAATAATTAGGTCGTCTTTCTCTACGATTGGTGACTGCCATTTTTTTGTTTCTGGTTTGTATTTCGGTATTAAATTTGTTTTTGTTTCTTTGTTATACTTCTCGAGATTGGATGATATTCGTTTTATCAATGTTTATTTCAAAATAATTGTTATGTATGTTAGCTAAAACTGGGTAGTGTGTTTTTTCTTTATTGTCTTCATCTGTGTTGTTACATATGCTGTACTTGCATTCTAAGTTGTTTGCAAATGGTGTTTTTGCGAAGAAAAATTTTATGTTTTCCGGTATTTCTACTGTTATATCGCGTGTTTTAGTAAAGTGTTCTTCATCTATTGTTCTGCTGAGAAGGTCTGGTAGGGCTAGGTTTTTCCCTTCCGTCCAAATAATGTGTAAATTTGGAAATTTCATCAGTATAAGTTGAAATCTGTAAACTCTGTGATTAGGTTTGTTATTTTGTGTGAACAGATAAATTATTGGCTTGTGATCTGTAAATAAGATAATTGGGTGATTTGAGCCTGTTAGTAGAAACTCATATTCTGTTAGGGCGAATGTGATTGCTGAGCATTCTCTAATTAATGTAGATAATTGCATCTCAATTGGTGTGAAGAGTCTAGAGTTTGCTGATATTAATCTCATTTTCTTTTCAGTTGGATGCTGTTGTAACAATGCTGCTCCAATGCCTGTGTTTGAGGCATCTGTTATGATATAGAATGTTTTTTTTGGTGTTTGGCATTGTTATTTCGAGTTTATGTGTTATAGTTCTTTTCATTTGTTCAAAAATAGTTTGATGTTCTTTTGTCCATTTGAAATCACTTTCCTCGTGTAGGAGATTGTCCAATGGTTGAAGTATTGGTTGCATACCCTAGACGTATTTCGCAAGGAAATTTATTGTTCCGAGGTATCTCTGTAATGCTTTCATACTGGTTGGTGGTTCCAGTTTCTGGAATCCATCAATTCTTGATGTAAGTGGTTTCACTTTTTTATCCTCGATTATGTGTCCAAGGAATATGACTTTTTTCAACATGAAAAATGTTTTATCAGGTGCTGCTTTAAGATTTTCTTTGAGAAGTATTTTGTGATATTCTATTAATGTTTCAAACATTTGTTCGTAATTATTTGTTTGTATGAAGATATCATCAACATATGTTATGACTGTTCCTTTCCTTATTAGAGGATATAAGAAATGTGTTAATATTGATGCAAATGCTGCTGGTCCAATTGATATTCCGTAGAAAAATCGTTTGAAACAGTATTGTTCGTTTCCGATTGTAAAATGGGTGCATCTCATTGATTCTTCGTCTAAAGGTATTTGGTTGTATGCACTATTTAGATCAGCTGTTCTAAATATTGTTCCGATTATTCTTGTGAGTGCGACGTCAACTGGTTCTATAGGCCAATTGCATTTTGATTCGTCTATCATGCTGTTCAAGTATCTTGCATCGAGTACAATTTTTAAGGATTCTCCTTTTCGTAATATTATTACTGGATTTGTGAATGTGTTTCCTGTTGATAGTTGTTCTTTGTTAACGGGTGCAATTATGTCATATTTTTTTAATACATCTAATAGTTTTTGTATTCGTTCTCGAAGGTGTATCGGCACTTTGCTTATTCTTTGTTTTTTGAAAATTGCATCTGTTTTCATTGGTAGGTTCAATTTTACTTTTGTTTTTCCGACGTCAAATTTTGTTGTTGCATATACTTGTTTATAGTGTAGTATGATTGTTACTACCTTTTCAAACTCTTCTTGTGTTAAGTGTGAATGTTGAAAATCAAACATTTGTATAAACTCTTTGTCTTGTTCTGGATATTTGTTAATATTGAATTTGCATTTAAAGTTTGGTTTTCTTTCAAATGTTGCTACTTGTTCAATTGTTTCGTTTTCTTGTATGTTAAGTATTTCATTAATATCGTTTTCATTTTCGTATGTTAGATGATACAATGCTGTGAATAAATCCATTGAATTTGTCTGGTATAACTCTTCATTTTGCCGTTTAAATGTAATGTTTGTGTTCATGAAACCAATTAATCCTGTATTTAAGGTTATTCGGTGTCGATCTTTGTTAATTAATAAAATGTCTATGAAGTACTCTTCATCTGCTGTGAAGTCCTTTATATCTGTAGGAGATATGTTTTGATATTTGTTTATCGGTTCAAAGTAGAAATGTGATTTATGAATTGTTTTTTCATTTGATTTTTTCATTTGTTTGAATATCGGAATTGGAAATGTTAAATTTTTACTGTGATTTTGTTCGATATAAATTGTTTCTCTGTTAAATATCGGATATAATCGAGAGTAGTACGGGTAACCTTTTGTGCTGTTCATATAGAATATGATATTGTTATCTAAAATCGTGTTTGTATTTAATGTTAGTCTATTAGTGTTTACATTTATCGTTTCTATATATTCTTTGAAGAATGGGGTTCTTAGGATATTATGGTTACATTGTGTTATATAGAAGTGGATGTGAAAATTGTTTTTAGGCTTATTTCTGTTATTTGAGATTCTGTCTGGTGTAAATGTTAGTGTTTCTGTTACGAATGTTTCTATGGTTGTGTTATTCGCTGCTGTTAATGTTTTGTTTGCTTTTTCTAAGTGTATTTCTGGGCTATTGCATTTAATTTCGTTCCAAGTATCTTCATTTAGTAAAATTCAATGTTGCTCCTGAATCTAACAGGAAATCGATTTCTAGTATTGGTTTTTGTTTTGTAAAATCTTGTTCAAATTTATTGCATTGATACATTGGTAGTATCCAAGTTGGGTTACTCTCCAGTGTGTTTATTATTGTATTGCATGTGTCTTCGTTCGCGTTGTAAAATTTATCTAATATTTCTTGATCTTCATCTGATGATTCTGATGTGTATTCATATTCATCAATGCCAGGTGGGTCATCGTTTTTGTTTGTCTGATTCTACGTTATTTGTTCTGTTTTTGCTATTATTATTATTGTTATTGTTATATCTGTTTCCATCATTGCGTCGTTCTTTATTATAATGTCTGTAATTGTCTTTTTGTGATTGATTTCTGCTGTCATCCTTGTTATTTTTGTTTGAGTAATGTCGGTTGTTACTATTAGAACGTTTTCTATATTTGTCGTTTCTACTAGAATCTCTGCTGTTGTATCTTTGTCTATTATTGCTATTATAACAATTATTTTTGTTATATGGTGACTGTTGTCTTGAATTGTTTCTGTCTGTATATCTTGAACTTGATCTACTATTGTTGTATCTGTTATAGTTATTATTTCTATTGTAACTGTTACTTCTGTTTCTACTGTAATTGTTTCTGTTATAACTGGTACTTCTGTTATTGTAGTTGTTTGATTTCCGATATCCTTGATAATTTCTATTATCTCTAGGATTTGTGTTATTATTATTATTATAGCTATTTCTTGATTGTGATCTATATGGTGTTCTACTTCGTGAATTGTTATATATTGGTGACGTTGATGGTAATTGTCTTCCGTTAATGTTGTTTGAATCAATTCTTCTGTTTGGTAAGTTTTGGGTATTTCTCATATGACTATAGAATGAATTTTCTTTTGGTCGTGCTATGCTTTCTCGACGTGGTCTTTTAAAGCATCTACCTTTAGTATGTCCATGTGAACTGCAATAACTACAGAACAATGCAAATTTCGGTCTTCCTTTAAAATTCTTTTTGTCATATGTATTATTAATTCGGTTAAGAACGTTACATATTGTTCCTTCAAATTGTTCTAGGTCATTTTGATTAAGTTCGTTTATATTGCTACAAGCTATACTCATTTGTTTTATATCTTCATTGATATTCTTGTACTTTGATTGACTTCGTACAATCTTTTGTCATTATTAGTTATTGTTCTTGTTAAATCCATTTGGTCTATTTTGTCTACTAATGTTTTGAATGGCATCTCTGGTTCCCTTGGCGTTTGTTTTTGATTCGCATGTTTTTTCAACGCTGCTGTTTTTAGTTCGTTGTCTAAACATCTAATGAATGTTTGATTCATTACACTATTTCTATAGTCTTCTGTATACAGTGAATATGCTGTTTTTACTAGTGTTTCTATTCTTAATGCAAGTGATCTTCATTATTCGTTTGTGTGTTTTTGTAATTGTTGTAATAATATTTTCGCTTGTTGTTTTGACTTTTCCGAGTCGAACATATCTGAGAATTATTTACAAAATGTTTCCCAATCGAGTTTTGTTTCACTCGGGAGTGTTGAATACCATTTTTGTGCTGGTCCTTGTAATGTATGTAATATTAAAGCTGCTCTTTTAACTTTCCATTGGTGATGTCCAGGTTTGTTTACTGGTTCTATGCCGCTGCTGAATATCATTGCTGCAACTATACTATTTAATTATTCTTCAACAGTGCATGCTGGGTCTGTACCGTCGAATGGTCTTATTGTTGTAGGTACTGAACCACTACTAATGTTTTGTTCTATTTGTGGTTCTTCATTAATACTCATTGATGTTAATTGTTTATAGAATGGTAAAGGAGGTTCTGTTACAGTTGTTTCTCTTTCTTCTGTTGTAATAGAATTTGTTCTTCTAGTACGATTTTCTTGTTGTCTGTTATTTTGGTTATTGTTATGATGCATATTATTATTATCTATGTTTCTATTGTTCTGTATATTTTCGGTTTCTGTTCTGAAATTATTTTGTCTTCGAATGTTTTCTAGAGTGTTGTCTAGTCTATTGAATACCATTTCGAGGGCTTCGTCTTGTCGTTTTTCCATATTTCTGTTCATTTGTTGATATTTCATTTCCAGATTATCTATTAGTTTATTTGTGTGGTTTGTTACTGTAGCTGTTATTTCATCTTTTAGTTCCATGTAATTATTTGCTTGTTGTCCCCAATATTGTTCGTGTTGTTCCTGGTTATCATTTAGAGAACTAATATATGTATTGTTTCTATTATGATTATCTCTCGTTGGATATTTCCGTCGAACATTTTGGTTCACTGATGGTCGTATTTGGTTTTCAAATCTTATCTCTCTTCCTTCTGAGTCTGAGATATCTATGTCATCTACTATATTTTGTTGATTTCCAAATAAATTCGATGTTAATAGTTTATCAGGTTTTATTGTTGATTTTTGTTTTGTTTGTTAGCTATTATTTGTTTGAATATCTTTCGGTGTCGATGTCGATGTTAGACTTCTTGATAAGTTAAATGAAGAAGATCCTGCCTGTCCTTGATCCGTGATTTTTACATGACTTCTTAATCCTTCAATGAAATTTATGCTATCTGAGCATACTTTTAGTGTGCTTTCAAAATGTGCTGAATAGTGTTCGTTATTCCAAATATTTTGGAGTTCGTCACATAAATGACTGATTTCCTCGGGAAATGTTTCTCCGAATTGAATTCGTTTTTCTTTAATGTGTTCGAAGTTGTCTAACCAAAATAGGAATGTAAATTCAGATACTATTTTTATTATATCTAATGTTGTTGTTTTCAAATCTGGTTTTAATTCAATTATTTTTGTTAGCCAATTGTTATAATTTTTCATGTCTAGTCGTAATCTATCGTTCACTGACTGTATTTGTTGACGATGTTCGTTTAGGTATCCGGCTGTATTCTTTAGTGTTTCGTAAGTTGTAGGTGTTATTGTTGTCAGTTTTGTTTTATCTTGTAATTCCTCATGTCTTTTTAAGAATATTCTAAGCATATCCGATAGTGTTGTTTCATTTTGGAAATTAAAAAAATATCTTTTTATTTCTTTTTTCATCTGTTAGTGTAAATGTGTAATGTTTGTTATCTTGATCTCTATCCAGTAGTATTACTGGTTGATAATGTACTAGATGGTTTCTATGTATATTAATCTGTTGTATATGTTTTGTTTCTTTGAAGAGGTTATTCTTCAAGTTTGTTATTATTCTGTATATAATTTCACGGTTTTCTTGTGGGCAATCGCTAGCAATTGTAAATGGTATTAGGAAATTGTTAGTACTTGTTTGTTCATCGTAGTTGTAAGCCATCTTAATGTTCTTTTCTTTATATGCGTTATGTTTACCAACAATAATTTTGTTATTAGTTTATTAAGAATTATTTTCCCAATTTAGTTCAGCACTGGTCGCACCAGATAAGACGTGTTCTGTGCTTACCTTTTTTAGGGTACTTCAGGAACTGTCTTATGGTTGTCTCAAGAATAAGATCTACTCTTAAGGCTTACCTGACTAACTAAAGTTCTATATCTCTGGTCTGTTACTCTTCTATCTGAGCTTCAGTAGACAGTGCACGGGCCCCAATGCTAATGTCTAACATATATCTCAATACAAAACAGGAGCGGAGTAGAAAGAGAGAAATATACTTTATTATTATATCAGGTTGGTAACTGGTACTGACTAAATAGCCTTCTCTTCTGAGAAGAGGGAAAACAGGTAAACATCTAAAGGAAAGAAAGGGAAAGATATTATTCCCTTTTTATCCAATCAGGGAAGAGTATTTTCAGTTTCCATTCATTTAAATAATAAAGTCTTTCAAATAGTCTTTTCTGGAAGTCATATTTGACTCCACAATGTCTCCTTCCACTTTATACTCTGCAGGTCAAAGTTTTCGAAAAACATTTTTGTTTGTTTTTGTTTTTGCTATTTACCCCAATTGTGATATGGAGAGATACTTAGAGCAGAAAAACTTATGCACTTCTAAAGCAATTGTTCATTTATTTTTCAAAAATTTCGACAGTGCCGAGTAAAAGTGGTTGGGCACCAAGTTCGATAGTGAAGAACTGGATCATTAGACATTAACCAAAAAAACGCGCCAACATTGTTTTGAAAGTGATTGCATTGAACGACCATTCAGCCTAAATTGATGCTAAAGCGGAACATTTATTCGACAACTCTAGAAAGAAAAATGCGAAATGTTCTTAAAACCATAAAACCAGAAAACCATAAAGCGTAACCTCCCAAAATCATAAAAATAAAACGTCTAGGGGAGTCGAAACCACATCTGAAACGTCGCCAATTATATGTGACAATGTTTAATGAACTGGTTTAGGTCAATATCGTTAACTGGAGCAGTAAGCTGTTCTTTAATTGTAACTTTATCAGATAACAATGTCAATCAATTTCTGCAAAATTAAAACCATCATGGAAACATAACGTTGTTTGAGTCTTTTCCATTAGAGCCCTCATGAATTTATAGCCCAACTGTGATATCTTTGTGGGTGCTGTAGTGATTTATGGCTCTTTTTGGGCGCTATTAAATACTGTGAGGGTGATATAGCCCCCATTATGGGGGCTGCTATAAGTTCTCCGAACGCTAACTTGGGGGGCTGCAATTGAAATGACCCAATAATTTGTTAGAACAGTAGCGTATCAAAAAACGAAACTGGAATCATTTATTGATTCAAGAGTTTCGCAAAATCTGACATTTCAATTGATCAATCACTGAGGAGAAGTCAGAGGAATGCAGAACTATATGCAGAATAAGTTACGGTTCACTTAAAAAAAGTCGAGCAAAACCAATAAAAAAAATCGATTCAATAGTTAAGATTAGGACATTTAAACCACTAATAAAAATTTACACAATTGAATTTTCCCACAAACTGAGAGCCATTTTAAGTGTATCTGAGGTCAGAGCAAAATTCGATGCTGTAACGTTTGTCAAGGCTTCTTGTTTTTTTACATTAAGAAGCTTGCATTTATCAAGAAGCTAACTCCGAAACAAGCGAATTGGTGCCTATACAGTATAATTTGAACTCTTTGATTGTGCAGTTATTTCCTTCCTAAATTCTCTGTTCATCATTGTGTACTGTGTTAGGAGAATTTTTTTTAATTATGTGAAACTAGCAGAAAAATTTATTTGCTTAATTTGTATACTTGTAGTTGTAGTCAAAGCACGTGGATAAGAAGCGAAGACTGTCAAGTGTGTACGTAGTTACAAGTTTTCGTTGTTGATGATGTTCTGTCAGCTTTCATAAGTTGTCTTTGAGCATTATTAAACGAATGAAACAGAATTTACGAATTTTTGCTTTATTAATACATGCGAAATTGGTTTGAAAGCCTTTTCTTTTTTAAATATTTAAATAAACAGTTCAGTTTTCGTTTTTTGTATCTCTGGCTGAATAATCTGTGTCTAGGTTTGATATGAGTTACGCAACTGTCCAATGGTGATCAAAAAAGTTCGCGGTAATGTTCACGATCCGTTTTATAAAAGATTTGGGAGTAAATGAAATCAATTACTAAACGCTGAAAAACAATTGGTCAAAGCAGTTGCTCTGCAGTTGGTCAAAGCATCATTTTTGCCAGTTTTGTAAACAGAGAAACAATTCACATTTTGCTTTGGTAAAACTATTGCAGAGTTCTAAAAATTTACCAGAGAACTGCAGACGTCAATATAGTTGATAATTGCAGAGCCCAGACTTTGAGTACAAAAAAATTAATAAAAACCAAAAACATCCTTAGAAAATTTGTTTAGCAATTTAAAATTGACCATTAGTTGTGAAAAAGAAGTTGTCCCAGTGAATGCTATCAGGCCCTTGAGTTCCGTTGGGAAGAAGCCGAGCTGAAACCGAAATACAATGTGGAGTCTCCAAAATTCTGCAACTTTCTTTGGAATTGGCAGAGCAATCATGAGGAGGGAAAACTTGATACGTGTTTTCATGACTGCAGCAATTGAATGTATTGCATCACGTGGAAAAAGTTCAGGAAGTTCACTGATGAGAACTTCTACATTTCCATTGATGCGTCAATGTGTCTGTTCTAGTTTATATTTTAAATGTCTAAATTTGTGTAAAATGGTTTGTTTGTTTTTAATTTTGCTATTTACCCCATTTCTTCCATGGATAGATAAATAGGGCAGAAAAAAAATTCAAAGCAATTTTGTTTTAATTTTCAAAAATTTTGATAGAGCCGAGTAAAATTATTTATACCAAGTTAGAAAGTCCAGACATGGACCATTGTACATAACCTAATAAAATTGTGCCAACAATGTTTTGAAAGTGAATGCATTAAAAAATCAAAAAACTGAATTGATGCTCAAGAGCTCTATTTGTCCATTGGGAGAAAAACGAGCGGGAACCAGAATACATTGTGAAGTTTTTTAAACCAGCGTTGACATAGGCAGCGTTGACATAGGCAGAGAGATTATGAGGAAGGTAAATTTGATATATGTTTTCATGACTGCAGCAATTGAAAGCATTGCAACATATGTGAAAATTTCAGGAAATTAACTGATAAAAACTTATACAGTTCAATTGATGCATCAATGTCTCTGTTCCAGTTTATGCTCTGAATGTGTAAAATTGAAGATGTTTTTGAATGTTTTTGAGTTTACCCCGTTTATTCAATGGATAGATAATTAGAGCACAATAAAAATTTATTTAACTTTCAACAGTTTTGACAGAGCCTAGTACAATTATTTATGCCCAGTTGGATAGCGAAGAGATGGACTATTATACAAAAACAATTAACATTGTATCAACATTGTTTTGAATGTGAAATCATTGAAAGACCATCTAGCCTGAAGTGATGCTTAGGCGCTAGATTTCTTCAACACCACTAGAAAACGAATTAGTTTTGTGTAGCGTTAACGCAATCTCTTAAAACCATAATTAGCAAAACGTCAACAGGAGTCGAAACAAGATCTGAATTGCCGCCAATTTCACGTTACCACTGTTTAATGAACTGATTTTTATTATTATTGTTAACGGGAGCGTGCTACTGTTCTTCAATCTTAACTTTTCCATTATAGCCTTCATGAATTTATAGCATCATTGGTGGTGTTATAGTGATTTTAGGCGTTACTGTATGTGAGGTCCCTTAACACCCAGCATGGGGGCTTTTATAGGTTCACCGACCGCTAACCTGGGGGAGGGCTGTAATGGTAAAGATCCAATAATTTGTTAGAGCTCCAGAGTATCCAAAAGGAAACAGGAATCAAATGTTTTGCAGAATCTGACATTTTGTCATCATCGAGGAGAAGTCGGAGGAACAAAGAGCTTTACAAAACAAATAACAAAATGCGAACAGAAAAAAATTGATTCAATTGTTATTATAAGGACAAGTAAACTACTAATAAAAAATGACATTATGAAAATTTCCCACAAACTGAAAGCCAATTTCATTACATCTGAGGTCAGAGGAAATTTAAATGTGAAATTTATCAATGATTCTTGTTTTTTGTTTTAGGAAGCCTGCATTCATCAAGAAGCTACCTTTATAGCAAGCATATTGGTGCCTATATAGAACAATTTGAACTCCTTGATTCTGAAACCATTTCCTTCCCAATTTGTGCTTGCCATATCGTACTCTGTTTAGAGAATTTCTTTTTTTAAATATGTGAAACTAGCAGAAAGTGAAACTAGCATATGCGTAAATTAACTTGTGGAAAAGAAGTGGAGACTGTCACAAGTATAAGTAATTGCAGGTTTTTGTTATTAATGATGTTCTAAAAGTTTTCACAAGATTCCCTTATACAATATTAAACGAATGAAACAGCATTAGCAGCCCCCACTTCAAACCTGTTTATAATAATTTTTGCTTATTTTTTCTGTGCGAAACTGACCTGAAGGTCTTTTCTTTTTCACATTTAAATAAACAGGCTAGCTTTTTTGTTATGTTTGTCTAGCTGAATAATCGGTGTCTAGGTACGATATGAGTTACGCAATTGTCCAACGGTGATCAGGAAAACTAGCTGTAATGTTCATTTTCAATTTTTAAAAAACCTGGGAGTGAGTAAGATGAATCACTGAACACTCAAAAACAATTGGCGATTTTTGTAGTTGCCCACAGCAACGCTTGAGCCGGTTTTGTAAGCCGAACAAAATTGACGTTTTGCTTTGGTAAATCTATTGCAGAGATCTAATAACTCACAACAAATCTGCAGACATCAATATGTTGGGAATTGATGAGCACAGACTTCGAGCACAAAAAATTAGAATGATAATGAACAACAAAAAAAATCCTTAGGAATATTGCTGAGCAATTTAGAAAATCATGCTTAGTTGTGAAGCAGAGGTTGTACCGGTGAATGCTGTGAGGCCTTTGTGGTCTGTTTGGGGAAAACCGATCTGAAACCAGAATACAATGCGGAGGTTCCTAAATACTGCTACCAGCGTGCTAATTTGGGCAGAAAGATTATGAGGAAGAAAAATTGATATATATTTTTGTGACTGCGACAATTAAGAGCATTGCATCATATGGAAAATTTTCTGGAAAATCAGTGATGAGAATTTCTACAGTTCAATTGACGCATGAATGTCTCTGTTCCAGTTTAAACTCTGAATGTCTAAATTTGAAGAAGATGTTTTTGAGTTTGCTGTTTAACCCAATTGTTAAATGGATAGATAATTAAAGCAGAAATCAAAAATGGTTTTTTTGAAGCAACTTTTTAATTTAGTTTTCAAAAAACTTCGGCCGAGCCGAGTAAATTTAGTTATACCAATTTGGATAGTGAAAACATGGACCATTAGACAAAAACAAATAAAATTGGGCCAACAATGTTTTGAGTGTTAAAGCATTGCAAGATCATTTAGATTGAACTGATGTTTAGGCGCTCTATTTGTTCAACACCACTAGAAAGCAAAATATTTTTGTGTTCGGTTAACGTAACCTCTTAAAATCATACAAAATATCAACGGGAGTCAAAACAAGATATGAAACGTCACCAATTTTTCGTTACGACTGTTGAATGAACTGATTTAAGCAGACAACAATGTCAACTTCAGGAAAATTGAAGACATCGATGAAGCAAAATTTACTTTTTGTCTTTCCAATTATAGCCCTTATGGAATTAAAGCCCACAATTATGTACCTTTGGGGGTGTTTTAATATTTTTATGGCCATTTTTGGGCGTTACTGTTTGTGGGGTGCCACAGTCCCCAGTATGTAGCTGCTATATGTTTTCTGATCGCTAACCTGGGGGAGAGCTGTAATGGGAAAGCTCCAATAATTTGTTAGAGCTCTATAGTATCCAAAAACGAAACTGGAATCATGTATTGGTTCAAAAGTTTTGCAAAGTCTGACACTTAAATCTATCACAGAGGAGAAGTGGAAGGAATGCAGAGCTTTACAAAATAGGTTAGTTCACTTAACTAAAAATAACTGCCGAACAAAATTGATTCAATCTGTAAAATTAGGACAACTAAAACACTAATCAAAAATGACATAATTGAAATTTTCCTCAAATTTAGATCCAATTTAATTGCATCTGAAGTTAGGGCAAAGTTCATTGTGGTGACGTACCTCAAGGTTTTTTGTTATTCCACATTAAGAAGTTTGAATTTATCAAAAAGCTACCTCTGTTACAAAAATATTGGTGTCTATATATTACAATTTGAACTCTTTGATTGTGAAAATGTTTCCCTCTTAATTTCTCTGTTGATCTTCTCGTAATGTGTTGAGAAAATTACTTTTCTTAATTATGTAAAACTAGCAGAAAAAATTATTTCGATAAACTGGATACTTTTAGATCTGCGTTTTTAAACAACCCTCAAGACCTTTGGAAGTGGAGACTGTCTCACGTACACGTAATTACAAGTTTTTGTTGTTGTTGATGTTGTTGTTGCTGAGAAATCAGAGCATAATTCCGAAAGGGATTTCTCCCATTCAATCAATTAGAAGGTCGTCCAGTTGTTTCTGCTGTTGTTGTAGTCACATGCAACTGAGAAGTGCAGGTATACAATTCCAAGATTTTTTCATAAAATTTAATTAGAGTAATTAAGCGCTTGCTGAGTCTCATTGGTTTGCAAAGATCACGATTGGATGAAAACGGTTTACAGTGCTGTCCATTTTTAAGCTAACTTCTCCTCTCGTTTTTTCGGTTCTGACTCTCGGGAACTGAAATGGTCATTTCTTCTGGTTTTGTCCAGATACAGTTCGAAAGATGAAATCACATTATTTTGTCGCGCCAAATCATACTGAGGCAGGACGTTCAACTGGTTGCTCAATGGTAAAATTGGCAGCCTACAAGTATTTTAGGTCTTCACTACTCGCTCTTCATATCCACCAAATTACTGTCTTCTGAAATCCCGTGTGAACTAATTAACGTCTTCTAAAATCATGCAGGCGGACTCTTGACTTGTGGGCACAGGAAAAGGCCCCAAGTACTTTGAACGCGACGTTTCTTTTTGCAGGTTATAGAACTTTGAACTGACACTCTAAGAAAAATATATTCGTTGAATGAAGATCGTTGGAAACAAAGCTCTGAGGTCTTTGACTACTTGTGATGACAACATACTTTTACCAAGGAGCTGATTAGAGAGCAGGACGCCCCTGAAGACAAGTTGGGAGCAGTTCCCGGTCTCCAATTTCGTTTTGCTATCAATGACCCACACCTCGACTCCTGCGGGATGTATTCGAACAGTACAGTAGCTTCAGGTTATCTGCATGCAGATAAGTTTGGAGTGGTTTTGAAAACGTCCACTGCTCTGTGACATTAATTTGCTCAGCCCTCTATCGGACATTATTACCGGCAAATGTAATTCTTAGTTTCATCAGTTTTTGTGTAGAAAATGCCAATCCGATCATAAATTCAATCAAAATATTCGGGAAAAAGATGAAAAATACAAATCGTACTCTTGTCTTTAACTCCATGGAAATTTTACTTATTTGATTGAGGTATAGCGCACACCTGGGAAGTAATACAGATTCAGCCTGCGTTCTGTGAGCTTCTTCAAGGGCCTTGGGTTTTCTCCTTTCTGGAACAGAGATCAGTTTAGCTTCAGAGTTGAATAAATTGTTTCTTAGACTGTAAAGTCAAACACAATTTTACTTCATTGAGTTGCAGAGAAACTAACTCCGTGGTCACAAATTCTACGTTTTCGGGAACAAATTAGAATGTAACCAAATGTTTTCACTTGTTTCTTGAAGGCGGGACAATTCAGTTACTTCTTGTTGTCATAGCTTTCAATAAGATGGAACTATTTATATAAAAAATAATGATGAATAAGAGAAGGGTTCTCATCTTTACATGAATAACTTGGGGTAATTAAGTATTGAAAAGAAAACAAATTAAGAAATCCCCTCCTCGACACTGGTAAATTGTGGCTGCTCTGGGGTCCTCCCAGCTCTACGACTTCAGAAAACGATTGGCGTTTTTTCAAAACTATCAGTGAAACAAAATTTCACAAAAAGAATATCATTTGCGAAATTTCTTAAACAAAAAGAAAACTAAAGTTGATCTACTTGAGGTTTCTTTATCTTGAGTATTTTGGTAGGAACGCAGAATAAGTTTTGTTTTTAACTTGGGCCTGAGGCAAAGATTTGGAAAAACTATTTGCAATTAATTAGCTTGATAAAATGATGAAGAATCAATTCAAAAAAGTGGTAAAGCAAAGATCAACTACTGCGATAAATGCAATTATGGATCAGTTAAACTTGAAATTATTTTAAATTTGAAACCAAGCAATGACGAAGGCTTCTGTCATCCTTCAATACGTGGTTGACTGGTCTACGCAAAGCCATTGCTGAACTACCAATTCGCATAGCAATTTCTCATTTGACATTCCTGATTCCAAAAACTAAATATCGGCTAATAGCTCTTGATAATGCCACGGTATACCACCGATAAGAACAGGGGATATCCTAAGGCGAGTTATTGGAAGAAATTTTGATAGGTGTGTTAAATCAGATTTTGAGATATCAGTTAGCGATTGACAACAATGCATGAGTTGAGAGCTTGTTTAAAAAAAGATTTTGGTTGCAGTTTTTCAAAGAATACTGCACCGTTCCGTTGCCTTCAGAAGCATCGAAACAGCAGCTTGTTCACTTAATCATTCAACATGTATTTCAAATCCTGAAAGGTAAACGTTGTTTTGTAACAAACAAACGACGCTCTCCCAGGACGGTACAACCCAAAATGACCCTCCCTACAATGTCAATGATTGGAATTGCCATCGTCAGCATAGTTGAACTTCTTGACAACTACTTCTCAGTTAAGAACTGTCTTGCGGGCGTTGGTTTTGCTGTTGATTCTCCTGATAATCCTGATAACATGAGAAGTTGTTTTGGCTCCATGAAAAAAAACAAACTCTGTTTACCATTGTAACAAGTGCACGGTTCCTGTTTTTACCTAAGAACTTCCTTTTTGCAAAAACACAGCAACTTTTTATTAAGACAATATCAAAATAGTTGAAGGCTCTAGAGTATTGGATGGTGTTATAAAGTTTGATATCGCAAGAAACTGTCATCAGTAAAACAACAGATGTCAATTTTTAAACAGAAATCTGACCTTTAATAAGTCCCAACTACATTTAGAAGAACTGGCATATCGTTTGTGGAAAACTTAAAAAAAGAAAACTAAAAACCTGTTTTTCTTTCAATTTTTTTTGGCCATGTTGAGTATTTCTGCAGTGACGCAAAATAAGTTGTTCTTTTAGCTTTGGTCTCAGTCGCCGAAGTTTTAGATAAAATATTTGTGATTAATTAGCTCGATGAAAAAATGACGAAACCTTTTTAAAAATGGTAAAGTAAAGATGAACTATTGCGATAAAAGAATTTATGGATCAATTATTTTCAACTTTCCTTTGGTTTCGATAGCTTGTAATGGCGAAGTCTTCTGCCATCTTTTGAGACGTTGTTGACTTGTTTTGGAAAACCAGAATTGTACTAGCAACCTAATTAGCGATTTTTTGTTCTCATAAGACATTCCTCATTCCAAATATTTGATATCGGCTGATAGTTTTTGATAAATCGCACTGCTTATGACCAAAAAGAACAAGGGTTTTCTTAAGGGGGTTATTGAAAGAGGTTTTTTTAGTGTGTGTTAAACCAGACATTGAGATATCAAGTTTCAATCGACAACTATGTATGAGACAAAAAATAAGAAATGAACTAGCCATTCATTCTTAGAGGGCTTGTTTAAAATTACAGTTTCCGATTACAGTTTTTCCATTGGCTTTACCGATCCCTTGTTTCCGGAAGCATCAAAAACATGTTTTTCTTTTGATCTTTCCTCATGTAATTCATATCCTGAACCATTATTATTTTTTCCTAACAAACAAACAACACTCTCGGGAAAGTAAAACCCAAAGTGACCCCATTCAATGTCGATATTTGGGATTGCCATTTTTGGCAGAGTTGATCTTCTTGACGACTGTATCTCAGCTCAAAATTGGTTTGCAGACAATAATAATGCAGTTGGTTCTCATGATAAACCTGATAACCTAAAAACTTGCTTTTGCTCATTAAAAAATGTAATTTTGGTAACCATCGTACGAAATTACTCCTGTTTCTACCAAAAAAATTCATTTTGCAAAAACACAGCAAAGTCTCATTAATGACAAATTGTAAATAGATGAAGACTCTAAATTATTAGGTGGAGTTATCAATTGTGCTAAAGCAAAAAATAACTCCAAAGACATCACAAAGAAAACAGTAGTCATTTTTGAAACCAAAAACCGGCTTTTAATGACAATGTTTCAACTGAAAATGTTTAAAAATTGTTCATTTTTTTGGTGTTGCATATAATAATTTTCTTAGGTCCTACGACTGCAAATAAAGAAACTTGTTAAAAGAATATGAGAAAACCGTCACAGATGAGCTACTACAGAATCTATTAAAAAGTTGCGCATGCAATCACAAACACTAAAACATTTTTGTTTCCAATAAAAGAGGGTGGCCTAAACATCATTGAAATTGACGACCGTTTAAAGAAATCATAGATGAATTTCCTTTTTTAAGTCTTTTATCCCTATCGCTGCCAGAAGTTGACCGAAAGCAACAGCAACTGTTGAATGACATAAAAAAGAAGAAAACTTGATTTCAAGTGGAAAAGGACCACAAAAAAGTAAAATAAATTGCTCTCCTGACTTAGCTAGTGAAAAACAATTCAAAGACTAACTTCCTTTTTTATGTCCTTATCCTTATCGCTGCCAGAAGTTGAACTAAAGCGTCAGCAGCTAGTGAATGATATAGAAAAGAAGAAAACTTGATTTCAAATGGAAAAATTACAATAAAAAAGTGAAATGAATTGCGCTCTTGACTTACCTAATCAAAAAGGGGCATAAAGCTGGTTGAAGGCTTTGTTTTTCAAACGATATGATATAGACCTAGCCAAACCCCAGCTTCGTGATGGCATTACCCTTCGCTATTTTTGAGACCCAGTAAAAATGCCTTATGGAGCGCCTCATGAAGCGCAATTACTGAAAATTTCACTGTGGCACTTGCCGTCCATTGTGCTAAAGGAAGATACAACCACATGAAGTAAAACGAAGTTCAAGATTTCGCTAAATGATGTATGTCTTGATATTGAGACCAAACTTCATCTCTAGACGTTGAAAGGGGAAACCATTGCACTTAAATCAAATGATGATGAGGTCAACTTTGCTACCAAGGCCAATGGACTTTGGAATTTCATGTAACCCTATAATCCAGTAATAGCAAAGCCCTCAAGTATCAGGAATCTATAACAAAAGAATAAATATGCACAAAAAATATTTGATGTTGAGAAAGCAACTTTTTGACCGCTTGTCGTTTTTGCACTCGTGGAGCTGGCTCTTCAGCTTCCAAAGTGCTAAAACAACAGGCATCAAGGCTCTTTGTGTAAAGAAGACACGAAATTGTTCATGTTTCAATGGGAATGATTGTTGCAGAAGGGTGGATGTTAGTTTGATTCTCTAATATTAGTTAGTTGTTTTCAATATATGCATATCTTTTAATTCACAATTTTCTCAACGGCTATTTGTGTATAATTTTCATCTTGTTGATTAAAATAGGAAAGACAAAATGCGACCAGCCAATATGCGCCCATTACTGACGAGGTCCGTTTCTTTGATCAGTTTTTTCTTCTATAGACCTTGAATTAACGGTTGAACGGTTTAGCTTAACTGTTGTGATAAATTTTCTATCAAATAGAAATTCTCTTTAATAGGTTAGTTTCTTGGGTGTTGTTTAGACCAACAAGTGAGGTTATCAGTGACAAAACGCATCCAGAAACGGCTAAGAGTGATCATCATCACCAGAATGTTTTTTTTTCATGTCAGTTTTCTCAATTGTTTTTATCATTATACATAAATACATACCCCATTTGAAATACAATTTCCCGTTATAGTATCTGCAATAGTATCTTTTAGATGATTGTTCGCCCCACTTTTCAGGCTCAATAGAACTCCGAGTTTCTCTAGAAGATTGATCATCGGAACATGGCGGACGAAGTACCTGGAAGCTAAGCAGTCAAAGGGAACAATACACTCCCCCAGAGACAACCCTTAAAGACCTGTCCAAAACATTCCATCAGATCCACAGTGTTGATGAAAAAAGTGCCCAATGAAACTGTAATTGTTGGTTTTAATGATCATGATGCAAATGCAAATGACATTTCAATTTACTGAAGGAGCCCAATGAACTCAATTTCATCCTCGTTTCTACTACGCTGCAAAAATTATTAGCTCCAAAAAAAATTGTTTTATAAATAATCAATCAAAGAGAAATTTAAACTTTGCTCTTTATAAATTAATAAGTAATGTTATTCATCCAACCATTTAATTTGCATCTTCATACTCCAATCTGGCATTTGGTCGCTTCTGTTGAGACGGTAAACAATTTTTGCTATGTAAACCAATTTTTGCTGACCATGACCTGCTTTTTTTAACCCGCTTCTTAATCTTAGCTCTTTAATTAGTCGCAAGATTTCATACTCTTTCCATATTTACCTCCCTAATAACCTCCCTTTTTTTTTATCTCACTCACTAAAGTCCGAGCTGTCACACGGATCAAAATGTTCAAAAGCATCCTAGAGGAGGAGGGGTTTGGTGTTGCTCATGCTCCACCTATAAGCACGTTATGTTATTCAGATTCCACAATATGTGAGAACACCATGATAACTTTTGCTGCGCAAACAGCTAAGAGGCAACAACTCTACTCCATGCAGTTGATATGGGAGCCAGACGTCACGAGCATTCTAAGTAGGCTTGTTTTGTTCTGAACTCACAGTTACTGGCTTCACTTCCAGGAAGGTAAAAAAGAGCTCATGAAATGCACCTGTACTTCAACTCTTCACTGAAAGAAATTAATTTTAGGTTGCTAAACATAGGACAGGCTCTGATTTCACCAACACCCTGAATGAAATCTTGTCTGCCAACATAAATGGTTTTAGACCGGAAAAGATATTGTACTGCGCAGTGGCGGTGCTTCATCCCGTTCTTGTGAGACTCAAATTACCAAACCATTTACAAGACTGATAGAACAATGGATAAAATGGGGGCAAAAATTCGCTATTTCTTGAAGCAAAAACTATCCCACAGCGTATGAGCAGAACTAAATTTAAACGATCCGATGACGATCAGATTAAACGAAAAGATGGTGAATACATGTGAACAGGAAACCTTTCCAAAACCATTCGAAGTCTTATGGTCGAAGCAAAAATTGGAGTCCTCTTTAATTAATTGAGTCCTCTAAGTTTACCTGACAAATAGTACGAGAAAACCTTGATGCTTTAAGCTAGAAGCATACAAAAGCGCAAAACAAATTTGAGTTATCTAGTAGGCATTTGCCGGCCAAACATTTGCGATAACATCAGTCTATATTTGAGAGAAGCTCAATGGCTCAATAGTTAGAAAATCTGCAATGACTGTTCACGGAAACCATGGTGATTGTGGCCAGAATGCCAGCGAATGAGGAAGGCTCCTGAGATGCTTCAAGGCGTTCTCAGTTGATCTATACAAAAAGATTGCTAAACTTGTAATACTCACAGCAACCCCTCATTTGTTTTTTTTTCTGTATAACTCAAGGTTGATAGTTCTCGATGAATGCTCCCTTGTACGATCGATAAAAATTTTGGAGGTTCTAGGGAGAGTTGATGAAAGAACAATAGTTAAACCAGATCTTCTAAAATTCCCACGTGGTGATCAACAACTCTGTATAGGTCGGAGCATTTAAATTTGTTATTTTTTGAGAGCTGCTTCTAATAGTATAAATACAAAAATGATCTTGCTTATTGCGCAAAAACGCTTTCTATAGTGTCAACCGAGACGTTGCCATAAAAAGTATCAAGAGATAAGGCCGTTTTCTCTGTCATTCCATCTGTAACTCATTTATTGAACACTCAAATTTGTATATTTACGAAAAAAAGATCGCTCAGGGAGGCACAGCCGAAGGTGAGGTCCTTCGAATGTCGATGTATGGAATTGCAACTATCCCCATGATTTAAATTCTTGACGTTTGTTTCACAGTTCAAAACTTGTGTGCGAACAATGGTAAAGCGCTCTTGATAACCTTAAAAACTTTTGATTCGTTAAAAAAACTTGGTCATGCGTTCGGCTATCATCTGACCAAGTGGCATGTTACTGCCGAAGAAGTTTCGTTTTTGAAAAAGCAAAGCAAATTTTTGTTCACGATGAAGTGGATAGCGTTGACAGTAGTAGAGTACTTGGCAGTGTGCGAGAACAGGACTGCTATGCTAACATATCATATCTGAGGACAAAAGTCAGCTTTGCTCTCCTAAGGAGTTCCATCCTGTGCTTTCAAATCTCTAGGACAGTTAGGCGGTGAGAAATTTTTGATGCTTCAACGGAGCTGTGGTTGAAGAAGGGAGGCTGTTAGTTTGACCCATTTTTTTTTGTCATTAGTTGTTTTTGTTCTATTCTAATGCTTTCGCTATGAAGACGTAGTGCTGGGAGGGACCGGGATCAGCCAATTTCAACCCAGTTTCGGGGAGGAGCAATTCCTAATTTAGCCTTTTCGTTCACTTGACAGTGTAATAGGTTCTGATAGGTTTTTCGTTTGACTCATCTACTTTTGCCATTAAGGGTTGGTGTTCTAGTGCTGTCTGTCTTTTGTTTTACAATTTTTTCCGGTGATTTTTGTGTATAGTAATTCTTTTTATAGATTTGAATAATATCAAATGCTTTATGCAGACGCAGTACTGGGGGGGCGGAGCAGCCAATATTCTCCCGGTGTTGAGGATGGGCATTTCTGAGTTCATTTTTTATTTCAAACTAATGGCGGTGCTGCTATTTTCTTAACAGATTATAGTTTTGAACAGATCCCTCTTTTATAACTTAGCTGTTAGTTTTGCGTTAAAGATCGTTTAAGCAATAGACTGATGTCTGTTTTAACAATTGAATATTGGTATCGTTTTTGCTCACCAGAACGTTTGTTTCCTAATTGTTGTGATAATTTTTTTAAAATAGTATGACATGATAAGTTTTGCAAGAGTGGTGTCTACATGGAGAGAATTTTAGGGACAAGCATTGTATGTCCCCATCACAAGAAAAACTCAGCTCTACATGCGACCCCACTCCACAGCTCCCCTTCTCCCTTGGGGGCGTCAAGAACTTTGTGCTTGGAACCTCAAGGACAAAATACATTAAGGGCTGTGACATCGGCGCAAGAATACTCTCTTTTCGAGGCGCAATTATAAGGGACCTCATTGATGGTGTGCAGCATTACTGCCCTCTATATATTCGTTATGTGACTCTATTTTTTGGCTCAATGACTATTCTACAGACAATTACCACATCATTGATTCTATAAGACCCCTAATTGATCTTGTTGTATACAAATTCAACCCATCAGTCCTCATAGCTCCTAAAATCATCCCATCAACAAAACAATCGTTTGATAAATCATAGGCTTCATTTGAAAAATGCGTGACTTATAAATTGTTGTATTTTTGTTTCCCTCATGTTATTTCCCCCGCCTTTAATCTATCGTCTTTCATGTTTTGTCGCGCTGGTGCTCATTTTTTTATATTGGTAATCGAGTGTTCTCATATAAACGTCATTCTTTAAAAGTTTTCCTTAATTTATTCACCCATCTATCCTCCCTTCTTCGACAACTCGTCCCTATGTCTAAGCAGACAAACTGCTCAAAGCGTCTCAAAACCCTCAAGAAGAAGGGTATATAGTGTTGCTCATGTGGTACCTATATGAATGTCTAATGTGGCGGACTTTGATATGCGCGCAAACTCCATGACAACTTCGAATGTGAAAACTGCACCAGCGCACGCACACAGGAGGCGTTAATCACCGAGACATCAGCAAGCGCGAATGCAAAGATAGCGATTTCCCATACCCATGCATCCCATACCCATGTCATCCACGCCCTTGCCTCCCATACCTCTGCTTCTCTCGCCGCTGCCATCTTCTGGTCCAATCTACCCACCGTCAAAAAACAAGTGCTCAAAAACGTTTACCTAGAAATTGTTCATCGCTAACCAGTCTTTTTCAATTTAATTAAAAATAAAGTTGGCTATCGCTTTGTCGAGTCGCTCAGCGTTGCGTTGTCGCAATGCAAGACTATTGACCATATTAGTGAAGCTGGGAAGTTAGCCGCTATGGTCATGCCCCATCCTATCCTCGCTGGAACACAAAAGGGCAACCATGGATCAGTAAGTAAAATCATAGCTAGGCGACTCAACCTGTGGACACATTGCGAATTTGAACTATTATTTCTAGAAGCGAAAGCACTACAAGACAGACCTACGAAATCGAAGTCTGAACTTGAAATAAACGAACTTAAATTATTCAACAAAAACTTGGAAACCGGAAAAATCTCAAATGCACTAAGATGCCTATCCGATGAATCAAAAATCCTAAATCCTACCCCTAAATCAAAAACTGGTAACGAAAACAGTAAAGGACATATTATTTGAAAAGAACCCGGCCCCATAAACTGCAAATCTGGACTACGTTGTGAAAGACCCCCATTCAGATACATTACCCTATCACCACTCTATATTTGATCGCATTAACGCATCTGCAATACGTAGACCGGCCTTGAAGTCACACGGCAGCCATGGTCACTCAGGACCAGATGCAAGTGAATGGAGACGCATCCTCAGGTCGTTCAAATCAACGTCAAACTACAGTTGCAAGTCATTGGCAAAATTGACTATTTTGATTGCAACACACGAGGTGATGCTTACAAAAGCACTAGATGGATACCACCCAAAAAATGCCCTGGTGTACGTTCTATAGGTGTTGGTGAGGTAATGCGACGCATCATCTGTAGGGCCATTGCTAAGTGCGTCAAAAAAGACCTCAAATTCCTCAGAGTTAATCTACAACTTAGACTTGTTCAAATATTCGGAATTGAACATGCATTCACTCTCTACGTGAGAACCTCTAGCAACCGGAGACACAAGTTATCCTCCTTATTGATGCAAAAAATGACGTTAACAGATTGAACAGAGACTTAGCTTTAAAGAACCTTAAACTCCCTTGTCCATCGTTTCATCCATTCATCCAACTCTTATAAGAGCCCATCTAATCCCTGTATCTCTCACAAATTTCTGCAATCCCGAGAGAGAACCACTCAAATTGACCCACATGTAATAGCAATGTATGAACTAGCTATCTTGCCCCTCATCGAAAAGGATTCCGACGACAACTTGGTTCAAAAATGATACACGGATGACGGAAACGCTGCCGGATTGGTTGATGCGCTGAAGGTCCTTCTATCAAAGTTGAAGCAGCATGATCATTCATTCGGTAATAATGTTATCAAATGCAATCTTATCACCAAAGCAGAGTTCGTCAATGACGGGAAAAATGTGTTTAAAGTTGAAGAAAGAGATTTTATTGACGGAGAAAGAGTCCTGGGATCTGTTATATTGCTCCTCAAAATGTGAGCAAATGCTTAACGAACTCTTTGCTTGACGAACATGAATAAACCTTCACATCGAGGACAACGCTAGATACATTCGAATTTTTAGAAGAAGCCGAGACATTTAATGATCACCTAATCCCTAACTTTTTACATAACACCAATTATGTCAAGACCTATCGCGACATATTTTCTTTTCCTGTATCAGAAGGCGGACTCAACATCATTTGCCCTGAAGATAGAATTCTCAAACATGATTGGTCAAAAAATTTTTCAGAGCCACTATCCCTCGTGGACGTATCAAATGTCAAGTCCGAGCATTAAAAATAGTTGAGAAGATCAGAAAAGATAAATCAGTGAAAATTTATGAGAAAAAATCCGGCATTAAATATTCTTTTGAATGCAAAAAAAAAATGTTTGCAATTGATTTAGCGCCGGAAAAAGGAGCTTCAAGCTGACTTAATGCCATGCCATTCAAAAAATATAACTTCAAACTGTCCAAGTCTGAATTCCGAGATGGTGTTGCCCTTCGGTATGGTTGGGAGCCCCCCAAACTTGCGTCCAACTGTGTTTTTGGCGAACCATTCTGCGTTGCCCATGCCCGTCACTGTCCCAGAGGCGGGTATACCCACTTAAGACAACAAAATCCGTGACTCTTTCGCCAATCTGCTTCAGGACATTTCTTTTGATGTTGAAAAGGAGACCAATCTTCTGCCGATGGGAGGCGATTTTTCGCAAATAAAACTACCAGCACTGAACATGACACAAGATTGGATATTAAAGCCATCGGCCTCTGGTACAGCAGATTCACAAAAACGCTCTTCGATATAAAAACTTTCAACCCATTTACGAAAAGCTGCCCGAAAAAAATTGAAGACGTGTATAGCTACCATGAAAATAAAAATTGAATTACGAGCCTCGAGTTATAACTGTTGAGAAGGGCATTTTCAGTCCGTTGATTTTTTCTTGCACAGGAGGAGCAGGACCTTCAGCAGATCGAGTGATAAAGCAAGTTTCCAGCAAACAGCCTTAAGAACGACGACTCCTATGCCCTCATCATTACTCTTACGACATCATCACGTTCATCCAAACGAAAAGTAGCCTTGCGATTCTCCGGAGCTCCGTACTCTGCCTGCGCGGTTCCCACTCGCTCCAACGATCGCATCCAGTTGAGACTTCCATGGGGGTTGTTGTCGAGGAAGGAAAGCTTTTAGGTTGATTCTCCTTTGTTTGATTTTAACTCACATGTTTTACGGTTTGATAATTTTAATCTCATTTAAGTTGAAGATTTAAAACGGAGTGTCAATTTAAAACTTTCTTACAAAGGTTTTCGAACTCTGAGTTCCTCGTCAGGTTATAACAGTACAAAATGCTAAAATGAAAAGCCAGAAAGTAAATTGCAATTCACTAAAATCAATCATTCAAGGGAATTTAAAAGGAATTTTTACATATCAACAATCGTATCCACAAAATATTTACATCTGAGTAAATTTATATTTTCGATTTGATGTAGCAGATGCACATCGACATGTTTTTCATTGAAAAACCTACATATATTGCTTTAAACTTACTTTGGTTTTGTTCAATTTTAAAGTTGAAATTTTCGTTTCTTAACGTGTCTTTCAAGTTGGATTTCCATCTCCAAACTAAGCTTTTAGTGTCAATTTTCGTGTTCGGTATTCGTCGCGCGTGTGGATGGCTGGTTTCAATGTTCTTATATAGAGCGCCTCCAGTGTCATTAGCTTAGATTGGTTGCTGCATTGGTCTAATATCTTTCACTGGAAAGCTGTTTTATCACCGTTGCATTCCATTGCATGTACTCCCATCGGTGAGTCCACCTTGGCATGCTCTGCAACACTTGTGGTAATGTGTCGGCATGTCTGCCCTACATAGATGGATTTGCATCCATTACAAGTGAGTTCATAAACCACATGGGATTTGGGATCCTTATCAAAGCTAGACTTGAGGCTAGGTAAATAGCTCTTAAGTTTCCAAGTGGTGAAAATCGTCTGTACAAGATGAATTTTGTTCAATTTCTTTACAAATTCATTAGAGATGTTGCCTCTGTACTGTAATACAAATTGTTGTTTCTCAGTATTTTCCTTGTTGTTTTACGGCTACACCCGCGTTATATCTATGTCCTTTTCTTTGTTCTTTCTTTCGCAGCTGGTTAATTATATCCTTGACGATATTCCCTACCCAATGTATAGGATATTGATTACGTTCCCAAATTTTTTCATTTGTCAATGCTTCATGGAACGCTTCCCAATTGCTGGTGGCTCGGAACAGGAGGTTTATTGGTCCCTGTATTATGCTTTTATGATGTAGGGGTGCACAGCTACGATAGTTCAGAATTGTTCCAGTATATGATCGTTTTTGATACCATGTGCGAAAAATGTTCCCCTCCGGTTGTACGTTAATTGACATGTCCAAAAATGGCAAACTTTTTTTGTCATCTGTTGTTTCTAATGTAAATTGGAGATTTGGATGGAGTTTATTTATCTAATTAATCTAACAGCTCTTCTGTGTCACCTCTAACTGTTCTCACAATATCGTCGACATATCTTAGAAAAATTTAGTTTGGGACGAATGGTTAATGTCAGTCTGATCATTTTCACGACAGAATGAGCACATACAGAACTGGTTTTCTTTGCTATCATGTTCTGTGTTACTGATTTGCTGACATTTTGCGTGGAACCATCTATTACAAACTTCACACTCAACGCCCCTGGCACGTGCTGTCACACGGTGTTCGCAATTGCGACAAGTGCTAGATTGTGTGTTGGTTTTACATTTAGGTGTTTGATTGCTGGTTTGTAGCAAACCCTTCGCTGTGTCCAACCTTCTCTCATCTCCTTTTAATTTCGTTCTTGTTCTTAACTGATACTTATAGAAATAATTTTTGTCACAGTTTTGGTAAATACTTTTCTTGAACTTTAATATATTAGCAGGGAATGAAATCTACTGCAAAATGGTGAACTGTTAATATCTGATCTGTTAATGACATTTTAATTTACTAATTGGGTTTTACCAGGACGTTATGCACCCCCATTTAAGGAACACCTAACATTCTATAGTAGAACATTGGGTAATTGTTGCTCGTGCCATTGTAGGTAGCAAATAATTTGCTTCCTTTAGCGTAGTAGTGATGGGATATGAACAGAAATGATCGAACATTTGATTGTCGAACTTCAATTTGGCAGAAAATTTTTAGACATATTTGTTGTATTTGGATCAGCTACTGTACCTTGACATTTTTACAGGAGATCGACGGGGTCTTTCCCATTATAGCCCCCCATGAAATAATGTTATCAAATGCAATCTTATCACCAAAGCAGAGTTCGTCAATGACGGGAAAAATGTGTTTAAAGGTGAAGAAAGAGATTTTATTGACGGAGAAAGAGTCCTGGGATCTGTTATATTGCTCCTCAAAATGTGAGCAATTGCTTGACGAACTCTTTGCTTGACGAACATGAATAAACCTTCACATCGAGGACAACGCTAGATACATTCGAATTTTTAGAAGAAGCCGAGACATTTAATGATCACCTAATCCCTAACTTTTTACATAACACCAATTATGTCAAGACCTATCGCGACATATTTTCTTTTCCTGTATCAGAAGGCGGACTCAACATCATTTGCCCTGAAGATAGAATTCTCAAACATGATTGGTCAAAAAATTTTTCAGAGCCACTATCCCTCGTGGACGTATCAAATGTCAAGTCCGAGCATTAAAAATAGTTGAGAAGATCAGAAAAGATAAATCAGTGAAAATTTATGAGAAAAAATCCGGCATTAAATATTCTTTTGAATGCAAACAAAATGTTTGCAATTGATTTAGCGCCGGAAAAAGGAGCTTCAAGCTGACTTAATGCCATGCCATTCAAAAAATATAACTTCAAACTGTCCAAGTCTGAATTCCGAGATGGTGTTGCCCTTCGGTATGGTTGGGAGCCCCCAAACTTGCGTCCAACTGTGTTTTTGGCGAACCATTCTGCGTTGCCCATGCCCGTCACTGTCCCAGAGGCGGGTATACCCACTTAAGACAACAAAATCCGTGACTCTTTCGCCAATCTGCTTCAGGACATTTCTTTTGATGTTGAAAAGGAGACCAATCTTCTGCCGATGGGAGGCGATTTTTCGCAAATAAAACTACCAGCACTGAACATGACACAAGATTGGATATTAAAGCCATCGGCCTCTGGTACAGCAGATTCACAAAAACGCTCTTCGATATAAAAACTTTCAACCCATTTACGAAAAGCTGCCCGAAAAAAATTGAAGACGTGTATAGCTACCATGAAAATAAAAATTGAATTACGAGCCTCGAGTTATAACTGTTGAGAAGGGCATTTTCAGTCCGTTGATTTTTTCTTGCACAGGAGGAGCAGGACCTTCAGCAGATCGAGTGATAAAGCAAGTTTCCAGCAAACAGTCTTAAGAACGACGACTCCTATGGCCTCATCACTACTCTTACGACATCATCACGTTCATCCAAACGAAAAGCAGCCTTGCGATTCTCCGGAGCTCCGTACTCTGCCTGCGCGGTTCCCACTCGCTCCGACGATCGCATCCAGTTGAGACTTCCATGGGGGTTGTTGTCGAGGAAGGAAAGCTTTTAGGTTGATTCTCCTTTGTTTGATTTTAACTCACATGTTTTACGGTTTGATAATTTTAATCTCATTTAAGTTGAAGATTTAAAACGGAGTGTCAATTTAAAACATTCTTACAAAGGTTTTCGAACTCTGAGTTCCTCGTCAGGTTATAACAGTACAAAATGCTAAAATGAAAAGCCAGAAAGTAAATTGCAATTCACTAAAATCAATCATTCAAGGGAATTTAAAAGGAATTTTTACATATCAACAATCGTATCTACAAAATATTTACATCTGAGTAAATTTATATTTTCGATTTGATGTAGCAGATGCACATCGACATGTTTTTCATTGAAAAACCTACATATATTGCTTTAAACTTACTTTGGTTTTGTTCAATTTTAAAGTTGAAATTTTCGTTTCTTAACGTGTCTTTCAAGTTGGATTTCCATCTCCAAACTAAGCTTTTAGTGTCAATTTTCGTGTTCGGTATTCGTCGCGCGTGTGGATGGCTGGTTTCAATGTTCTTATATAGAGCGCCTCCAGTGTCATTAGCTTAGATTGGTTGCTGCATTGGTCTAATATCTTTCACTGGAAAGCTGTTTTATCACCGTTGCATTCCATTGCATGTACTCCCATCGGTGAGTCCACCTTGGCATGCTCTGCAACACTTGTGGTAATGTGTCGGCATGTCTGCCCTACATAGATGGATTTGCATCCATTACAAGTGAGTTCATAAACCACATGGGATTTGGGATCCTTATCAAAGCTAGACTTGAGGCTAGGTAAATAGCTCTTAAGTTTCCAAGTGGTGAAAATCGTCTGTACAAGATGAATTTTGTTCAATTTCTTTACAAATTCATTAGAGATGTTGCCTCTGTACTGTAATACAAATTGTTGTTTCTCAGTATTTTCCTTGTTGTTTTACGGCTACACCCGCGTTATATCTATGTCCTTTTCTTTGTTCTTTCTTTCGCAGCTGGTTAATTATATCCTTGACGATATTCCCTACCCAATGCATAGGATATTGATTACGTTCCCAAATTTTTTCATTTGTCAATGCTTCATGGAACGCTTCCCAATTGCTGGTGGCTCGGAACAGGAGGTTTATTGGTCCCTGTATTATGCTTTTATGATGTAGGGGTGCACAGCTACGATAGTTCAGAATTGTTCCAGTATATGATCGTTTTTGATACCATGTGCGAAAAATGTTCCCCTCCGGTTGTACGTTAATTGACATGTCCAAAAATGGCAAACTTTTTTTTGTCATCTGTTGTTTCTAATGTAAATTGGAGATTTGGATGGAGTTTATTTATCTAATTAATCTAACAGCTCTTCTGTGTCACCTCTAACTGTTCTCACAATATCGTCGACATATCTTAGAAAAACTTTAGTTTGGGACGAATGGTTAATGTCAGTCTGATCATTTTCACGACAGAATGAGCACATACAGAACTGGTTTTCTTTGCTATCATGTTCTGTGTTACTGATTTGCTGACATTTTGCGTGGAACCATCTATTACAAACTTCACACTCAACGCCCCTGGCACGTGCTGTCACACGGTGTTCGCAATTGCGACAAGTGCTAGATTGTGTGTTGGTTTTACATTTAGGTGTTTGATTGCTGGTTTGTAGCAAACCCTTCGCTGTGTCCAACCTTCTCTCATCTCCTTTTAATTTCGTTCTTGTTCTTAACTGATACTTATAGAAATAATTTTTGTCACAATTTTGGTAAATACTTTTCTTGACCTTTAATATATTAGCAGGGAATGAAATCTACTGCAAAATGGTGAACTGTTAATATCTGATCTGTTAATGACCTTTTAATTTACTAATTGGATTTTACCAGGACGTTATGCACCCCCATTTAAGGAACACCTAACATTCTATAGTAGAACATTGGGTAATTGTTGCTCGTGCCATTGTAGGTAGCAAATAATTTGCTTCCTTTAGCGTAGTAGTGATGGGATATAAACAGAAATGATCGAACATTTGATTGTCGAACTTCAATTTGGCAGAAAATTTTTAGACATATTTGTTGTATTTGGATCAGCTACTGTACCTTGACATTTTTACAGGAGATCGACGGGGTCTTTCCCATTATAGCCCCCCATGAAATTATAGCCCCCCCATTATGGTATAATTACCATGATTGGGGGGGGGGGGGGGCTATAGGTTATCTGAACACTAAGCTGGGGGGGCTATAATGGGAAAGACCCGATCGACGTTTTTCAGAGATGTCTGGAGAATCTTCTGACTCGGAGGAAGAAGATGTGATATCATTTTCTGAGGTAAGCACGAATTCTTCTTTTTACCGCTGTACTGTTCTTTGAGTCTAATGTGGTTATTTCAAGCCCACTATTGAACTTCTTAGTTCCAGTTGGCTCCCACTCCCTCCCGCCTTCCCTCCCTCCTTCCCTCCATCCCTCCCTCCCCCTCCTCCCCCCCCCCCCCCCTACTGAAGTAGTCTGCAATTGATTAGAGCTCCCACTGGTCGTTCGAGAGCAATTCTTCCGACGTTTAGTCGGTTATGTTTATAATTTGAACTTTCACTTCCTTCTTTTTGTCGACATTGATTTCTTTCGAACAGTTACATTATTGTGGAGCGTACGCTTATAATTATTGTGGAGTTCACTAATGTCTAGTAGTTAGTTATATGTGGTAATGAGTTTATGTTCAAAGTGAAAAAGTTATGGTCCCTTAACATACTCCCCCTGTTCCCTCAACCCAACTAACCCACTTCCCTCTTCCTCCAAGTAGCCTGAGAGCCCACCACCTAGCCATCTACCCCAGTCATAGCCTAGTCTCACCCCCTCCGACTCACCTGTATCCATTTGTCTTAACAACATACCCCATTTATTATGAGCAGTTGTTCTTTCAGGATGACGCAAGTGGGTCACCCTCAGCTGTGGTGGAAGTGGTGTCAGACTCTCTACCTCCTTTCGTGCAAAAGAAATGCAAATACATATCAAAACATCCAAATCCGGACGAAACTAATCGACTTGTTCAAGAAGAAATTTTGAAAATAAAGCACAATTTATCTTGTGCTGTTGTAACGTTAGAGCTTAGTCCTGGTTTTATGTTTTGGCTAGATCGGTTGTGGACCTTTTTGAATTTGTATGGTCTGCATTTTTCAAGAGAAGATCACATTTATCTCGTTGAGTTGCTCGCCAAAGTGGCCACAAACTTGGACCTTGAACCGGCCACCTGTCAACGAGTTTTATCCGTAATGAATGAAAATTTGCTGAGAGGTTTTTACCTCAAACCTGGAGACTTAAGTATAAACTGGAGACCATGGTACGATTTGTACTTCAAATACTATTTTGGCTATGATAGCAGTCGTCACATTTTGATACACCCCGGTGGAATTGACTCCTCAGTCGCAAAATGCATCATTTTACTTCAGAAATTTTTTTCTATCGAGTCTACTGAAGAAATTCTGAACGAAGTGAAACAATATTTGGTTCCCACAAGTTTAGTTCATTCTTCCGGCATCCGGCTGCTGACAATATTTTTGCCAACATACCTCCCTGTTGGTCAAGAAAGTCGTGGGTACAAATTGTGGTTTGACGATTTAGTTGAAACCTGGACTGAGCACATGAACACGTCAACTAATGAGGATATAGACTTGATAACGCTTTTCAGAAGATTGTCCAGACATAATATGGGATTGATCGACTGGGAACCGTTTTTACCAAAATTGTACACCCGGCTATTGAGATATTTTGGTATTAGTTTATCTCTGCCTCGATCTGTTGGAGTGAGCAGTATTTCTAGGAGTGGAACCGCGGACAAGTCAGGTAACGTCATTCGGGCATTAGCCGACCTAGTTGTCAATACTATCGACCGCAACAACTCAGCACTTGCTCATTTGAATCTGTTATTCTCATCGTTACACAATTACTATCATCCGTCTAATTTGGTCGGTGGAATTACGACGAGGTTGACCTTCTTCATGGGCAGTATTCTGAAGAGGTTCCTGGAAAGAGTGATATCAGAGCGTGAAGAAAAAGACAGATGGAACATGAGACGCCAACCTCAGGAATCTTTTCTAACCGAAAATCAGATAAAAGAGTTCGTTTCGATTGTGGAACCCTCAGTTCTGCTGTCTCTGTTCATTAAAGGTTAGAATTGTTTTGAGTCAATACGGAGACACTCATTTAGCAAGTTGACTTATTTTTAAATCTGCAAAGTTTTGAAATCCGCCTAAATTAGTTCTTCTTTGCCTAATCTTTTTAATGTTTTTGTTTTAATAAATCCGCCAAGTTGTAAATATGCAAATTTTCATGATTTTTTTTTGGAAAATTGCAAATTTTTATGATTTTTTTCTCTAGATGTTTTGCTTATTCTACGTTTATGGTATTTATTATGACTTTGTAGTTTGTTGTGAGAACCTTTGAAAACTTTTCAATTTGTTTTTTCTCTCAGAAAGAATTTTACTTTCAGTCTGCATTCTAAAAGGGATGAAAAGAGGTGCGTTAGTTTGCAGTTTTGAATTGACTGTCACCTTTTTGCTATTCGAGCGGATAGCTGAATAGTGTTCTGAAAATAATGTGATATTTGCGTTCCACAGTTTTTTGACATAAAGTTGATTAATTGCTCTGGAACGAAGTTAGAAGCAATTATTGTAAACGCGTTGGTTTTTTTATGCAAAATTTTTGCTTGACTGAGTTGACTTTTCAAGTGACTTTTGCGCCCTTGAAAAGTTCGGTTTGCGTGATTTAAATTTCTCTCATTCACAATTTTGAGCAGCTGAACTCCAAGGGGCGGCGGTTCACTGCTGAAATTTAAATGAAAATTGTGCCGAAATTGGTGTCATTTGTTTCTCTTTATTATAAATTTTATTAGTGACTAATGGTACATAATAACTTCAATGATGTCATTTGAAACCCCCATAGTGATTTTAGTAACCCACCTCACTGAAGCAGGCTGCAATAGGTTAGATCTCATACTAGTCGTTCGAGAACAATTCTTCCGGCTTTAGGTTAGTCTGTTTTTTTCTGAACCAAGTGAGCATTATAAATTGTAGCTAAAATAATTTTTCGGCATAGCAATTTGTTTATGCGTTCAGATTTTTATGTGAGCTCATAATCGCTTGTTAGTTGATCGATAGCTTTTGGGGAGAGATATAGAAGTGGTATCATTGAAACACTCGTAGAAATTTGAATTCAATTATATCCTTGAAGATTCTGTTCTATTTTTCCGCGTTTTTCTTGGAGGATTTGAGGATTGTGTTCTAAAATTTTGAGTTTTTTTGCGCTTCCTGTAATACTTATTTATTATAGTAAACTCTGTCAAAAAATGCTGAGGGTAGATTTTTTGGCTGCTTTTCACTGCCCGGCTTAACGTATCAGCACTATTTCGAGACAAATTTTTCCATTGGTATATACCAAATGATGTGCTTATTTTTCACAGAACTCTTCTTTTTATGAGTTTATCAAAGAAAGAGCCAATCGAATTAGATTGTTTGTACTTTTTATGAGAATAGATTGATTGGCTAAAGAAGAGTTTTTTGAATTACTGGATACAAAATAAGTTGCTTAGTGAAATGTTAAATTTTTGGTAAAAATTTTATGTTTTTAAACTTTAATATAATCATATCTTTGGTCAGAAATTTTTGGTTGAACACGAGCTGCTGTGCGAAAATGTGGCCTTTTTCTAATAATCTTTGAGATTTGTTCTTCCAAGATGAAGATAATTGACCCAATTTTGTTTGAAAAGTTTTTCCTGTCTATTCAATTTCAGAAAGCGAAATAAAATGAAAAGGCTTAATTATGCCCTGATTTTAATCAAGCGCTTTTTGGTGTTGCTATTGGATTTTTTAAAAAGCCCTGGTTTTTCAGCCCTGATGTTTAAAATTGCAATTTTTATTGAAAAGCTACAAATTTAGTTGACATTTTCGTTAACAAGATTGTCAAAGCGAGACCAAAATTTTTCTAGTTATTGTCATTTTCTGGGGTTTTTTTGCTGCATAAAATTGTGCAGCATGTAGGTTGGGTTCTTTTGCTTCTACAACTATAAATTAAAATGCACCTTCAAATTTCAAAGTGAGCCCCGTAGAATTTAAAAATACTTGTTTAAAATCACCTGCTTTGTTTTACAATTCAGAATTTAATGAAAAATGGTTAGTAAAAATGACGAAATGCAGCTCTAGTATTTTTCTAACAGCAAGAATGGGTGCTATCTGATCTTTCCTCTAGCTTGTTTGTCAAGGGGTGTCTTTTTGTCGTCATTCACTGACAAAGTTTAGGCTTAACGGTAACTAAAATTTTCCATTATAGGGCCTTAGCTCTGACTGAACAAATCATTTGTTAATTGTCACCAAACAAACTGATTTTCAGTCAATAAGTTTTTAATAGAATTGGCTTTTTAGTTAGACAAGGTGTTAATCAGAAGATCTCAAACCAACGCATTGGTGAGATATTTAGTAAACCAGAATGAACGCAACGTGCATTACCAAGTAGACCTTTAATTTGACATTTGATTTCTGGCAATTGTTGTTACGTTGTAGGAATATGACTATGTTTAAAACATAACTGAGGGTATGAATCCAGAATTAAAAATCTTCAGTTTTGAATAGTTTGAAACTTGATTGATTGGATGAATGATTGAAACAAACATATTTGATAAAACGCACCGCTCCTCATAGTTCGTTCTATGTTTCATAATTAAGGATTCTCAAAACTGAGCTGTTACATATATAATTATAATAGTTTGGTTTCGCATCTTTTTTTGAGAAATGAAATGGGAAGTCTGTTATGCAGTTGGCCGAGATTTTCCTTGTTGATTTCCCGAAACCTTTTTAGCGAGATTTCCTTTATTTTGAAAAAAATATTACACAATACGAAGCGTAAACTGTAGGACAATAGTTAGCTGTTTCTGATATTTGGGGTAAAAATCAGTCTTCGTATCTCAATAAAGGTTGGACTGAGTTGCTGCTGTTTTCATAACGATCGCTGGTTTCGCCACGCAAGCTCACCTATGAGCTTCACTAAAGTGTTTCAAGTTTGAACATGCAGGTACAAGTATTTTATCGTTTTGTCTGTTTTCTTTGCTTAAAATTGAAATTAAATATCAAGTTTTTGTAACTTATACAGCAAAATTTTTTATCTAGTTGAATATTTGAGACTTGGATGTTTGTGTACATGCTGATTGATTGCAAGGTCCTCACCAGGGTGTTGGGGGTGCCAAAGATGAGACTAATCCACAAGTGTTTGTACAGATGCTGGCCATTCTTTCTCCTGAGACTGTGATTCCAGATATATTTGACAAGGTATCCATTTGACAGTTGAAAACTTTTCACAGATAGATACAAAGGTTTTTTATTTGAATTGTACATCTGTTGTGTCATGTTTCGCTCATCAAAAGCTCTTGAATAAGTTACAATGGCCAATAAAATTTAAAAACCCTCATTATTGTCATGGCTTTATTTGGAGTCATTTAATGACTAATTATTGTAATTTTTTGTGCGCAATTAAAGAAAGTATTGTTTTTGGAAAAATTTAAGAAGTGTTTTCGGAAGAAACAACCAGGTGTTACTGGAAAAAGCAACAATGGACAATTATTAATTCATCGGTCTTTTTTTTGTTAAGATCAATTAAAAAAGGTTAGTTAATGGGTAGTTAGTCAACTCGGGTGCGGCAAGTCAAAGTCCTATATACATTTAAATATTTACATACATATACAGAGTCAACATTTTTCTTATTTACAGTTCTTCGGAATTTTTTTCTGTCCATCAATGTTTCTTTTTGTTTCAGCTCCACACAGCATTGTCATCTGTAACTGAACCTCATCAACTGACAGCCTCCCTGATGGCCACAGCCTACATCTGTCCTTCGATAATCACAGAAATTGATCGGTTTCCGGGTGGTCGACTCAAGTTGCTCCAGCTGTTGCCCCAATTTATCCCGGCTATCGATTCGAATGATCCGATGAAACTGGCGACTGTCACAGCTCTCTTGTCTGCCATGGCGTTTCAGATCCCATTTGTCAATTGTGCACAAGCAGGACTGTATAATGAGAATCTGACTGAGGTAAGCTGGCTTCAAAAGTGTTCTTTGTTGACACTGATCGATGTTTAATTGCCGCCGTCAGCCTCTCAACGGCTATTATTTAGACGCTCTCATTTTTTTACAATTCAAAGAGTTTGGGTTGTATTGGGGCGCTGTCTTTTTTAAGACTCGATCGAAGAAAATATTTGGAGTGAATTTTAAATAGAAGTGAAGTTGGAGTTAAATATTTGGAGTGAATTTTGAAGCAGGAAATGAAACTTGTGAAAAACTTTGGAGTAGTTTGAGTGCTGAAAAAATTGAAAAGTGGAGCGAAAAGAGTGATTTTTTGTTCATACCGCTGTTATTGAAACGGGTGAAATTGAGGTATGAAAAAAAATATTTAGGTAAGTTTTTTCGTAAGTTTTTTTCATTTTTTAAGTTTAAAAGTTTGATTGTGATGTTGTTTTATTTTCAGAGTTGTTTTGATAGTTGTTTGAAGGTTTATGGCGATTCGTATGAATTTTTTACCATTATGCAGGTTTTTTAGTTACTTAAATGAATTTCGCTTTTCGTTTTCGCTTTTTGTTCTCTTTTTGCTCTCGCTTTTTCGCTTTTTGTTTTGTTTTACTCCTTTACGTGGGATTGGAAGAGATGCTTATTACTTAAAGAGTTTTAAGATACCAAGTGATTACAGTTTTAATGGTATTAAACGGTTTTGCGCTGGAAAAAATGACAAAATCAGAAATTTTAAAATATTTTTCTTAATTTTTTGCAATTTTTAGGTTTTTCTAATCTTACATAAGTTTTTAGCTTATTATGACTTGTCTGTTGTTTTGCGAGCGTTTGGAAACTCTATTTGCTCCAATGAATTGTTTTTGGCTCTCGAAATATCAAAAAAAAAATTTTTTGAATTTTAATGTTTTTTGTATTTGAATTTTATAGTTCCAATTAGTTTTTTTAATAGCCACGTCAGCTTCTCGGTCGGCTATTATAGCGCTCCTTTTTTTTGACTTCGCGTACTAAAATTTTTTGCCTTAGTTCACAGCTTGTTCAAAATTTTGCTTGAAATCTTTTTTTGACTTCTCTGGGCTAGTTTCACTCTTCTCTCCAGCTAAAAATGGTTTTAGACAGTGGTTGCTCAGCAAAGCAATTTAAAATGAATAGAGTCAGTGTCAAAAAACGAAATCAGAAATGGAAACGGGATAAACCCTCAAATCCCAATTTTAGATGCCCGTTACTCGAACTTTGTTCTTGGTTACCCTTTCTAATGCTTATTCAAAATTACATCAATAGTTCGCACTTAATATTGTTTCTGTTGAAAAATCTTTTTAATAGCCGTACAGCGATAGCTGGGGTTATTATTGGCCTTCTCTTGGTTTTTTTATTTCCTTGTCATGATTTTTTTTACGACCATATGACGTCACAGCCACTTTTTGTTCATTCGTTCATGCAATTTCAACTGAATTGCATGTGTGACGTCATTTTGCGCTCTTAGTGGAGCGAGTTTTTTGTTCATGCGGGTGATTAAATTTTTGGTCACACTTGACTTGCCTCACTCTCAAAAATGACTTCCTCAATTTGAAATTGACTTTTATTTACTTTAATTCAAAGAGATAAGGTCAAATGTGCGTGTGTCACTCTAAATGAAGGTTATTTGAGGTCAGCTAATAGAGGCAGCAATAACTTATACAGATTTTTAATCAAAATATAACAGATCAGCCTTCAATGAAAAGACGAATTTTTTTGGTCTGTCTTTTTTACTGTTTTTTGAGACTGCCGATCTACGAATCTATTGCGGCTATTTTCTGGCAATCTGCCCGCTATGTTGTAGATTCGTTTTTTCTCTTCTCTCAATCCCATTCGTGGTTATGGGAATCAACGGCGGCTTTTTTCGGCATTCTGCCGGGTATGTTTTTTCTGCTATTTGATTGTTTTGATTTTAGTTTTGAGTTGTTTTGGTAAAGATATTTGAGTAATTTTCATGCGAATTTTGGCGTTTGTGGTTTTTCTAGTTTATTCTGATTTTTGCTACTTTTTACTGTTCAATCTTTTATTCAGAGCTTTCTTAGAGGTGTAGCTGGAAATCACTGGAAGCTAGACATGACACTTTTCAGTGAAGAATAATTCAGTTTTCTTATTTTTTTCTGGTTTTTTAGTTCTGCGCTTTTTTATTCTATAAATCGGCAAGGTATTGATGCTTGACCGGAAATATTAATAAAATTATTTTCTAAAAAATGGTTCGAAAGTAGCATATTGGCTTTTTATCCATTATTTATATTTAACTTTTGCTAACATTTTGCACAGAATATTATTTTTTGATTATTTCAAATCCCTTCCCTTACCTCCTTTCCCCCACCTCCATTCGCTCTGCTTGATTTTTTTGTTGCGGTTCTCTGTCAACTTGTAATTGTTTAGTGAGTAAAAATGACTTGTCGCATGGTCTTTTGTCGATAGTTGCTTTTGGAGTTGCAACTAAAGAAATTTTTATCAGATGCTTTTTCATCTTTTCTTTTCAGATACTTTTTCATTATTCATTATCATGCAATTATTCCTAAATGATTAGTGTTATTTATCAGAATAGTCATTATGTAGTTATTGTGGTTAATTTTCTCGTTCGAGTCGTTTGTGGAATTCTTCAGGCTATGTTTTAAGATTGTTCACACATTTTCTTGATTTGTTAAGTCAGGTTGGAGTGATGATTTGGTCACGCGGAAAGAGGAATTGAAGCGAAAAAGCGAGTGGCTTTGCGACGTGATATTGTTTGCTATATTTTTAAAGTAGAGTGAAAAATGGTTTTTGAACAAAAATGTGATTTCTTGCTAGTGGTTTTTGTTCGCGTGTTATTTTGACATTGATTGTTTGTTTTCGATTTTTTTTTGGGATCTGATTTTTCTCTTAATGGTTTTCGTAATCCAATCATTGCCCATTCTAGGTCTATTTTTTTTTTTCGTTTAGTCAATGACAATTCTTTGAATTGTTTGTCATGCTATTTTTTTAAATTCTCGTTACCTTTTGATCACATTTTTCATTATTACTTAAGTCACGATTTTCATGTTTAACTCATGACTTACTTTAGCCACTGTTTCAACTGAATGGATATTAAATTCTTTCGAGCATTGAATTATGCACTGTAGTGAATACGGTCATTGTCGAAAGAGCGAAATGAAGAAACTGGATAAACCGATAAAGCCCGGTCATTGAGTCAGTGTATTAGGTTATCAAAGGTCATTAGACCCATTGTTAGCTGACATTATGTTTAGGCTAAATAGCTTTCAGTATAAAAGCTAAATTAATTATAGTTCTCGAATCTAACTGAAACTGCACCCCAAATTAGAACACTTTTTGACGCTAAAAAATTTATGTCAATTTCGATCTATTTTTTTTTTCTGTTTCAATGCCGATGTGCGTCAACGGCAGCTGTTTTCCGTTAATTTACCGGCTATGTTTATTAATAAGTGAATTAATTAAATTAATTAAATTTACAACGAAGCGAATGCATTCAACAGTTGTCCTGGGTGCAGATGTCTTCATTGAGCTTCATTTTGCTGGTTTATTTGACTGTCTTAAATTTCATTTAAATTTTTTGAAACGTTTGCATTTTTGAAACGTTTGCTATCGCTGTAACTCGATTTAACAGGGAGGCTATAAAATTGTAGTAGACCTTTCTCATTTGCACAATATTTTACCTTGCGGTTTTCATGGTAAAAATTTTCCTATTTCAAATTTTTTTGTCTGTTTAGGAAGAGTTAGAGTTATGCCATTTCACAGCCTCATTCGAGGAGATATTATTGCAAATAGTGAAGCAATATATCTTAGTTTTCAACTCAATGAGATCGGTTGAAAACTTCATGGAAGTGTCAAGTGGTGCTGCTCAGAATGCAACAGCTGCTCTGAAAAGTGTGGGATCTTCTGTAATCAACAGCTTAACATCTTGCTTGACCTCTCTCATTGCAAACAGCTCAAAGGATATAGCAAAGTTGCTGATACAAGAAATGTTCAATTACATCTCCACCACTATAATCAATGTCAACTCAGGTTTTGGATTCATAAGCAAGACTTTCACATTGCCGGCCCTACACGCACATCCGGAGATTGCTGGACCTTTGTATGTGCCACATGTGTTGGACAAATTGAGACAATTGGCAGTGGGGCACAATCTGGTGTCTGAAACTGAAGTAGACAAAGAGTTTCTGTGGTATGCTGCTGTGTTTGAAGGCGTTAGTTTTTAATTTAACTGCTATTTTTTATTCTCTGAATTTAACACCAAAATAACTCCAGTGGAAAATTGTAGCTGTCCCATATAAAACTGAATGAAATGACATCCAAATTTTGATCGAATTACATTTGATGATGTTTCAATAGTTTTTCAGTTATTGCAGTTGTGACTGCTTGTGACGACGTTAGACAGCTTACGTTTTTTGTTTGGTTTCTATGGCCAACTCCTTATTTTTTTTCTAAAATTATGAAACTTTTTGTCAAAATTTATACAACTCCGGAATTTATCATGAAAGGGAAAATGTATTCGACACTAAAGTAAATCAATTTATAATAATCATTATCTATTAATCTTTTCGTGGTGCAAAATAACATTATTAATAGGTTGATTTTTCTTTTCAAATAAATTTCCTCTTTCATGATGAATTTCTGTTGGCGTAATTTGTGATTACCAGCCGATTCAAAAGGTTGGATAAAGTTTAACAAAACATTAAAAGGTAACCATAGAAACAACCAGAAAAAACGAAAAACAGCCACGACTCCGATTTTCCTTCAACAAATCTCGCGTTTTGATTGAAATTTCTCATTGGATTGTCCCTGGATGAGAAAAAGTACTTTTTAAATAGCAGCCGTCAGCCTTTCAACGGCTATTACTTAGGTGCTCTCTTTTTTTAAAAAAATTCGCTGCAGCTTTTGATCTAGTTTTTCGTTTTACACGAGTCAAGTTTTTCAAGTTTGACTTGTGACTTAACCACGTTTTTTCACGCATTGAATCAGGCAATATAGTGAGTACGGTCAAAGTCAAAAGAGCAAAATCAAAAGAATCGGGATAAACATTATTTCATATGTCATAGTGCATTAGGGTATCAAAGGTCATTGGAGTCATAGCTAGCTTGCATTAGTATTATGTTTAATAGCGTTCAGTTTCAAAGCTGAGTTAATTTTAATTTTAGATTCTAACCGAATAGGCAGAATTTGCACTCCAAATAAGAAGACTTCAACACTTAGAAAAGTTCTGACAATTTCTGTATCTCTTAATTTCCTGTTTCAATCCCATTGTGCGTTAATCGGTCAAGAGCGGCTACTTTCCGTTAATTTTACACAGGTTGTGTTTACATAGGATCTCCTTTGGTCTTAAAATTGTGGTCTTCGCGAGTTCGTGATCTCAAAATTGTGTTTTCCGGTTGAGCACGCCATTTTACCTCTTGGACCTCAACTGCAGCTTTTTTCTAATATATTTTGCTTTCCCGCTTATTTAGATTATAACTGAAGACTCCTGTCATTCAAAAATAGATTGGCAGATTGGCTGACCTCATTCAAATTTTAGATTTTTTGCCAATTTTACTCAATTCGCGTATAAGGAGTAGTTGCTCAGGAAATTTCTAAACTGAATGCAGTTAATGCCGGAAACAAATAAAATTAGTCTCGCGTTAAGCTCGCAACGTTTAAGTTTCAATGTAGTTAATAAGTATCAATAGAATCAATAGTAATCAATAGAATAAACCGGTTATAGGTGTTCTGAGCTTATCCGTTTGTCCTCCCCTAGTTTATTGGAAGCATATTATTTGCACCCCCCCCCCCCCCCCGAACGGACGTGCCAAGTGCGCAAAAAGTACTGGGGGCACAAACAAAGGATCCGAGTTACCTTTACTTAGCTTTGCTTTCTGTCTTCTTATTTGGCCATCCGCTTGTTCGTTCCAATATTAATCCTTTTAGTTTCCCAGTGTGATGATGTATTAAGCTTTGGTGCCAAGTGCTATCAAAGTTGCGCTTAGTTTATTGACTTTTTTGTTTTTTCCTCGTTTTGAGCCCTATTAAGGTCAATAAAAAATTGAAATTATTAGCCGGATCTGTGGTTATTTTTGAAATCCGCACGAAAAGTTCGTTTGAATAGCGTTTAAGCGAATAAATGTGGTTTTTTATCAAGTTTCTAATTGCTCTCGAAACGAAAATTTGTAGCAGCTATATTAGTCCTGCTGGTATTTTTAGAGATTTTTTCTTACTAACCTTTTCTCGCCTGATAGTTTGTTTTCGTCTGACCATTCGACTTTTCGTTCTCAAGAACAGGATAAACGTAATGCGCAGGTCATTAAATTGATGAACAGTTCTCTTGGAGCCTAACGCTTTACTAGTATCTAAGTATGCTATTCACCGAAATCGTTGAGGAGACATTACGTCATGCTGTGTATGGCGGTTTTTTAAGTTTGACGCCTCCCTCACTTCACGAACTCTCGTCCACTACCCTACAACCACATTTCTCCGCCCTGCCCCCACCGCTCCCGAGCGCTCCACAGCCTTCCCACTCCACGCCACCTCCTCTAGGCGGAAATTACCTGCTGACGAAGCCAACCGCTCGTCAGTGGTTTGAGAGCAATTGGTGCAACGTTAGGCGGTCATGTTAAATTTAGAGCTGCAGATTTGTAGAGATATTGTTATTGAGCTCTGTTTTGCCAGCATTTTGATTACATCAAAACAGTCTTTAACAGTCAAAGTGGTGGTTTATTTATATTGGTGTGTTTTGCTAGGGTTTTAAATCTGAAATTTGGTGGTTTTTCGTGGGGTTTTTATATACCGGCTCGGTCATCCATCATCGAAAATCAATTTTCTGATCTTGGTGGGGTAGATTACTGCCTTCGGTTGAAGTTTTGACGCGCTATATCTGAGGAGTCAATTTATCTCTTGTTTTTACTTCCCTCTGGTTAGCTTAGCTTTCCTTTTGGCCTCAACTCGAGCAAAGCGAATTGTAGCAATGTAAATTATTCTGCAGCCACTAAACATCTCTAATGAACAAGAAATTATTTGCATTTCAGATTTTCTTGTTTCAGACTTTGGCGGGTTGTATTATAAATTTTTTCATACGGCAAACATAAAATTAATGCCAAAATTGATTCCTGATCGGTTTTTGAAGCTGTTGGCGTTGTTTTAATTTAAGAATCGTTATAACTATGGGTGAAAGTGTTCGCTAATATAAAGCAGCGTTAATTGGTATTTGCGGCATTATAGTTGTCGGTAAATCGGTGTCTCGTCGTTTTTATTTTCTATTGAACTTGAACGCATTTGTCAAGAATGCTTAATAGGAAATGTCAAGGGCTGTCGATTAATACTGTTATTATTGTTGCAAGACGCTGTGGAATTAATGACGTGCAATTTTATGATAATTAATTCTGTTGCTTCTATAGTTGGAGCATTACAATAATCGACTCTTAAGCAAATCTAGCGTGATGTTATTTTGCATGACAGTCAAAATTATGAATATATTATTATTTTGCCGGTATATTGGTAGAAGAAACAGTAGCAATTGACTGCTTAAGAAACACATGTTTGAGGTCAATAAAAACATGCATTTAATGAAACCTGAGTGATCTAAATTTTCTGCAAAAGACGTATAAGAAAGAAAAATTTGGCCTTTACAAGAAATATTTCACTCTTTGCGCTTATAATCTTGTTTGTTTCTTTGAACTAAATTTTCCTTCAAGATATTTAGTCTAGAAATATCTATTTGGGTTAACTTAGAGACAAGATAAGCTGAATTATATTGAATATCATTGTATGAGTTATTCTAGTTACGTAGAGAGAAACTACTGAATAGAACTGAAATCGAGATTATACTTTGAACCAATGGCTATTTATAGTAATGTTCTTTGAACTCTTTGCTGAGCATATGTGCTCTATTATGGCCTAAGTGCTATAATAGAAGTAACTTTATTGATATCATGAAAAAAAACTGTCGGAGTAACAAGATAAAAGTTGAAGAAAGAATCGAGTCCTAACATCAAGTAACAGCATTGATTATTGAGTTCAGGATATACGGGAAGCCGTTTGAGGTTCATGGCACTTAAGCCGTCAATGTTTTATGGTATCGCTGAAAATGCAATGATCATGAATCATGTAAAACACAGATATGAAATTAAACTAGATCAAGCAAGAATAAATCTTTTGAGTTGGGTGTCACCGTTGAATTATTAATAGCCGTCCTCATCTTCTCAACCGGCTATTATCGTAGCCCAAATTTTTACGACTCGAGGATGAGTATTGGTGGAGCGTTTTTTTTATCGATAATTTTTTTAAATGTATTCAGAACAGGATGTAAAAGTCAATGCCGCATGTGAAAACTAAGTGTTTTGGTCAAACGGCTGATCTAATTGAAGAGCAGAGAAAAGAGTGATTTTAGGTTCATGCCGAGTTTTTGAGGGCGCTAGAAAATTGGTTTGAAAAATTTATGCTAAGCGAGCAAAATTTTTGGATAACTTGAGCCTTTTGCGAAACAGTTTTTGTAGTATTTACTTTACGTATTCAGGTAAAGTAGTCTTTCCTAAACCATATTGAAAATTAACTGTACCTTTGGATTTTTCTCGAACATCGCAATCATATACAAGAGTCCCATATGCAATCTTGAGCTATTTTGGGAATTTCGCCGTTTTACTTCTTTTTCATGTTTTCAGTGTTTCATAAATTAAATTAATGAGTTTTGCAGCTTTTGTGATTTTAACTTCTTGCTTATGTTTCAAATATTTTGGTTGCGTTTCAGTGCGTTTGGGTGACGTGTGAGTGTTTAATGAAAAAGTAGGAACAGTATCTTATGGTGTCTTAAAACCAGTTATTGAGGTGTCTTAAAAACAGTTATCAAAAATTCTATTTTTTTTTAGATATTCCGTTAATTCTTTTGCTCGGGTTTTCCCTTTTAGTGATGTATCTCAGCGGATGATAATTTGTAGGACACAATCAAATTGTACCAAATAATCTATTATAAACAATGCTCTTTGAGTCGAAACATGAACAGTTTCAATGAAAATATTTTCATAATTTGTTTTTCCTGATAATTTGTTTCCTGTTTGTGGATCGAAATTGAATATTGTATTGAAGTTAATAGGTTTATTAGTTAATGGTTGGCTTGGGTATAATTTAAGAATTGCCTAGAGTCTATTCCGGAGTTTTCCGACTGTTTTTTTATTTTGTGGTATAAATAATTGTTTCGTTTTACCGGAAGTCACGGCTGGTTCAGCTTTTTGTTAAAATTCTTTTTTGACTTGTTTCGCTCTTCGCTCAAAGTGATTGTAAGCATCCTTCGCCGAGTAAAGCAATCTAAAGCGACAGGATTCATAAGAATGAAATCAAGATTAGAAATGGGATAAACCCATTAGGCCCAATTTTAGATGCTCGCTACTTGAACTTTGTTCCTATAAGTCTTAGATACCATCTCTCCTGCTTATTGTTACTAGCCCTTGTGTCTTCTCATTAAGAAACAGGAGTATGTTTAGCTACCAAATGAAATCACAATAGTTCAAAATTTGAAATTTTGTTTCGCAGAATCTTTTTTCAGTTCTTGATCCTATCGGGTGTAAGGGAAATAAATTTCGTCTTTTTTCGGGCAATCTGGTGTTTGTTTGATTATCGCTGTTCATAAGGTAATTAAAAACAAATAAACTTATATTTTTAAACGTTTGCTGAAAAAGTTTATTTGGCCATCATTTAGGCGCTCTCCTTTTTGCAACTCCAAGAGTAGTATTGCTTTTACTGAAGATTTTTAACCTGAAGTACTATATTTTCAGGCGTCGTTTTGATCTATCAGTGAAAACCGGTACAATTGCCATGAGAAGTATTTTTTTTGAGCTGCAGAAGTTTTCTGTTCATGCACTGCGTTGAATGACTGATATTCAAAACATTTTTTTAAGCAGAATTGTGCTCAGAGCTGTCTGTTTGCTGCAGTATTGTCTTCGATTTGCTTCACTTCGTTTGCTTGTAATTAGGTTACTGTCAACGAAATAGTTTTCGATGAAAGCTGAAGTTACATCTAACCCTCTGCAGTTTGTTTCAGTTTTTTGAGAGCCCAGTTATGCGTTTCAACGGCAAAATGTTTCACTATTTTTAGTAGTTGTTTTCATTAATTTTTTTTCCTTTTGGATCTTTAAACTTTTTTGCAGTCGTGTATATTGTTATGCCTTTTTAATAAATTAGGCATTGAGTTTCAGCTTTTAACGAGGTGATTTTCTTTTGTAAATTTTTGCTTATACAAAACTGATTTCGGCTGTTTTTGTCCTATTTTTCTTATCTTGCTTTTGTTTACTCTAAGATTTTCTGAGCTTCGTCATGGACTTAAGTTTCGTGTCATTGACAGTTTAATTATTTAAGTTTCAATTGAGTTGTTTTTCAAGGAGGATGAAATATCATTTTTACTCCGTCCTCAAAAACCTAATAAACAGGTAATGGTCGGTGTGCATTATGTGGCCGAGCAGCTTTCTTAACGCCTTGCGCCTTACTAGTCTCTAAGAATGCGATTCACCGTAACTGTTTTGAGGAGACAATTTCAGGGTGTGAGGGGGTGGTTCTTAGTCTTAAAAGTTTGACCCTCAAGTCATCCACCATCGGTCACCGCCGCCAAAAACCCCCCAAATGCTAGCATCCCTAAGCCCCAGCTGGCTACTACCGCAGCCAACCCCACTCTGCTGTCATTTGAGAGCAATGCACCCAATGTTAGTCGGTCATGTTTTTTGTATGTTGTAAGTTCTAAGATTGTCTCGTTACGACTGGAATTAAATGTTTTGAATCTTTCAGTTGATTTTAGTCATGCTAAGAATAATTTTTTTCTAGACAAAGATAATCGTGTCGGCTGAAAAGACGTTTATTGGTCGGGTTAATTTTTGAAAATTCGTTGAACCATTTTTTGTTCTACTTAAATCACATCTGACTCACCTCAAGTAATAAAGTCCGGTCACTTAGACCTAAAGTTAAAAAATTTAGTGTTTCAAGTTATTAGGTGTATTAAGCTTATTTTCCTCCAGTTGGGATGCTATGCTGACCATATTTTTTGAATCTAATGAAAGTGCGGACCGATTTAGAACAGGTTAGACACTTAGAAAGTTAGGCTGTCTTCAGTTTCAATCCCCACGTCGGTCAGCGGGGTCACTGTTGACAATTTTCTGGCAATCTGCCGGATGTTTAGTTATTGTTAATCCATTATCAAAATGTTCAGTTTCTAGTCCATCAATACTCACAATTTCATAAGTTTTATCTTTCTAAAATGAAATATCAATTCTTTTTTAAGAAACGCCTTCAGATTATGAATAAAGACTAGTTAAGATTTATTACACTTTTTATTTGCTCTTGAACGAAGTTCATAGCAATTATTGTAAACGTGTGTGTCTTTTTTATGCAAATTTTTTGCTTGACAATTTTGTGCTTTTGTTCTAGAACATTCTTTGACTTCTCAGCTGACTTTTTCACGCTTTCGTTCTTCGTTCATTTTTGCGTGATCTCTATTGCTCCAAAGTAAAGCGTGTTGCTAATATAAAATTGGTTGCAGAATAGCAGAGGTAAGTGATTCGTAGCGCAGTGATTAAATCTTGTGGTTGTGGATCGGGAGGTCCGTGGTTAAATGCCGGCGGGAAATGGTTTTTTGCACCCATAGTTAATCTAAGCTACAGCCCCTGAATTAAAACGCCTCGCCTGTCGTTCGAGAGCAATTCTTCCGACATTTGTCGGTTTGTTTTCATCTGCCCCTTTAAGATCTATCTAGTTATATTTCTTCTATCAAAATTTTTTGTGTTTATTTTTCCCAACTTGCATCATTTTGATCGAAGTATGTCTCGACTTCTTTAGGATAGTTTGTATTTTCTCTCGGTCTACGTTATTCGCGTGTTAATATCAGTTATTGGGCACAACTATGAAATATGCTGTCAATGTCGATAAACGAATCCAAAACAAGGACCAGAGAAACGTATAAACTTTCTTTTTATCCTCCCATTAAGCGTATTTCTATTCATTCAGTGAAAGAAAAAAGAGTTCGGTGGCCCTGTATTTGTCGCATAACTATTTCCAAACGACCTTTTCACTGAGCTCTGAGCAAAAAATGAATATTGTCCCCGACCTTTGGGGTTTGAGTTATTTTTGCAAGTCGACATTGGAGGTATGGCTGGAAATTGATTTAAAGCGGGAAGAATGGTGACTTTCAGGGCAGTAAGTTGTTTCGTATCCAATGCCATACAGCTTGACCAAAATAGTTCCCGCGAGCATCAGAAAAAAGAACGAATTTCGGTGAAATGTAGAAGCCATCACCTCGCCAGTAACCATGATCCGAGTACTTTCTTTTAAAGCATTTTATTTGTAATTGCTCCCGAACGAAGTTCGAATCAATTATTGTAAACTCGTCTTTTTCTGCAAAATTTTTGATCGACTTTGTGACTTGACTTTAACGCCCTTGACTTTTTGCGTCTTGCGTGATCTAAATTTCTCTCTCATTCCCAATTTTAAGCAGCTGAACTCAATTGGCGGAAGCTTACTTCTAAAAATTTAAACTTAAATCATAAAAGTGGTATATAATAACGTCAGGTAGATGTGCTCTAACGTGATATTTCACCTTTCGCGAAGTGTGTGTTTGCCATTCCGCAAGCTCTGTTTGTTTCAGTTTTCAAATCTGAGAACAGCCAAATATGAGCCAGAGCTGTTCGAATGTCTCCAACTGCTCCTCAAGGCAAAACACGTCGACATCTACAAAAAGGCCTGCAATGTTCTGTACAGTGTGATTACAGTGCGCTTGGTTCCTCACGTAGCTCCAACATACTGGCTGGGAAGGCGGAGAGCGGGAGAGGGATTGGATTCATACGTGCCCATTCTGGTTTGTATCCATTTTTTATAATTTGGTCCGATCCAGTGAGGTGCTAATTCCTACAATTAAGGTCACAAAGCACTTCAAAAAGTCAGAACTGGCTCGTCTGACTCGAATATTACGTGTTCAGTTAGATTTGAAAAGTTCTTGATTAATAGTCGAGAAGCGATAGTGAGGCTATCATTGATCATATCGTGGTGTTTTTGCTTAAATCGTCGTCTCATCAATGATTCTTGCAACGATTAGACGTTCTTATTTGCAGATACTTCTACAGCTGTGCAGTTAATTTGTATTGAACTTCTGCATTCACTTGAAGTTCTTGAGAATTAGAGTTTTCGAACTTTTTTAATTTTAACAGAGCTCTTCCTTGAGTTTCTTCCGCCATGTGTCATATAACAATTACTCGGGGTTAGAATCCAACCTTCAAATTGTATAAAATGGCATGACAAGCGATCAATTTATCTATCTTAATTCTTTGCCTTTTCAAATTCCAATGAAGCTCAAGGAGGTTGATCGCGGTTGATCGCGTCTAATTTCCGACAATCTTACGGCTATGTTATGAAAAAGCTAAGGATTTGTTTCAATTGGAGAATTCTGTTCTAGGATTTTGGGAAGTCAATGGAGTTCAGTGAACTTCAGTTAGACTGGAAAGAACCAGACGACACGGGCGTGGCTTTCATCCAAAAACTTGTGAACGAAATTTTGACACCAACCGTCGAAAAAATCTCTACATTCACGAAGGAAATTGAATCTGTTGAGTCTTCGAAATCGACAAGCAGCAGCGATTCGAAGAAGCCGAGTATGTCTCGGGAGGAATTACTCAAAGACCTCAGCATCATTCATAGCTTTATAGATGGCCTAGCGTGTACCTTGACAGGATTGGATTCGGAACATATCCTGACATTGTCTGAAAATTGTGATATGATGCCTCATTTATACGGCGAAGAGAATTTAGTGAAAAGTTTCAAGCTGTATAACACTTTAAGAAAGGAAGTGGCTCTAAAATTGCATGATTTACTCACAGCTATGTTATCAGATGACAAACAGGAAAATGACACTAAGTCACTCGTCATGATATCAAAAACGCTACGTCTCATTTTGTTGAATGTTGGAGGGAAAGCAAAGCTGAGAGACAGTCTGAATCAGACTAGAAATTCGAAGAACCATTTAATCGGGAAGAAAAGGTTCAAGGGAAAGCGGCCTTTGTACATTCCCATGGAAGTAAATGAAGTCATCATTCATTACCAGGTAACTGCTCTCTAGCTAGACTGATTCTGTTTGTGATTTGTTTTCTCAATTCACAACTCCAAATTATCATTAAAGAAGGGTCTAATGATCCTGTTTGGTCGAACAAATTATTTTGGGCTTCTAGTTTCGTTATTGTGCAGATGAATTGAGGAACAATATTAATTGCTCTCAAACGAAGTTTGTAGCAATTATATTAGTCCTGTCGGTCTCTTTTTAAGCGATTTTTCGCTTGACCGTTTTTTCGTCTGACGCTTTTGACTTTTCGTCCTCAAAAACGGGATAAACAGGTAGCGTCCAGCGGGCATTAAGTGCTCTTAGAGCCTTTCAGCTCAAACTGTTTTGGAGACTTATACTTATGGTGTGAAGGGCGGTTCTTAGACGTTGAGACCCCCCCCCCCGCCCCCCCCCCCCCGTGGCTAGCTACTGACGAAGCCAACCGCTCGCCGGTCGTTTGAGCAATTCGCCCGACGTTAGTCGGTTATGTTTAATAGCCGCCCTCATCTTCTCAGCCGGCTATTATTGCGCTCGTATTTTTTTACTTCGTCAAACTTTTTTTCGCTTACCATTTTGCCGCTTTTTCGACATTTTGCGTGAAATCTTTTTGACTTCTCTAGGCTAGTTTCTCTCTTCTCGCATTCTGCTAAAAGTGAATTTGAACATCAGTTGCTCAGCAAAGCAATTCAAAACGAACAGAGTTGGTATAAAAAATTGAAGTCAGAAATAGAAACGGGATAAACCCATAAAGCCCAATTTTAGATGCCCGCTATTTGAACGTCGTTCCTATAAGTCTTAGTTACCACCTCTAATGCTTATTGGTGTTGATAGTAGCCCCTGTAGCCTCTCTCTAAGAAACAGAAGTATGTTCAACTACGAAATGCCATCAAAATAAATCGGACTTAAAAAATATTTTTGTACAAAAATCTTTTTTTTTCAATATATTCTATTTGTTCAATCCCAATCATGCTTATTGGAATCAACGGCGGCTATTTTCCGGCAATCTGCCGGGTATGTTTTCTAGTTTTTGTGTAATCGCAGAACAGCATTAAGCCAGCAGCGGTTTGTTCTCAGCTGTCTTATTCTCTCCCAGCGTTTTGACTTCTTTTTGTAACTAGTTATGCTCTTTTGTGACTTTTGACCTCTTTCTGAAACCTTCACGTCCTAGCTTGATGAGGCTGTGATCTGATCGACCTAAAGCTGTGAAGAGGAGGCTCAATATTGTGCGTTTGCACATAATGTTCTGACCCCACTCATCCACATTTGGAGTTAATTGTCCATCAAATGAGGAAGAACTTACTCACATACTGTTCAAAAAGAAATTAAGGCATGAGTAAAAACACATTAATTCAAACAAAAAAAATGGAGATGGCCAACGATGCGACCTGTCATTAACGAGACTACGGGATAGTACAAACAAAAAATAATTTAGTTACCGGCAAAAATAAGTATCTATCTTTTTTTTCGACAAAAAAGTTTGTATAAATGTCAAAATAGCATCAGATAAAAATCTAAAATTAATTTGACTTCTACTTCACTGCAACACAGATAAGACCTGTCCTTAATAAGACTAGGTAACAAGTCGACAATAAAAAGGAGCAAAGGTCAAAAATCCAATGAATTTTACATGAACCGCTTCAAATTTAACTTCTTCGGAAGCCAAGCTATGCTTAGTGAGAATATGGCACCTGTCATTTGTGAAGGTTAGCCATAAAGCTACAAAATAACAAATATTACTTGCAAGACCCAAAAATTCCAATTGTTTACGAAATCAGTGTTGAAGACGTTACAACCACTAGACTTTAACTGAAAATATTATATGTTCACTTCCGCCTATTATTAAAGTAAAGTGGCTATTCAAAAGGACAACTAAAAACTATAAATATTGACCAGTATCAAAAACAAATTTTTTATTGAAAATTCAAGGTCAAAGTCATGAATGCATCGGTTAAAACACCCAACCAGTAGAGATCAATAATTGCTTCACAAAGTGGATTTCACAAAAAAGGCAAAGTACAAAATTACGATATTTTTTGAAAAATAAGAAATCCGTTCATTAAAACCATTAGCTGTTAACTGCTGGTCAAGTTAACTTTTAGCTGCATAGGAAGCCGTTGAGATCTCTTTGATTGGAATATGTTAGATGACTACAAAATGAATATCAAATACAGACCAAACCAAATGCGTCCAAACCAAAAGCTATTCACTGAAAACATATATACGTTTCAATTGGACCTCCCTTCAACCCCAATAAGTTTTGTCATTAATATGACAATGTGCGTGGAGAGTAAAAAAGAGCCAAATTCATAAAACTTGTATCAAAGTCATACTAACTCTTTCGGTACCCTATTTGGACCTTTGATTAATGCGACTAAGTCGTTAGACTACAAAAGGAACAACAAATGCATGCTTAACTCAAGCATTTCTTAAACTTAACAAAAACTTTTTAAAAGCCATGAAATACGTGAGCTTATCTCTGAAATCATATAAGGGCCTGACTTGAAAGTAAACGGAATTTCTCATTTTTGAACCTCTACATGCAAGCTGTCTTGTATGTAATTGGCATGAAATACAAAATTAGAAAAACCAACACCCCCATTGCAAAGTGGAATTGTTTTGACAATCTGCTATCAGACCAAAACTTGCCTTCATCTGAGAAAACAGATTATGTAAGAAGTTTTTAGTTACCTCGGCAAATTTGGTTAAAACGGTTTAAAAAGCATACTCAGTGCCATTTTTTTAAACGAAAGCAACACTCCACTTGTGCAAATTTTCAAAAATTGTGCAAAGGTTAGGGAAAATGTCAATAAAGCATTTTTTGCTAGATTGATGTCTCACTGAATGATTTGTATTGCTTTTTTGCTGTAATTTTTGGTCCACCGGGAGCCAATAAAGCGATTTTATGACTTGCATGTTGAGTATTGGGTAGTTCTTGGAGGTTCGAAATTGGTTTTTGAGGATTTTAGCTGGAAGAACATTACCAAAATTTTATTTTTTAAACAGTTTTGTGTCGTTTTTGCCTCGGTTTGTCTTTTATGTATGCTGTGATTTTTCTAAAATGCAAATTAGTTTTTTTTTGGATTTGATTTGAATGGATTATGTTTGAAATTTAAGTTATCTAAAATGATTGTTAAAAAAGGTATCTAAAAAGGTTGCTGCAACAAAGTTTGTAGCAATTATATTCGTTCTGTGGTCTCTTCTATGTGATTTTTTGGTTGACCGATTTTTGGTCTGACTCTTTTTGACTTTCTTCCCACATCGGGAAAATCAAGTAACCCCCAGAGTTCATTAAGTGGTCTTGGAGCCTTTGGACTTACTAGTATCTAAGTATGCGTTTCACCGACACTGTTTTACTCTTTTGGGAGATATCCCCCTCAACCCACTCCACATTTCCCTAACATCAATTTTAGCATTAGAATAGTGGTTTTGAATATAAAACCAGAAATGTTCAGCAAATCTTATAAATTTTGCTGATTTTAGGTTTTTTTACTTGATGCTTGTGCTTGGCTCTGCTTGTCTCTGTCAGTCAAGATTTTTGTTCGATGACAGGTTTTGCGTTCTCGCTTTCTGGCTTTTATAGTAATCTATAATTTGAACGGCTTTATTATTTGACTCGAATTTTTATAAATTAATTTTTTTGCTCGTAAATTTCAATTGTCGTTTTGTCAAGGAAAAGATTTTACAGTTTTTCTTTCAGTTCTATGGATTGCTTTCAATATTTGTCATGCTGTTTTTGTAATATGTGATTACTGATTTCTTCGTTGACTCCTCTTTCAAAACTGGATGAATAGATAAACCAAGTGGTAATTAAATTTCATTATAGTCCCTGTGGATTCATTTTTTTCGCGCTATATTTTTAAACTTGAGTAGCACTTTTATAATTTTTTTTTCGCGGAACAGCGGCTAGTAATGGTGAAATAGGAAGTGGCGCGAAGGAGCGAGTGGTTTTGCGTTATGAAATAGAATTTTTTAAACCCTAAATAATAATTAGGGTGAGGAAAACTGGCGATCAGAAAATTTTTAATTGTTGATTACTCACGTGCGGTAATTTGGCTTTTTTGCGTTTAATAGCTGCTCTCAAATTCACAGCTGGCTGTTACAGTGGTCTTTTTTTCAAAAATGCAAAGAATTTAGATTGTATTGGTGCGCCGTCTTAAGCTCTTCTTACTTTTCTTGACTTTTTTCATTTCAGTGAGAAGTCAAATCGGAGTGTTCAAATTAACTTGGAAGTGGATTGAGAAATTGTTGTTCAAACAATTTTTTGTTTTTGAAGGCGAATTATTTTTCAAGTGTGACATTTGGTCTTTTATTGGTTTTTGTCCTCACTTTTTTTAACTAATGGTTTCAAAAGGTCTTTTGAAGGCAAACTATTTTTCGCGTGCGGCAATTTGACTTTGATGATTTTTTCTCACTTTTTTAAATAATGGTTTCAAAAAGTTTTAAATCTGTTCTAAGAAGTTAAGTATAATAGTTCGTTTTTATTGATCAGAAGACGTTTACTGGTTTATATGACTTAGATACTCTTTGTTTTTGATAAAATGTCACTGATTTTTTTGCTCGTTTTTGTAGTTCTTGTTGCTGTCCTGTTTTTGAGTCTCATCAATTACTGCACTCATTGGCTCCCCGATGAGGCGTAATAGACACTAATTAGTGGTTCATCTCTAGGTATTCACAACTCAGTCACAACTTGTTTTCAAAAAATAATAGTGATTTTTTGAGTTTTCCCAGTTTTGTAGTTTTTCGTTGTTTTATCTTTTGGTGTCAATAATGACAGTTCTTTTGGTTTGCTAACGAGGCACAAAGGAATATAGTTCATTCTTTCAGTTCATAGCCAGTCGTTTCATGACTTCGACGTTATTTGATTAAAAAACTGTTAGCTAATTTCAATTGCTAATAGAATTTGCATTTAAAACTTCTAATATATTTTTAAGTGTTAGTGGATTTTTGGGTCGTGCCCGTTTGTGTTGCTTTTCTTGAGCTCTTGTCACTTTGTCTCAAAATATGCAATTGACCTTGTGGTGCGGCTTCATTGTCTTTTTAAAGTAGCGTCAGATTTAACAGTTAGTTTTCATTGATTTATGTTACCCTAGGTTTCGGATAGGTTGCTGTTGAATTTTTAAAAATCTTTGTTTTTGTCCCGTTTTTATCTAACGGAACTGCTAATGCTTGGTTCATGACCTCAGAAGTTTATATGGCTGTGATTAGGGTTTTAAGCATGTAGTTTTTGTCTAACTCTGACAGCATCAATTTCCAAAAAGATTCTATTTCCGACCAATTTTCCCCCCACAAGTTTGTTTTTTTTCTTGTACTCATTGAAAGGGAGCGTGTTGTTAATTTTCTCATAATGTGCTTTTTTGTTGACTTTTAGTCGATTTTCAAATGACTATCAACTAATTGAAAGTTCTATAGTTTTTGGAGGAAAAAACAAGTTTTTCTGTTTTAAAAATGTTTTGATTTTTTTCCGCACATATGAGATCTTGTGCTTTGTTCAATGTAATAGTTTAATGTTGCCAGGTCCTTTATTATTTCATTTCTTTGGATTGTAATTCGGTACTTTTTCTGCCGTGTTTTTTACTTGTCGAACAAATATTTTCGCTTTACCTTAGTTCACAGCTTGTTCATTATTTTGCGTGAATTTATTTTGCCTTCTCTAGGCTATTTTCACTGTTTTCTCAGTCTGCTCAGAGAGTGTTTAAGGAGCAGTAATTCAGCAAAATAATCTAGAATGAACAGAGTCAGCATCGAAAAACGAAATCAAAAATAGAAACAAGATAAACGCATTAAACCCAATTTCAGATGCCCGCTACTTGAACTTTGTTCGCCTAAGTCTTAATCATCATTTATAATGCCCATTAGTGTTGATACTAGCTCCCTGTATCTTCTTTTTACGAAGCAGAAGTATATCAAGTTGACACCAATATAATTCGCACTTTTAAAATGTTTTCTTACAAAAATCATTTTTCGTTTCATTATTTTGTGTTCTTTTGACCTTAATCGTGGATATGGTTTCAATGGTGGCTATTTTTGGCAATCTGCTGGGTATGTTTTCTGTCAGTGTTTTGATCGGATTCCATTTGCTTTTTAAAACCTGTTCGTGCAGATTTTGTGGTGATATGACAACTATGTATTTTATAAAGATTCATTCAACTATGATTGAGGACCTTTTGTTGATTTGTCTCTAATTTTTTTATGTGATTTGATCTCTTTTCGATCTTCTTAGAATGAGTTTTCAGTTTAATTCGGTAACAGTGTTTTTAATTTCTCATGACTTTGCTCATTTTAAACAAATAAATTTTGCCTAATTCTAACTGACAATGTTGATTCAATTTGCTGTCTTTCAGTTGACCCGAACGTGGCGAAGAACGCCAGGTTTGTTTGGTCCTACATGTCTGCTGCTATGCAATGATGTCTACAAGTTAGCCACAAGTAGATACCCAGCTGTGCGAACTGACTCCCAACATACACTCTCTACCATAATGCACGTGTACAAGTACAGCTCTAGGTTGTTCATACCCCTCATTGAGAAGACATTATTGAGCCCGAAGTCCTATCATCAATACAAAGGTGCCCTGCATGCGTTGTGCGTTGCGCCCGGAGGGGGCAACACCTTGATTGAAATTCAGGATTTTGAGGTTGTGCATAAACTGTGGCTGGCTGTTTTGAATTGTTACTCACCTCTCAATAGTGAGGATAACCATGTGAAAGAGAATGGCACATCTGAGAATGGTTGGTAATCTCTTCAAAACTATTCATTTCACTTTTCGGTTTCTTCATTCGATGAGTTGTGATGCTATATCTATTTTATAGCTGCGATAGCGCGCTATTATTGGTCTTGGTTTCTTTTACCATTCAAATATTCACATATTTTGATAATTGTTTCGTTCAAATTGCAGTTGTGATTCTGGTTACTCCGAAACAAGAAGTGGAAAGGAAAACAAGTGACTGTGGCGTGAAATTTTTTTATAACAAATTGTTTTTTTTTCGGAGCTAGTTTATCCATAGATACAAAGTTTACATTTCAACTAATAGCCAAATAATAATTAACTGCACCAGAGAGAGTACTATTGGATCTAGTGACCTGTTTGCAAGTATCTATTAGGAGGAGGAGGACCAATTTTTAGCTATGTTTTCCTCAGCAGAAATATAAAGGAATTACGAAACTTCAAAATACCGAAAACGAAAAGAAAGTTCTAAATTCAAGCATTGCTCGCAAAATAGTAGTTCAAGCTAAAGATAAGTCTTAATAGATAGTCATTAAGGAGAAAATATGTATTTAGCTGTTCATGTGCAAACCTGTTTAGCTGTGGTTTTGTAAATTGTTGTACTTCGACAATTAAAAAAAACTTATCCAAACGTTAACAAAACGTTTGAAAGTTTTCTAACCTTGTTTACAATAGTTTTTCAAAAACTTGTGATCACTGCCAATTTTCTTTGTTCGTTTCTGGTGTGAAGTTAACGTCACAATTTTTTCATCGGATGCAATAATTTGACTGTATAAAATTGAAAATTGATGTTTTCTTTCTGCAAGTAGCATTTGGAAAATTTGTTGAAGATGCAATTCTTGAGCTGAATAGATCTTGTAATTCTATCGTATACACTGATTCGTATTCCTTTTGAAAAAAATACCTATGCTAAAAATTCTGAGTTTGAAGTCTTTTTTTGAACTGCTGTTCTATTTGCTGTCTCATATTATACCATATTCCAAAACTGGTTTTACATATGAATAAGTAACCGCAACAATTAAACGTTAAAAAAATCAGATACTGTAAACTCAGAACACTAAAATAATGCCGCTTTAAAGGAGCGTTGAGACCTGCCATTAGTGAGACTACGAGGCAAGAAACAAACACCTTGCAACAAAGAAGTTGGTGGTACCTCTCATGAGTGAGACTAAGTTAACAAGTTGACAAAAAGAGGAAAGAGTGAAAAGTTCAAAATTACATTGATATTTTTGAAGACAAGTAAATTCAGAAGTCATTAAAACCATGCTCTGAACTGAAGATATTAAATAAGTTTTTAAACCTCATTAGGGAGCCATTGAGACCTGCTTGTACTCAAGACATACAAAAAGAACGTTGAACACAGACAAAATGGAAAAATCAAGCAAGAAATCTGAAAATCTCGCAATCTAAAAATCTGGCAATGTAAAAATCTATTATTTGGAAGCCATTTAAACCTCAGATTTTATTTGTTCCATTTGATCACTCTTGGACAGCTATGGGACCGTTCGTTAATGTGATATTGTCACAGGAGACCAATAGAACCATAAATAGGTAAATATCCAAAATTAATAATTTTAATGAAAAGTCGGTGTATCCGAGTCACAAAACCATTAGTTGAAACATAACATACCCAGTAGATCTTTTTTGTTTTATTCAAAAGAGGACGAGACCTGTCATTAATAAGACTAAGCTACCAGATAACAGAACTAAATTTAAAACGTTGGCTCGAATCAAATATATGCTACGACATAAGAGCCATTATTTATCAACGGAAAGCAATGAATAGCGTCAGTTCCCCCTTATAAGTAGCGAATTGGATTTTTTATCATTGAGACTTGTCTGTAATTGGGATGTAAAAATGCAAAAAAATTTTTTTTAGCGCCTCAATAAATCGGAATATTTCTTATTGTTCAAGTCCACGATCAGACCAAAACTGGACATTCTAATGCTGCTCGGATGTTAACGAACGTTATTGTTCCCAGTAGTTCATTAATAGATATTTTGACGAAAAAATCTTATACAAAAATATGCTAAAAAATGATGCATTTTGGATAATTTTTATTTAATTAGCGAAAGACCGGCAAATTTTTATTTCCAGAACTTTCTTAAGAACCGGAGTTTAAAATAGCCCTAATTTGAGTAAAAAGGTTCAAACAATTCAGCAATTCTTTTTTTTGAAGGTAAAACTGTTAACACTACCTTATCTTATTTCTAGTAAAATTCATCAGTTGGAGCAAATTTTACGATAATGTAAATAAAATAACGGAAATGAAGGTAATGTGCACAAAACTTTAAATCTCTAAATCTTAATAACTCCTCGGAAACAACGAAATTCAAGAAATCTTTTGATTTTGATATCCTAGGCTTGAAAAACCTTGGCAATGATACCACTCACAAGCCTTTAAAATAAATATATCAATAGGCGAAATTGACTGAACATAAAAAGACCTTCCCAAGATCATATATTTCCCCCACTAAGGTGGGTTGGAAATAATAGATTCTGCCGCTACACTAATTTATTCCTACATTTAAATTTATTCTAAATATAACGAAATGAAATGGCATTTCACATAAAATATTTTCAGAGCGTTTTCATTGCTCTTGATTGAGATGTTTTATTGTAAACGTGTTTCTTTTTTATGCAAAATTTTTGCTTAACCGTTTTTGCGCCTTTGTTCTGACTTCTCAAGTGACTTTTTCACGCAGTTCTTGATTTTTGAGTGATTTCAATTGCTCTTACTCCGAAATAGTTTGTTGTTCAATTAAAACCGATTGTTAGAGATGTAATGAGCAGGAACTGATAGCCGAGTTGTTACTGCCTGGGTCGAGGCGAAGGAATCGGACTCAGGATGCCGGGGTTCGAACCCTACCTTCGTCTGATGTTTTTGCACTCACAAAGAAAAATTTACACCCTGCCTGTCATTGAGAGCAGTTTTTCCAAAGTTATCGGTCTATGTTTAATTGCTCTTGGACGAATTTCCTAGCAATTATTGTAAACGTGTGTGTGTCTTTTTATGCAAAGTTTTTGCTTGACAATTTTGACTTTTCGACTGACTTTTACGCCCTTGACTTTTTGCGTTTCGCGTGATCTAAAATTCGCTCTCGATCACAATTTCAAACAGCTGAACTCAATTGGCGGCAATTTAATACTAAAAGTCAAATGAAAAGTGCGCAGAAACTGGTGCAATTTTTCACTTTAAATCCTAATAGTGGCATATATTAACCTCTAATGTTGTTATATGAAGCCCGCTATTGAACTTCTTAGTTTCATTTAAGCTCCCCCTCCCTCCCTCCTCCCCCTCCCTCCCTCCCTCCCTCCCCCCCGACAAGCGGCTGATATTGATTTGCGCTCCCACTAGTCGTTCGACAGCAATTCTTATGTTTGGTTATGTTTTTTTTTTACTAGAGACACTATTTTTGAGATCTGATTGAAAAGTTTTTTTATTCGAGTAATGGCTTTTAACTCTAAGTCCATCTGGACTAATTCGCAGATTATCTTCCGTTTATAGAATAACTGAACGAGAAATCGCGACTTGTTTTTTTTTCAAGAATTGAACTGTTCATTTTATACGATAGATAATGTTCTCAAGCTAGAATTACCTTGGGCACTTTTTCATTTGAAAACAACCCTGGCCATAGTAGAAAAGCAGGAAAAATATGTTTTTAATTGCGCTCGAAGCGAAGCAATTATTCTAAACATGTGCGTCTTTTTACGACTCGAAGAGGAGTGTTGGGATTCTGCAGGTTTTTAGCTGAGTTCATGACTTGAAATTTGACTTTTGTTATCGAACATTGACTTCTGTCTTAGAAAGTTGACTTCTGTTTTCATTTCGAGAAGGTTATTGCGATAATTTCACTCCCCCTCCCCAACACACACCTACTCCCTCCACACCAACTACACAACTGCCCTCCACCCCTCCCCCCCCCCCCCCCCCCCCAGCTGTCCCCCCACCCACCTACCTAACCACATTTCTCACTAATTTTGTTTTCCACACGGTCTATTGCTTTTTTTATACTTCTGGAATAGATAGGGTTAGATAAGAGTTTTTATTACACGACTCTTCGAGTCGTTTCCGATATTCTAACGGCTATGATTTTTGGATCTTTTCCCTTTGTTCCCCCCCACCCCCCCCCAGCTTAGTGGGTGCATAATATTTGCACCCCCCAAATGCACTGCCATATTTTTACATAATGATTTATCGTGTAATGACTCGTGCTGTACAGTGGAGCATAAGGTACTGGGGGCACAAACGGAAAAGATCCGTATTTTATGCAAAATTTTCGTTTGACCGTTTTTTGACTTTTCGATTGCTTTTTTTACGCCCCTGATTTTCTGCGTTTTGCGTGATCTAAAGTTCTCTCTCATTCACAATTTCAAGCAGCTGAACTCAATTGGCCGCAATTTAATACTAAAAGTCAAATAATAAATGTGCCCAAACGGGTGCCATTTTTCCACTTTAAATCTTAATAGTGGTACAATTTAACCTCTTGAAGCCCCTATTGAATTTATTAGTCCCATTCAGCCCCCCCCCCCCGACTGAAGCCGGCTGCAATTGATTAGATCTCCCACTAGTTGTTCGAGAGCAATTAGTGGGTCGGTTATGTTTATCTTTGACTTGTTCTGATAAATTTTGTGAGTCTATTCTGTTTTGCCCCCCCCCCCGTTTTTTACGCCCCCCTGTTACAATTTATATGTTGTTAATATTTATATATATATATGTTGTTAATATTTATATATGTTGTTAATTAACAATTTATAGCACGTGCGCCTGAGGGGCGTTAAAGATTTAAGCCCACTAATTTTGGGGGCAAAACAGAATAGATCCAGCTTTTTTTCTCAGGAAGAGATCTTGTTAATGCTGCACTCAATGCCTATTGTTAAGCATTTAGACTTCTGATTTACAAAATTAATTGCTTTAGGAAATTTAAATGGAATTCATGTCGACGACGAAGAGAACATGGACATCGACAGCACTGGTGACGCTGCAGTTTTAGCCAGAGAAGATTCGACCTTGGCAAAGGAAGATCCGAGTGAATTTTCGAAGCGAAAGACTGTTTTGAGTCTGTTGAAGTCAATTTACGCCCGAATTGCAACTAATTGTACAACTATTTCCATCTACCACAAGTTGGATTTGTCTGCGCGTGAACTCGCGTTGAAATATTTGCGTAAGCAGGGAGATAGTGCCTTTGAAAGTTACAATGTCATTGAGGAGTTCGATACTGCGAATGCTGTTCAGGATGCAAAACGACTCAAGTAAGTCAGTTAGCATCTGTTTTGTTTGCCCCCACTCTCCTGCTTACTGGGTGCTTATTATTTGAAACATATAGGCTTAGTTCTATTACACATCATAATATACTTGATAATAACATCATCAGTTTTGTACCGAGGTGGGTTGGGCTTATTCTTCAATATCAAGTTGTATCATCACGTGTACCAAGGTTGAAATCTCAAAGTCATCATGCTCGATCGAAAGTTTAGATTGTGCTGAAGTTCTGCTCAGTGACTCTAATGGAATTGCGTATAACCTATTTGTGATATAAAATAACCAATTCGCCATTGTAGACAGTTTAATTCAATCCTCGTCTTGCTCTCGCGGCAATGATTGTTTGTTATTGGCCAAGGAATAAGCTCCCCCATTTTCACTACCCGGAAGTTAACTTCCACTACAACAAAATATGTAAATTGTTTGTCGTGAAATAAAAGTTCACGGAAGCCATGTAAATTTGTAATTGTGGTGTGTGTGGTTTGCATATGGAAACATCAATGGCTCAAGTTATAGTTTCTGATGGTTACTTGTTGCATGGAACTAAGTACATAGATGTCGGAAAAGTGATATTGATAGTTGGGCTCTTTGAATAAAGATGTCTCTTCTTTTCATATGCCAAGCTAGAACGCGGAAGAAACTCATTACTGTTACCCATTGTAACTGTTGCTTAATGTTTAGAGAAGTGGAATCCATAATTGAGGACGTTTGTGCTCTTCTGGAGAAGGGGAAGGCACATGCATGTGTGCAGACGACTGCTCTAAGAGTACTACACTACATGTGTCTACGGAGAGATTGGCCCACTCATACACCAGTCAGGGTAAGGTGCAAGAATTGAGAGTCAGTGAGTTATTTAATTGCAAAATCAATCGATGCAAATTTCAGGATCTTTGCAAATGTCCATAGCTTTATGGGAGCATATTGAGACCTAATCCCGACGTGCTCTTTTAACATATAATAAAAATGATTATTAAATTTGTGTTTGAATCGAGTTTCGTGAACTCCAATATGAATGCAATTGCAGTTTATATGCTTTAATGGGAGCAATTAAAACAATACTCTCAGGAGAATTTTCAGGATATACACTTTCAGATCATTAACTTGAATATAAACCAGTGTTCAACAAATAGTGCTCTTAGTATCATCACAAATTTCAAAGAGGTCTTAATCAAAACAAAAAATTCCACAGCCCACTTTTTGGCAATGTTTCTGAAAACCTGTTTCGACACTTGAGCCTAGTTTACTGCTGGTGTATTAAATTGAAGCTCTTATGCTAGCACCACGAAAATTGGGTCTTTCATATTGGCATGGTAGGTTTTCTCTTTTGGAATACAACAACAATAAATCTGAACCAAAGCCAAACAGTATCCTTCAGGGTGGTCTTTATCGCCCTATATATTTATATTATGGTGCTACCTTTACGGCCCGAGGATAAAAGCATCACTCATTTCGTGGATATGATTACCTAAACACTATATACCTTATTGCAACTAGGACAACTAGGTGAAGTAGCTGACCAATATCATCAATTCACTGCGACCGCTCTGGCCACCTTCCTTGTCCACTTCGCATTATTACGACAAACTCATATTACCGGTAAACTCGTGTCGAGTAGTTGTAGAAAGCTCGCCACACGACAAGCAATTTGTGGATAGGCCGTCACACCACCAATAATTATCGTAATTTTAGGTAAAATAAAAAATGGGCTGGATGATCATTTAAAAAGGGCACATGAGGTCAAAGTCCCACTCACATTAGTAGTCAATCGCAGATCTTGAGCTGTTGCTTGTGCGAGTTTGCAATACGTTACTATTTGTTTAAAGTAGCTGGTGCGAGTGATGACGTAACCATTCTATGCCCACAAAGTGTTAGCCCATGCAAAATGAATACAGTCAAAGGCCGTTTAGAGTTTTGTAAGTGATTATTGTTTAGGTTTTGATGTTTAGGTTGCCAAGTTGGCGTTTGAAGCTACACTGAGCGACACTGCGGCTGTGAGACAGAGTGGATATCTCATCACTAGACTGGTCCTCGAGATCAACAAGATCGCACCACTCAAAGGAGACAAGCCACTCTACCAGTTGTGTGAGTAGAATGGCAGTTACTTGCTGATACAAACTATTTACACTTTTCGGTAGCCCCCTCTCAAGAAATCCCGGTAGCCCCCTCTCAATGAAATCCCGGACGACCCGAAGAGTATTGGTATTCTAGATTTTTTTTTAGCTTAAGGAGGTTTGTTCATGACTCGAACTTTTGAGACTTTTGTTTTAGAACGTTCACTTCTGTTAGCGAACTATGGAACTGCTTGTAATGTTCAGAAGGTCGAATGGTCAATTTCAGAAGCTTTCTTCCCACTACAGTCCCTTCATCCTATCCAAATTACAGACACCACCACCACCACTAACGCAAAATTACAGACACCACCACCACCACTAACGCAAAACTTTATCGCCACCACCACCAACCACCACCCTTACCTTCCAAATTACAGACACCACCTTTACCCACCCCCTGACTTAAGTACTCTCCCCCACCACCACCACCAACCAAGAACCATCAACCTTACCCACCCCCTGACTTAAGTACCTCACCCTTCCACCGCCCGCGCCACCACAACCACCATCGTCTGCTAACCATCACTCTTACCCACCCCCGGACTTAACTACCTCACCCCTCGCCACCACAACCACTATCGTCACCAGCCACCACCACCTACATACCCCCCATACACACACCCTTCCTGCCTACTCGCCCCCTCCCCAACTACGCACCGCTGCCATCTTCACAAACCGGCGTGGAGGCAGAAACGGAAAAGATTCAAAAACAACAATCAATTAAATGGTCGCGCTCATCTTTTGGGCCGGCTATTATTGTGGGCCTATCGTTTTAAAACAAAGAGCTTGGATGGCATTGTTGCTCTTTTGTTTGTAATTTGCGTGCTCACATTTTGATAAAGTTTTGCTTTCGAAACAGGATTATCAAGTACAGCACAGTGATCATTAAGCCATATTAAGGCCTCTTAGGTGCTTTTGTAGTCTTTCAAGTGCTTAGTGTACCGGAGTTGCTGCGAAGGCCTAAATTCACTGAAAAACATTTTTAAGTGTTGAGCCCAAAATTGTGCCACTGTTCATGTTTTTCCGCATTTTGAGTTTTGTGTTATATGGTTCACATGTTAACAGTGCTCGGCGATCATAGACTTCTTGCGCAAGCAAGATTTTTTGCCTGATTTGTTCGGGGTATATGAATTGGGAATTCCAACTAAAACAAAAACATTTTTAATTGCTCTCAAACGAAGTTTGTAGCAATTATATTAGTCCTGTTGGTCTTTTTTATGCAATTTTTCGCTTGACCGATTTTTCGTCTCACGCTTTTGACTTTTCGTTCTCAAAAACAGGATAAATAGGTAGCGCCCAGCGGGCATTAAGTGCTCTTAGATAGCCTTTCAGCTGTGTTCAGCTCAAACTGTTTTGGAGACTTATACTTATGGTGTGAAGGGCGGTTCTTAGAGGTTAAGGACACCCCCACTATTGCCCCCCACCGCGATGCTGCCCCCCACCCCAGTGTTGCCCCCTCAACAGCCCCGGGTGCACCCCCCTCTACCGCGGCTAGTTACTGACGAACAACCGCTTGCTAGAAACGCAAATTTATACTATTTTGCAATTTTTTCAAGCTCTTTGAAAATTTTTGACATTTTTGATTTCTATCAACCTCAGGTGTCAAGTAATCTCATTTAGGTTTAAATAATGGGTTACTTCATAGTTTATAGTGGTAATAACATTTTAACATCACGATTTTAAGATTTTTTTGACAAAAGGTGCAGTTTATTTCAATTTTTTTGACATTTGTTTTTCCTCATTCAGGTCTTTCGAAACCCAGGGGCCTGAAAACATTCTAAGAGTTTTGATAATAAGTTACTGAAAATATTTTTTTGGCCATGTAATACTTTTTCAACTATTTACTGTCCCAAATTTTAGCAATTTTTTGATAAAACTTGCTTTCAAATTTTTTTGAAAATTTTTGTCGTTTTTTGGGTTTTTTCAGCCTAAAGAGCCAAGGAACCTCCTCTCTAGGTTTACTGTATAATTTCTAGATTAAATGGAATGTCTTGCAAGATTTTAAAATCACGATTTTTAGCATATTTTTAACAATTTTTTCCATTTTTTTTCAGTTTTTTTGACATTTATAGTCATTCAGATTTTTTGCGTTTGGGTTTGATAATAAATTACTGGAAAATTGTTGTTGATCATGGATTAATTTTCAAATTTTTAATATCACAAGTTTTAGCCTTTTCTATAAAACTTGCATTTTTTCAAGTTTCTGATTTTTTTTTGTCATTTTTCGGGTTTCTCTAGCCTCAAGAGCCATTGAACTTCCTCTAGGGTTTGATTTTATGTTACTCTATAGTTTATGGATGTAATGGAATGCTATTCAAGATTTTAATATCACGAATTTAACAATTTTTTAAAATAATTGCCATTTTTTCATGTTTAAGAATTTTTTCCGGCAGCTGAGGCCCTGAGACCTCCTCGACTATTTGATAATAAGCTGCTGAAGAGTTTGTAGAGTTAATGGGATGATGGCCAACTTTTTTATTCCAGTTTTAATTTGAAGATAAAATTTGAAATTTTCGAATTTTTGGAATTTTTTTTGTTCCAAGTGTATAGATCTTTGAGCCTTTGAAATTATTTCAGGCTTGAAACAGGGATACCGGATAGTCTTTTGAGACAATGAAATGGTTCTTAAGATATTAACATCTTAAATTTTGACTAGATTTTGTTAAAATTTGCAATTTTTCCAAAATTTTTAAAATTTAGTTGAACGACCTTTACTGGCCAACGAAACTTTTCAAGTCTCGGAGATGGGTTACTTTACAGATCTTTTGAGATAGAAAATGGTTTCGATTTTTTTACTGCGAAGTTTTATTTACTAACAAGGCTGGAAAACTAGAAGTTGCAGAGTCGAATCCCATCATGGAAAATATTCCTGTCTCTTTGTTGGTTAGGGTTTCTTGCCTTCTCTTTCTTGTGCACGTTTTATCTCTCTCTCTCTCTCCCACTCTCTCTCTCTCTCTCTCTCTCTCTCTCTTTGTTGATGCCACACTTATATGGCGTAATGTCATCATCTCTGATCCTCATTAACAATGAGTTACAGTATAATTGTTTTGTTTAATCATAAATGACTTATCAGGCAATTTTTATGAAATCTTTGTTAATTGCTCTCAAAAGCAATTTGTAGCAAATATATTAATCCTGTTTGTCTTTTATGCAATTTTTCGCTTGGCCGATTTTTCGTCTGACCCATTTGACTTTCGTCGTCAGAAACGGGATAGAGGTCGCGCCCAGAGTTCACTAAACCTTGGCTATCTGCTGACAAACCCAGCCGCTCGCCGATCGTTTGAGAGCAATTCGTCTGACCTCGGTTATGTTTCTTTCTTTTTTTGATTGTTACAGAACTTTTACAGCTTGTACTTTTCAGGTCCGTATCTTGTCTTTAGCTGGTATGTTCAGGTCCAGAAATTCTATTTTCAGGACGAGAAATTAAAATTTGTCTAGTTTTGGCTGATTTTTTAAAAATTTTTTAAATATTCTTTACGATGATTACGGTCAAAGTAAAAAGAGCAAAATCAAAGACCATTAGGTTATCAAATTATTAAGCTTACTTATTATTAAGTTTAGAAGCTGAATTAAGTACAGTTTTAGAACTAAACCTTGGCTATCTGCTGACAAACCCAGCCGCTCGCCGATTGTTTGAGAGCAATTCGCCTGACGTCGGTTATGTTTTCTTTCTTTTTTTGATTGTTACAGAACTTTTACAGCTTGTACTTTTCAGGTCCGTATCTTGTCTTTAGCTGGTATGTTTCAGGTCCAGAAATTCTATTTTCAGGACGAGAACTTAAAATTTGTCTAGTTTTGGCTGATTTTTTGAAAATTTTTTAAATATTCTTTACGATGATTACGGTCAAAGTAAAAAGAGCAAAATCAAAAGAGCATTAGGTTATCATATTATTAAGTTTATTTATTATTAAGTTTAGAAGTTGAATCAAGTACAGTTTTAGAATCTAACTGATACTGCACATCGAATTAGACCACTTATGGCATTTGGAAAATCGTGTAAATTTTTATCTTTTTTTCAGCAATTTGCCGGCTAGATTTACAATTTTTTGTTTCTTTGCTTTAAGTGGCCCATGAAAATTCCAGCCGAAAGTCAAGATTGGCTTGCAGCAGAATTTCTCTGTAGATTCTTTCTTTACAAAGTAGCGTTTTGAAGACTCGAAAAGCTTGAACCCTAAGCAATTCAGTTTTTTCCAATTTCAATTATTTGTTAGTAGTTGTTTCTGTCTCAGCTTCCCTCGTATATGTCAAGCATTTTTTCTGGTTTTTATCTCAAGGCAAGTTTTTCCTGCTCAACTCCACTGTCGATTGAAGACCTTGTTTTCCACTGATACCAAAAGTTTTTTTATAATTTAAACGCTATCATTTTTTTGTTTAATTTTCTGAAACTATTTTGTCTCTTTGGCTCTTTATTTTTGCTTGCTGTAATTTTGGTAGCTGTTTTTATGCATCTAGTCTGGTGCTCAGTTCAAAGATTTGTCAGTTTTTCGTTCAATTGTTTAGATTGTACTCCTGACTTGTCCTGCTATGATTTTTTTTCGCTTTTTGTTTCTTTTGCTTTTCCCATTTTTATCACTTCTGAGACATTGAGTGACTTTGCGCATGCTGGTCGAGATTTTTCTAAGCAACAGCTGCTGAGGAAAGCAAACTAAACAGTCTATATCGAAAACCCGAATTGGAAATTAATTCGAGTTTATTACATGAAGCACAGTATTAGACGCGCGGTATTTGAGTTTCGTTCTAATTAATCTTGGTTAACAGATCTAATACTTATTGTTAATGATACTAATTCATGTGTTGTGTCGTTAATAGACAGGAATGTACTTAGCTACGAATCCAATGTTTTCGGAAATTGGCCGGCTATGTTTTCGGAAATTGGCCGACATTTTTTTGTTTCTTTGCTTCAAGTGGACCGTGAAAGCGGCAGCTGCCAGTCAAGATTGGCTCGCAGCAGAATTTTTTGTAGATTTTCTTTACATGATCGGGTTTTGAAGACTTGAATAGCTTGAAGCCTCAGCAGTTCATAGTTTTTTTCTGATATCAATTTTTTGGTAGTTGTTGTTTTTGTCTGCCTCTGGCAAATTTCTTAAAGGCAAATTTTTTTTACCCAGTTGTACTGTCGATTGAGGATCTGGTTTTTAACTTGCTGATATCAAAAATTTCCACAATTGAAACGCTTTAAAATCTGTTTTCGCTCTTAATTCTGCTCTGATTTTTTTGCGTTGTCAAAAAAAATTTTGTTTTGCTTTAACAAATGTTTTTAAACTTTTTTGACATTGAGTGATGTAATTTTGACGTCTCCAAGCTGGTTTCCTTCTTCGCGCTTGCTAGTCAAACTGTTTTTAAGTAGCAGGTGCTGAGGAAAGTAAACTAAACAGTCAATGTCGAAAACTCAAATCAGAAATTAATTCCAGTTTAATACATGAAGCTTAGTTTTAGATGCTCGGTTTTAAAGCTTTGTTTTAGTTTACCTTTGCTGCCAGATCTAAAACTTATTTCTAATGATACTAATTCATGAATTGTTTCATTGATAAACAGGAATTTGCCTTGCTACAAATCCAATGTTTTCAGCATTTTGCCGGCTATGTTAACACTTTTTTTGTTTCGCTGCTTCAAGTGGACCATGAAAACTCCAGACGCAAGTCAAGATTGGCTTGCAGCAGAATTTTTCTGAAGATTCTTTCTTTACAATGTCGGGTTTCGAAGACTTGAAAAGCTTGAACCCTCAGCATTTCAGTTTTTTCAAATTCATTTTGTTTTGTTGGTAGTTCTTTTTGTCTGTCTCTACTTGCCTCTTATTTTTCAAGCATTTTTTCTGGTTTTTACCTCAAAGCAAGTTTTCCTGCTCGACTCCACTTTCGATTGAAGACCTTCTTTTCAACTTGCTGATACCAAATGTTTTTTATACAATTGAAACGCTTTTAATTGCTTTTTGTTTAAATTGCTGAAACTATTTTGTCTGTTTGGCTCTTTAAACTTGGTTGCAGTAATTCTGGTTGCTGTGTTTATGCATCTAGTGTTGTGGTCAGTTCAAGGATTTGTTAGTTAGTTTTTTGTTCAATTGTTTAGATTGTACTCAGGACTTGTCCTGTTATGATTTTTTCGTTGTTTTGCTTTTCCCAATTTTTTCACTTTTGTGGCATTGAGTGACCTCGCGCATGCTGGTCGAGCTTTTTCTAAGCAACAGCTGCTGAGGAAAGCAAAACAAACAGTCTATATCGCAAACCCAAATTAGAAATTAATTCGAGTTTGTTACATGAAGCACAGTATTAGACGCGCGGTCTTTGAGTTTCGTTCTAATTAACATTGGTTAACAGATCTAATACTTATTGTTAATGGTACTTATTCATGTCGTTAATAATCAGGATTGTACTTAGCTATATTGTCGGCAGTTTGCCGTCTATGTTTAATTTTTTTTGTTTCTTTGCTTCAAGTGGACCATGAAAACGGCAGCTGCCATTCAAGATTGGCTTGCAGCAGAATTTTTCTGTAGATTTTTTCCTTCACAAGGTCGGGTTTTGAAGACTTAAAAAGCTTGAACTCTCAGCAGTTCATAGTTTATTTTGTGATTTTATTTTTTGGTAGTTGTTTTTTTCTGCCTCTGCTTGCCTCTTTTGTCCAGCAGTTTTTTATTTTTTATTCCATGGGACATTTTTTGCTCAATTCCACTGTCGGTTCAGGATCTTGTTTTTAACTTGCTGATATCAAAAATTTCTACAATTGAAACGCTTTAAAATCTGTTTTTGTTTTTAATTCTGCTCTGATTTGCGTTCTCAAACAAAGATTTGTTTTGCTTTACTCAATTTAATTACTTTTCTGACATTGAGTGATGTAATTTTGACGTCTCCAAGCTGGTTTCCTTCTTCGTGCTTGCTAGTCAAACTGTTTTTAAGTAGCAGTTGCTGAGTAAAGCAAACTAAATATACAATGTCGAAAACTCAAATCAGAAATAAATTCCAGTTTATTACATGAAGCTTAGTTTTAGATGCTCGGTATTAAAGCTTTGTTCTATTTTACCTTTGCTACCAGATCTAATACTTATTTCTAATGATACTAATTCATGAATTGTTTTATTGATAAACAGGAATTTGCCTTGCTACAAATCCAATGTTTTCAGCATTTTGCCGGCTAGGTTAACACTTTTTCTGTTTCTTTGCTTCAAGTGGACCATGACAACTCCAGCCGCAAGTAAAGATTGGTTTGGAGCAGAATTTTGCTTTAGATTCTTTCTTTACGAGGTCGGGTTTTGAAGACTTGAAAAGCTTGAACCCTCAGCAATTCGATAGTTTTTACTGAATTCAATTTTTTTGATAGTTGTTGTTTTTGTGTGCCTCTGCTTGACTTCTATGTGAAGCAATTTTTTACTAGTTTCTATTTCAAGGCAAGTTTTCCTGTTCAATTCCGCTGTCGATTGAAGACCTCATTTTTAACTTGCTGATACCAAAAGTTCTACATTTGAAACGCTCTTAATTCTGTTCTTTGTTTAAATTTCTGAAACTATTTTTTCTGTTTGGTTCTTTCATTTTGAATGCTGTATTTTCCATCTAGTCTACTGGTCAGTTCAAAGTTTTGTTAACTTTTCATTCAATTTTTTACTCAGGAGTTGTTCTGCTATGTTTTTTCGTTGTCAAACAGAATTTTGTTTTGTTTTACTCATTCTTGCCGATTTTTTAACATTGAATAATTTTTTTGTCTTCTGCAAGCTAGTTTTGTTCTTCAAGATTGCTGGTCAAGCTGTTTCTAAACAGCAGGTGCTGAGGAAAGCAAACTAGACAGTCTATATCGAATACCCAAAACTGAAAATAATTCTATTTTTTTACATGAAGCACAGTATTAGACGCGCGGTATTTGTGTTTCGTTCTAATTAACCTTGGTTAACAGATCTAATACTTATTGTTATTGATACTGATTCATGTCGTTAATAAACAGTTAATCCAATATTTTTGGCGCTTTGCCGTCTATGTTTACATTTTCTGTTTCTTTGCTTCAAGTGGACCATGAAACCAAGATTGGCTCGCAGCAGAATTTTTCTTTGGAGTTTTTCTTCACAAGGTTGGGTTTGGAAGACTTGAAAAGCTTGAATTCTCAACAATTCATAGTTTTAACGGAATTTAATTTTTTGATAGCTGTTGATTTTTTTCTGCCTCTGCTTGACTTCTATGTCAAGCAATTTTTACTAGTTTCTTTTTCAAGGCTAGTTTCTTTTCAATTCCACTGTCGATTGAAGACTTCGTTTTTAACTTGCTGATACCAAAAGTTCTACAATTGAAACGCTCCTAATTCTGTTCTTTGTTTAAATTTTTGAAACTGTTTTGTCTGTTTAGCTCTTTATTTTTGCTTGCTCTGTTTTTTGTCTAGTCTGCTGGTCAGTTCAAAGATTTGTTAACTTTTCATTCAATTGTTCAGACTGTACTCAGGAGTTGTTTTGCTATGTTTTTTCGTTGTCAAACAGAATTGTGTTTTGCTTTACACAATCTTGCCGATTTTTCAAGATTGAATCATTTTTTGTCGTCTGCAAGCTAGTTTTGTTCTTCAAGCATGCTGGTCAAGCTGTTTCTAAGCACCAGCTGCTGAGGAAAGCAAACTAAGCAGTCAATGTGGAAAAACCAAATCAAAAAATAGTTCGAGTTTATTACATGAAGCTCAGTATTAGACGCGCGTTATTTTAGTTTTGTTATAATTAACCTTGGTTAACAGATCTAATACTTAATGTTAATGATACTAATTCATGTCGTTAATAAACAGGAATGTACTTAGCTACGAATCCAATATTTTCGGCAATTTGCCGGCTATGTTTACATGTTTTGTTTCTTTGCTTCAAGTGGACCGTGAAAGCGGCAGCTGCCACTGAAGATTGGCTTGCGGCAAATTTTTTTCTGTAGCTTTGTTCTTTACAAGGTCGGGGTTTGAAGAATTGAAACGCTTGAACCGTCAGCAATTCATAGTTTTTACTGAATTCAATTTTTCGATAGTTGTTGTCTTTGTCTGCCTCTGCTTGACTTCTATGTCAAGCATTTTTTACTAGTTTCTATTTCAAGGCAAGTTTTCCTGTTCAATTCCACTGTCGAGTGAAGACCTCATTTGTAACTTGCTGATACCAAAAGCTCTACAATTGAAACGCTCTTAATTCTGTTCGTTTAAATTTCTGAAACTGTTTTTGTCTGTTTGGCTGTTTCATTTTGACTGCTGTATTTTTCATCTAGTCTGCTGGTCAATTCAAAGTTTTGTTAACTTTTCCTTCAATTGTTTAGATTGTACTCAGGAGTTGTCCTGCTGTTTTTTTTTCGTTGTCAAACAGAATTTTGTTCTGCTTTACCCAATCTTGCCACTTTTTGACATTGAATGATTTATTTTGGTCGTCTGCAAGCTAGTTTCGTTCTTCGCGCATGCTGGTCAAAGTGTTTCTAAGCAGCAGCTGCCAAGCAAAGCAAACTAAACAGTCAGTATCGAAAACCCAAATCAGAAATTAAAACGAGTTTAACACATGAAGCACAGTATTAGATGCGCAGTATTTAAGCTTTGTTCTAATTTACCTCGATTACCAGATCTAATACTTATTGCTTATGATACTAATTTATGAATAGTCTCATTATTAAACAGGAAGTTACCTAACTACGAATCCATTAGCTCAAGCGCGGGTTTTAAGTTTTCTTGAAAAGCAATCATTTTTTATTTCAATCCCAAGGGGGTCACGGGAATCAATGGCGGCTGTTTTCCCGCTAATCTTTTGGATTTTGTGTTAAATTAATTTATAGGGAAATTTTCCGTGAAAGATATTCAGATCTTAAAACTGAAATTTACCAGATCGACTCTGCTAGCGGTACTTCCAGAAAATATATGTCTAACGTAGTGTAAAAGTAAAAAAAGTAATTTCAGAGCAATCAGTTTGCGCACATGGCTTAATCAAAACCCAAAGTATCGTGAAACCTTATATTTAGGTAATGAGTCACAAAGTTTCCACGAAGAAAGGAACTATGTTCTGATATGTAAATTAGTCATTGAGAGTTAAACCCACATCTTTCCTCCAAGATATTAGATAGAACACAAATATCTGTACATAGAAGCAGCGCTTTATTATGAAAGAGCTTACTTTTCTTCGAGAGACCATCATTTTCTGATTTTGATATGTTTTTCTAGATAACTCGACTCTCGAAGTGCCTCTTTCTCTATCACAGTGTGAACAATTAGACGAGAAAACACTGAAGACTTGGAACATGTATTCAAAAGGCATCGAATTGGATGTCAAAGCCTACAATAAGCGCCAATTTCTTGATCGAAATTACTTTATATACAATTGTAAAGCATCGGAAATGATGAAATATGTCAGTGCAACGCCCCAAGAGCAAAGTGAACACTTTTGCAAAGCAACGGAAAATTACTCAGCGTTACATAATTTTATAGTTTCCTGGTTTTCGAACCAGAGTAACGTTGAACCATTTGTAAAACATCTCAGCGCTGAAGAAAAGAAGGTTGGTGTTAATTATGAAGGAAATTCACGAGAAACGGGAAAATTCTGCCGATACAAAATCTGGCAATTCCTTTTTCGTCTTATGGGAGAGAAGGCTTTCGACATTTTTGACAATTCCGTGCAGAAAGTTGTAGCTGAAACAAAAGACAGCTCGCACAGGTTTCTGGCTGAATTTTGCTGTGGAGCTTTGCATGCGAGCAGATATTGGTCTTACGAGCAGTGTCAAAAATGCAAGGACTACATTCTGCCAATTTTTGATGCTAAAATGTCGGCGGTGAGTGACGATACAAAACCTACCTGGGATAATTTTTTCACCCATGCTTTGAAGGATTTTGACCCAATGCGGGTGCAGTGGTTTTTCGAATGGATTTTTGACAAGCTTCGAAAGACGATTCATGAGGACAAGTTCACAAAGCAAGGTGTAATGATGGCACAGACTATTAACCACATGATGTGTTACATGAGTTATGAGTCTAATTCTCTCAAGGAGAGGCACATGGAGTTCATGTTGGGATTTACTGGTAACCGCTTCACCAAGTACAGAGCTGTTGCATGCCAGTAAGATTTATTTCAATTTCTTTGATTAATTGTTCTTTAACAAAGTTTGAAGCAATCAATTTAGTCTTTTTATGAAACATTTTAGCTTCAAGGTTTTCGCTCAGAGAATGTTCTTTTACTTACTTACATGGGCAATATGACTTTTCCTCAAACGAACCTGCGATAAAATGGCTGGCTTCCGAGGGCATTAAGTCTGTGTAGCGGCCTTTGGTCCTGTGTAGGCTCTAAGTGTACGGTTCAACGAAGCTGCTGAGGAAGCAGAACTTCATGTTAATGAAGGCGATTTTGAATTTTGGTCAATTTGGACCCACAATTCTTTGGATCACTTTTTACGCGATAGGACTACTGATAGATTGAGTACTGGGCGCTCGATTAAGTTTAGTTACGGCAAGTTTTAGTGAGATTTAATAGTGATCCAAGTTCAAATCTAAGATTGTGATTGGCATCCAGAAGTAATTAACCTCCTGGGTAAAGGTGTTCGACTTTAGTTGCAATGGAATGTTCTCTTTTTATTGCTATAATCCTTAGGAGTGTGTCGAGCTGTCTGGCGTACTACAACCAACACAAATCATGGTGTATGTCCACACATTCTTTAATGGACACTAGGCACCTGTGTGAGGAGTTGTGGCTGCCTGTGGCGGAGAAGCTGCTGGATCCTTCATTTGAAGCACCTCTCTCGGCTGACGACAACAGTGCTCACTCCGAGTCTGCTATCCTCCTCAATAAAGTCAATTCTAGTGAGCTATTCTAGTGACAAATACACAACTATTTGCAATTGTTAGGATTATTCATTCACAAATCAAAACGCGATGTGAAATTGAGCGGTAATAAAACTTTGCGGGCCTTTCAAATGGACCATGTTTCAAATGGAAGACACGGAAATTTTGTATCAAATGGACGACAAAAGTATTTAATACATGAAAAATCTCAAAATCCAATGTCGTACATTTTAAACATCGACCTGTTGATCGGCCCCCTGAATTTTTGGCGCTAATTCTAATTCGTGTTTATGAAAATGGTGCACAAATTTTACGTTTGAACCGTTATCATTTGTTTTCTCATTAGATGCGAATTACTCTCGCACTTTTCATCTTTGTGACACTCTCTATAATTGCAATTGTGTTGAATGTTGAATTTTTTGGAACCATCGTAACTAGGTTTAAACTGTTAAACTTCTACGCTTTTTGATGTCTATACCCTGTATAAAATTGTTGATAGGCCACGAAGGAAGTTGATTTTTCTGAAATGTCTAGTTTATTCTGAAGACTTATTTCAGTTGCACAGATCGTGTCAACCCTACAGAACTATTCCTGCTTCTATCACCGCTCTGCATCTGCATATGTGTATCCTCTGCTTCCCTACATTGCTCTGGTGGATGGGCTGGACCCTGAACCAGACCATGTGAAGATTGCAACCCAAACGGTGCAGAGGTGTGCTCTGGCACCCATGCTGGACCCGAGCTCTTTGGGATTATTGGAGGCGAGCATTAAGAAGGTGAGGGGGAATACTTGTGTTGATATTTTGAAACCTTGTTCGATTACTTTTCAGCAAATACTTAGGAAAATGTTTCAATGTTATCAAAATGGGTGTAAACTACATGGTTAGCTTGATATGGACTTTTCCCGCATCTGATGAAAAAAGATGCGCGCACTCTATGGTAGCCCATTTTTTTCCAATAATTTTCCGATTTTTTGAGCATCCTTGACCAACATGTTTTAGCTTTAGAGCCTTGTGCCTAGACTTCAACTAGTTATAAGAGCTCTTTTTTGGGAAAAAATCGATGCTTGAAAGCTGGCGTATTTTCAGCTATTTTTGCGGTTTCAAACATTTTGTGGCTTTTGTTTAATTTTACCTGTCGTTTCTACAACTACATAATTAATTTTAAGACCTTTTAACTGTGTTTTGCTGACTTGTCGAGGTTTTTTGTTGAGAAATTGCGAAAACTTGGAAAATATCCAAGCTAAAAATTTATCTCGCGATGATTCCAAACAGGAAATAAACTCTTTTATTTGCTTCATCAGTGTTTGAACTCAGTTTTTGGAATAGGTATGCGCAAAATTGTAGAATATTTTTCAAACGTGTTCCTAACTGCTGTCAGAAAAAGCTTTCCAAATTATTTTTAATTGCTCTCAAACGAAGTTTGTAGCAATTATATTAGTCCTGTCGGTCTTTTTTTATGCAATTTTTCGCTTGACCGATTTTTCGTCTGACGCTTTTGACTTTTCGTCCTCCAAAACCAGATAAACAGGTAGCGCCCAGGCATTAAGTGCTCTTAGAGCCTTCTTCAGCTCTGTTTCAGCTCAAACTGTTTTGGAGACTTATAATTATGGTGTGAAGAGCGGTTCTTAGATGTTGAAGACCCCCTCCACTATTGCCCCCCATCCCCCCACCGCGGCGCTGTTGCCCCCACTCGACTGTTTCCACCCCGATCAGAACCCCCCATGGCTAGTTACTGACGAACGACCGCTCGCTAAAAACGCAAATTTATACAAATTTTCACATTTTTTTCAAGCTTTTTGAAAATTTTTGTCATTTTTGTAAAGCTTATGTCACATTTTTGAGTTTTATCAACCCTAGATGTCAAGAAGCCCACTCTATGGTTTTATAATAGGTTACCGCACAGTTTCTAGTGGTAATAGAATGGTTTCAACATTTGAACTTCGCGAATTTTTGCAATTTTTTGAAAAAACTTGCAAATTTTTTCAAGGTTTTTAAAAATTTTTGTCGGATTTTAGGTTTATCCAGCCTCAAGAGCCAAGGAGCGTCCTGTAGGATTTTGGTGATAGGTTAATGTTTAGTTTCTAGACGCAATGGAACTTTTTTCAAGATTTTAACATCACGAATTTTAGCTTTTTTTTGAAAAAAATAGCATTTTAAATTTTTTTTTAACATTTATTGTCATTATTCGAGATTTTTCAGCCTCATGGTTCAGAAAACATGCTTAAGCGTTTTGTAATATGTGGCTGCGTAGTTTTTGGTGGTAATGGAATGGTTTTCAACTTTTTTTATATCGCAAATTTTATCGATTTGTTTTTATAAAACTTGAAATTTTTCAAGTTTTTTTGACATTTTTTTGTCATTTTTTAGGTTTTTCTAGCCTCAAGAGCCAAGCAACCTCCTCTAGAAATTGATAACAAATAATTGTCTATTTTTTAGTTGCAATAGAGTGTTTTTAAAGATTTTAACATTCAATGAGTTAGCATTTTGAAAAATTTTTTGACAATCTTCATGTTTTTTTGAAATTGTGTCATTTTTTTGAGGTTTTTTCATTCTCAAGTGCCTAGAAGCCTCCTTCTAGTTTTGATACTAAGATGTTTCTTAGTTTCTAGAGTAAATGGAATGGTTATCTTCATTTTAATGACTCCAGTTTTAGAAATTTTTTGATAAATGTTAATTTGTAAATTTTTTGAAAAATTATTATCGTGTTCCAAGTGTATGGATCTTTATGAGCCAGTGAAACTCTTTAGGGCTTGAAATAGGCATACTAGATGGTCTTTTGAGACCATGGAATGGTGTTCTGAAGATATTAATATCACGAATTTTTGCAAGATTTTGTTAAAATTTGCAATTGTTTTTAAAATTTTTGAATATTTTTGTCCTTTTCTGAGTTCATTACTGGCCAACGAAGCTTTTTAATTCTTGCAGATGGGTTACATGACAAAAATCCAGAGACAAAAATGTTTTTGAACATTTTCTTCACTGCGAAATGTGGAAACTTTTCTTTGGAGTTTTGCACTTGCAGTTTTTTTCTATATGGTTAAGTTACTAACAAGTTTAGAAAACTTGAAGTTGTAGAGTCGAGTATCATCATGGAACGAATTCCTAGGTCTCTCTCGCTCTCCTCTCTGTGTTGGCTTGCGTTTCTTTCCTTCTCCTTCTCGCTCACGTTTAATCTCTCTCTCCACCTCTCCCTCTCCGCCTCCCCCCTCTCCCCTCCCCATCTCCCCTCTCCCTCCCTCCTTCCCTCCCTCCCTCCCTCCCTCCCTCACTCTCCCCCTCCCCCCTTAATTCTTTTGTTGTTGATGCCGCACTTCAGCGGCTGTTATGTGGCGTGATGTCATCCTCTATTACCCTAATCTCAGGCCCCTTCAATCAAGCTAAAGCCAACCTCACTAAACAGTGGCTAGGTACTGACGAAGCCAACCGCTCGCCGGTCGTTTGAGAGCAATTCGCCCGACGTTAGTCGGTTATGTTTTGGTTCTGTTATTTTATGAGATTTTTCGTCTTCTCTCTCACGACTCTACATTTGTCTATATATCATGAAGTTGGATGTGTTCCCCCTCCATTTTAATTGATTCCACCCAATTCAAATTTTGTGATGAATTATAATGTGCACGTGAAATAAAGCGCACCTGCCTCCTAGAATGTAAAAGTTATGTACCCATTAATGTGGTGCAGAGACTCAAAAAATATATCACCGAATTTAATGAAAGCTCTTTCCAAAATTGCTTTTTAATCAAAGCTAGGAGCGTTGAATTCACTGTGACCATAATAAAGAAACAGAGTAAGTGTCACGATAATCCCCAAATTTGTGCTATTTTGTGCTTCTTTGCGCCAAGTTGATTACAGGCCAGTTTTCTGTAAATATGTGAAGACACATTTTTGAAGCAAAAGAATCAGGGGACAGCCATAGCCGCTCGAACTGTGACTGCACGTCAAAAGATGCCAGTTATCGAAATGAATAGACCATTTTGGTATCAAAATCTGTAAAAAAGTACTGACCGTTTTGTTTGTTGTAAACCCCCCCCCCCCCCCCCCCAAAAAAAAAAAAAATAAAAAATAAAAAAATAAAGACAGCCCTTAATACAATTGAAAATCCAATTAGGTTTTAAAACCACATTGAGACCAATTATAGCCTCGCTATTGCTTTGAAGCTTTAAAATATGTAATATTCAGTTACATTGAGGCTATGATTGCAGCCGAATGAATTTTAACTTAAAATACGCGTTTCGATATTTATTGAAAAGACATTTAACTTGATTGCTGATGTATGCATATGTCCCAAAAAACTCCCAAAAGTCCAGAAAAATTGATCGAAAAAGTTGATTTTGATGCGAGAAATGTAAAATTTGGCGAAATAAGCTATGGACGAGGTTTTTTTCTCCCAATTTTTTAAAATTTCTTTTTTGAATTTTTAAATTTCTCACTTTTTCAATATAGAGCAAAACCGGGACTGGCAAGGAGGCTTGACCCCCGTAAAAACAGTCCCCTCTATAAACAAAGACAGAATAGTGTGCCTCATTTAAGCTGTATCCGAGCAGGTACGGTTCGGCCAAGTGACCTTCGATGATATGGCAAAACATTTTTTTTTCAAAAAAGCACGGTAGCCGATGTAACTTTGGACCAGTCAGCAACTACAATGAGCGGCAAACACCTGCTTATGTTTGACCACTTGCCGAGAGGCAAAACTCCTGATCGCTCTAGATTGATGATGCATGCAATGTCATTGGAAAGGTTGCTAGTTAATTAGTCGCATTCAGCCTTTGTGGTTATTATTCAGGATTTCACAGCATTGCATGTCTTCAATGGTTCTTAATGCAAGGGGCCAATAACTGTTGCTTCAGGCACTATGTTGAGTTGATTGGTATTGACTGTAACTATTTTAGATGAGTGGTGTTGATGCCCCATGGCGCAGCCGGAGATTGGTCCTTGTGTTTTTCCAACAGCTCGCTCTTTCAAACCTCTTCCTACTCATGCAACCATCCTCATCTCAACTGTCCACTCCAGCTTTAAATAATGGGGAAGCACAGAAGTTACCTGGAAGGCAGTTACTCGACACAATTCAATCTGTCATCATCAAGTTACTCAAGGACGATAAATTAGAGGTATGAAGGAATCGTTTGTTTGCTTATCAGCGAAGTTTTGGTGTACAGTAATTTCTGCTTTATGAGCTTATTACTGTAATCGGCACCACAATTGATAAAGCTCGAATTGTAAACTAATCAAGCATATACAGCGCTTAGCTGAATTTGTTACTAAAAGAATGTGATAATTTTTGTTCGCAGCTCCTGTTTAATAGCCGCGAAGAGATATCGGCTATTATTGGGGACATCGTGGTTTTTTTACTACTCGAAGAGGAGTATTTGTTTTTTCAGTTTTTTTTTTACCGGAAGTACTATTTGTTCAGGCGGCGTTTTGACCTAATAGTGAAAGTGAGTAAAATTGACGCGTGAAGTAATTTTTTATGAGCGAGAAAAGTTTTTTGTTCATGCGCTGCGTTCAGTCAATGACTTTTTGACTTTGAAAAGAGTTTTTGAGAGAATGGAGCATATGGATAACAAGTTTTTAGCCGTGTTTTCGTACATCTGGCCCAATTTTTTTTTATTGTAACTTGCTTTTCGTAGAAGTAATTTTTGCTGTGCTGCATGGTTATGCTGGGCTGCATTGTTATGCAACCATTTTAAAACAATGCCACAAAATGTTTCTGAGAGCTTAATAATGCGTTTCAAGTGCAAAATTGGCCCATTTTTCTCAATTTTTTCGTCTATGTTTATTTTTTCAGTTAATTTCTTGATGTTTGGCTCTTTGAGCGGAGTTTTTAAACCAAAATGCTAAATATTTCATAGTATTGTTGATTATTCCTGAATTGGATGCCTCTTTTTGACGTGAGGTGTTTTTGTAATCAGCGGCGGCTATTTTCCGGCAATCTGCCGGGTATGTTTTTCAAATTGTTTTACTATTTCGCAATTGAGTTGTTTTTACTTTTTACTGAGACAGGAAGATGGCTATGTATTGTAATCTTCTTACACCCCAATTGCTTAATGACAAAAACTCCATGCTTTTTACCTAATTTTTGTTTATTTTAATAGTTTCCAATTTAGTTTTTTGATTTTTCAGAAATTGTGAATTATTTTTTTTAAAGCCTTTTCACAATGTATGTGTTCTCCATCTTCTAGCATGTTTCTTTCTAACTTTCTCTTAAAATCTTCAGTTTCATTTGCTTTGCCTTTATTAAATTTAAAATTATTGATTTGAACTAATAATTTTTGTCTTTCCATTCAATTTTTTGTTTGCAGTTGATTTTAATAACATGAAATGGCACCGAGGTGTTGCTAGCTTCACGTTTAAAACTTTTGAACAATACTCTTTTTCTGCGAATGTTCTTAGAACTCGGTTTTTTGTAACATACTATTTTTTTGCGTTGGAAAAATGTTCTGTCTATGTAGTCTTTTTCTTGAATAATTTCGATCTGATTCATTTTCTGGTCATTGTTTAGTTTTATAGCGTTCATTTTGATTTAATGCGACAACTAATATTTTTAGTTAAACCGACAAAGTTTATTCAATTTCCAAATGTTTGCTCTTTTTATATTGTAAAATAGTGTTGCGCTTGAGCGAACTTACGGAAATTGATACATTTTGTGTTATTTTTTGGCCATTTCTTGCAGTATTCAATTTTTCTTCCAAAACAAAGTTTTGGGAGCCTAATATGGCTTGATGTTTGCTGCTTACGTACTTTGGTGTTAAATAGCCGCCTCAGCCTCTCGACCGACTATTATAGCACTTCTATTTTTTAAAAAAAATTTCGTCTTAAACTTTTTCTCTTTACCTTAGTTCACAGCTTATTCAACATTTTGCGTGAAATTTTTTCGACTTCTCTAGGTTAGTTTCACTTTTTTCTCGTTCTGCTAAATGTGTTTTTAGACAGCAGTTGCTCAGCAAATCAATTCCAAAGGAACAGAGTCAGTATCAAAAAGCTAAATCAGAAATAGAAACGGGATAAACCCACAAAGGACAAATTTAGATGCCCGTTACTCGATCTTTGTATTAGTTTTTTCTCTTCTTTCAATCCCAATCCTGGTTACGGGAATCAACGTCGGCTGTTTTTCGGCAATCGGCCGGGTACCGGCTGTTTTTCGGCAATCGGCCGGGTACGTTTTCAATTGCGTACAGAAGGTTTGGATTGTTTTATATATAGGTGGAATGTATTTTTTTTAATTCTGTTGGTTTTATGGGCTGCCTTCATTTTTTGACTGATTTTCTCTCTTTGTCACCTTGTAAGGAAGTAGTTGATTTAGAAGGCAATTTTTTTACGAAGACTACTCTTCGAGCCGTTTCCGGAATTCTTCCGGCTATGTTTTTTTAATTCGGCTCCATCGATGATTCTTGCGACCTGACTTCTTGAAATTGACTTTTTCACTTTCTGATTTCTACTGCTTTGCAGTTAAAATTTGTGTGCGTCATTTGTTCTGCTTTTAGGTCAATTGCGTGACTTACCTCACTAAAAAATGACTTCTGAACTCACTTATGGAACTCCAAATTTTACGAACAGTTTCTAACTAAAGGTCAATAGTGTGCATTCAAGTAGTGCCAAACGTATAGGCCCTAAGTCTTGAGTATTAGAGTCTTGGGATTTGATTTCGAATATTAGCTTTGAAAAAGCTCTTTTAGGGTTTTTTCCTTACAGAGCGTATGTGTCTCATAAAAATGAGAGTCCGAATTTAACCCAAAAAGTTATTGATCTATTAAAAGACTGGTGGTCAATTTGAATCTTATTTCTTTAGTTGTTTCAATTCATGGAAGGCCACAAGCGTCTATCGCGGCTATTTTCTGCCGGCTATGTTTATAGAAAGGAAATGAAATAGAGAAATTTAGGTAGGAAGATTGAAAAGATTTTTCTACAAATATTGAGAAAATAAGTTGAATTGTTGTTTAAGGTACGGGAACTGGCTTGCAGCACTCTTAGTGGGTACATTCACTGTGGAGTCATCCGAGTGGACCGGTCTCTCATCCGCAAGTTCACAAAGCTCAGGGCTTCAAAACTCAACAAAGCTAACTCTGTTAAGTCGACAATATCTGCATCCAGTGAAAAGGAGAGCACACAATCTTACAATGAACAAACTGCCAATGCGTCATCATTGAGCAGTTCATCATCTAACAGTGCATTAGTGCAGAGACACGCTGGCGTGTTGGGTTTGAAAGCGTGCATTAATGCTTATCCGTACAGTGTGCCTGATTGGATGCCTGGTGTGTTGATGTCATTGGCTGATCACGTTTGTGACCCAACGCCTATTGAGGTAACCTTCTAAAGCAAACTTTGAGTACAACGACACAAAATTAGTAGTCTAATTTTTGCTGAGATAAAATTATGATCTCAGTAGAGCGTGAGCATCAAAGAATTATGATTTCCAGAACAGTCCAGAAAATCGAAGAAAGTAATTGTTAATCTCAAGTTGTGAACGAAAGAAAGCAGATATGGAAATTGCTCTGAAACCTGGCTGTCGAATCTTCTCGATTCCATTTTTATTTAGCGAATTATATAATTTGGTGCTCCTGATTTGCCACGCGAGACATGTATATTACGACACCATTGGTACTTTATGTTACCAATGCGTACTAGAGTTGACACTAGCTTATGACGAAGCCAACCGCTCGATATTCGTTTGAGGGCAATACGCCCGACGTAAGTCGTTTTTGTTTCATTGGTTAGAATTGTTTGCAATACAGTGATTGGTGCTTTGTGTTGAGGAAATAACGCTCTGTGAGTTTTAGGGTACAGTGCGGGACACCCTGATGGACTTCAAACGGACACACCACGATAACTGGACAAAGCACAAGGAGTCATTCAGTGAAGATCAACTCAACACCCTCAACGACATCCTCATTTCTCCTTCTTACTATGTCTAACAACGCTATTATAACTTATATCTGATAATCAACCATATTCTAGTAATCTCGATGAATATCTTAATTTAACTGACTAATGAATTGCTATAAATGGCAATTTTTTTGAAGTTAGTGTGCAAATATCCATGTTGTTGATTAAATATTCCGTCTAGTTAATAAACTGGCTCATCGTTAGTCTGTCGAATTAAATGGAAATAATGTACTTTGATGCCAATACAATTCAAATATATCGTCACACATTTTTTCAGATCCTGAGAAGCTAGATCTAGCACAACTGGAAAATTCCTTTGTTAATTTTTTGATCTTCAGGCTGCAGGTTTCAAAATTTGTGTTTTGCGTTTTGATCCGATAGGACATCAGGGGGTCAATGGTAGCTGCTTTCTGCCGGCTACGTCTGTTCTTTTCCCGAAAATTTTTGGAACCATAAATTGTTATCAAAAGTAAATAATGTATATGTTGCTTTGCTTAATAATAGCCACCGTCAGCCTCTCAACGGTTACTGTTTAGGCGCTCTCCCTTTGTAACAATTAAAAGAATTTGAATTGTATTGGGGCGATGTCTTGTTTACGACTCGAAGAGGCGTTACGGTTTTTAGTTGTTAATAGCCGCCCTCATCTTCTCAGCCGGCTATTATAGCGCTCCTAATTTTATTTTTTTTCCTATTCATTTCATTAAAAGGCGTGAAATGCTCATTTTGCCGCCTTTTCAACATTTTGCGTGAAATCTTTTTGACTTCTCTAGGCTAGTTTCTCTCTTCTCTCATTCTGCTAAAAGTGATTTTGAACATCAGTTGCTCAGCAAAGCAATTCAAAATGAACAGAGTCGGTATAAAAAATGGAAGTCAGAAATAGAAACGCTCCATTGTTTTGATTGATTAATTGCCGCAAAAATATTCCTTGCAGTTATTTTGAATTACAAGTGTGCTTGGTAACCAAATAATTCTGTGCTATGTGATCAAATTTGATCATTTTTTTAAGAAACAACCAAACTAAAATTTATAATCCTGGGATTAAATTTCACCTTTCAAAATATAATATTGATTGATAAATGCTATTTGCTGATATTTGAAATAAAAAAATTGAGGGTTCCGTAAGCTATCAAATGTAAAATAACGTTTCATGCCTCGTTTAAAATAACGTTATTTCTTTCCAGTGAAATAAGTATATTGTATCGTATGCTGCTTAATTTTGATTACAGTTTCGGTTTTTTCGTCTAAAAATTGAGCTCTATAGCTACTGTACGACTTTTTCCAACAAATTGTCATGAGTCAGAGTCAGTATAAAATGAACAGAGTCAGTATAAAAAATTGAAGTCAGAAATAGAAACGGGATAAACCCATAAAGCCCAATTTTAGATACCCGCTATTTGAACGTCGTTCCTATAAGTCTTATTTACCATCTCTAATGCTTCTTGTTATTGATACTAGCCCCTGTAGCCTCTCTCTAAGAAACAGAAGTATGTTCAACTACGAAATGCCATCAAAATAAATCGGACTTAAAAAAATGTTTTTTTTTACAAAAATCTTTTTTTTCAATATCTTCTGTTATTTCAATCCCAATCATGCTTATTGGAATCAACGGCGGCTATTTTCCGGCAATCTGCCGGGTATGTTTTTTTGAGCGAGCAAAGAAACAGCAAATTCAGGGCGTACATAAAGTACATAAGAAAAAAGTTATTTCAATGAGAGTTGACAAAAAATGCAAAATTCTTCCCAAAAATGCCAAATTCTTTCCGGAGACGACCAATTCTGGAAAATAAATACCCAATTCTTGCCAGAAAACACTAAACTCTTAACAAAAATACGCAATTCTTGCCACAAATACCGAATACTAGCAACTAAAAATCCAATTGTTGCCAGAAAACTCACAATTCTTAATAAAAAAAACCCAATTCGCCACAAAATACCAAATTCTTGCTAAAAATCACCAATTTCCTGTCCAAAATAGTCAACTTTTGCCAAAAGCTGCCCAATTTGTGCATAAGAATACTCAATCCATGAGTATTCAAAAATGCCCAATTCCGGCTACAAAAATAACCTAAGGTGTGCTAAAAATAATCAAATACCCATACTTGTCAAAAAAACCCAATTTTTGCAAGTAGAACACAATTTATGTAGTAAAATACCGAACTTATAAAATTATGCCCATTTCTTGCCACCATCACCAACTGCATCTTAGAAAATACCCAAATTGTGCTGAAACTACCCAATTTTGGCATAAAGTACGCAATTACGAAAATTACTATAACGTCAACGAAACCAAATTCCTATCAATTAATACCCAATTTATGCCCTAAGCTAATCAACTCTCTCAAAAATCCAATTCTTGGGGAAAAACAAACGGCTTTTGATCAAAGAATTCCCAATTCTTGCTAAGAAAACAAAAATTTCCGGATCCAAAATCCCCAATTCTTGCAAAAAGACCAAATTTTGACCAAAAAACCCATTTCTATTGAAAAAGGAATATCGGAAAAAAGTACCCTGTATTTAACTAAATTTGACCTAACTGTTACGCAATTTACCCGAAATAACTATAATTTTCCAATTTTCACCACAATTTTCCAAACTTTGCCCAATTTGAAGAAATTTTTGTCCAGGGTTTACCCGAAAATAACCCAGTGTCACCGAGAAATGACCAAAAAATTATCATGACCATGATCAGGACCAATGCAGACAATAATGAAACATTACCAGATTTCAGCTCTTTTTTCGTAAGTGCTTTTGGCGTTGCTATGATAAGACCCATCCATACGATAATCAGCTATGATCAGACCTAAACTTGTTTTTCAGCTGAAATAAGCGTATTTAAAAAAATAAATTCAGCGCATAAACGTTACATAAGAATGCCCTGAAATGTGTTGAAACGCTCTGGAAATTTGTAAGAGTGTGCTGGAATGCGCTTATTTTTCAAAAAACATCTGCGCAAACCTTATAATATTGCGCTGAAATGTTCTAAAGTGCTCTGGAACTCTGTAAGAAATGCGCTGAAATTTCAAAGTTTTTCCTACAAAGTTCCAGTGCATTTCAGCATATTCCAGCGCATTATTTTGTATGGTTTTTGCCCTGATTTTTTGAAAAATTAGGGCTATTCAGCACATTTCTTAAATAATTTCAAAAAATTTCTCGGCTTGCGGAAAGTTTTAAAATTTCGTGATAACCAACGCTGTAGAAAACTATTTCGTTTATGAAGAAACCTGGAGAAAGATATCAGGTTACATTTATGGTCTAAAACAAATTGATAAATAATGCATGTTGTTGACGCATAATTCGTGCTGGTGTACAGTACGAGGGACAAAGAGCACAGACAGACCAGAATGAAGAGAGAGTTCAGGAAGGACTTTTTCAGGATTATTCAGAGAATGGGCATTCAACTAGAACAGGTACTCATCAGCATCAACCCCTCAACACAACTTGAAACGTCGTTAATTTTATATTCTAGAAGTTGGGCTCCCAAATTTAGGTTTTGCAAAAAAAATTATTGGCGAATCACGCTGGACATGTTTATTTCGTCACCAGAAGGCGCCCGCATCTTTAACCTGCGAATACGGTACAAACGGTGACTTTAGGTGAGGTTAAGTGTTTTTAACGGTTAAGTTTTTTGTTCATAGCATTCACCGCAATTCTTCCATTTTAAAAAATTTTTAGAGCTGACAACTCGAGTTGTTGACACTTCGAACGTACAGTACTGAAGTGTTATTTAGCTATTGCATATAAAAATCATATATATCTTTATATATCCTAGTCGCACTCAACTCTAATTTTCTGAAAATCTAAAGTGCTCTGGAACTCTGTAAGAAATGCGCTGAAATTTCAAAGTTTTTCCTACAAAGTTCCAGTGCATTTCAGCATATTCCAGCGCATTATTTTGTATGGTTTTTGCCCTGATTTTTTGAAAAATTAGGGCTATTCAGCACATTTCTTAAATAATTTCAAAAAATTTCTCGGCTTGCGGAAAGTTTTAAAATTTCGTGATAACCAACGCTGTAGAAAACTATTTCGTTTATGAAGAAACCTGGAAAAAGATATCAGGTTACATTTATGGTCTAAAACAAATTGATAAATAATGCATGTTGTTGACGCATAATTCGTGCTGGTGTACAGTACGAGGGACAAAGAGCACAGACAGACCAGAATGAAGAGAGAGTTCAGGAAGGACTTTTTCAGGATTATTCAGAGAATGGGCATTCAACTAGAACAGGTACTCATCAGCATCAACCCCTCAACACAACTTGAAACGTCGTTAATTTTATATTCTAGAAGTTGGGCTCCCAAATTTAGGTTTTGCAAAAAAAATTATTGGCGAATCACGCTGGACATGTTTATTTCGTCACCAGAAGGCGCCCGCATCTTTAACCTGCGAATACGGTACAAACGGTGACTTTAGGTGAGGTTAAGTGTTTTTAACGGTTAAGTTTTTTGTTCATAGCATTCACCGCAATTCTTCCATTTTAAAAAATTTTTAGAGCTGACAACTCGAGTTGTTGACACTTCGAACGTACAGTACTGAAGTGTTATTTAGCTATTGCATATAAAAATCATATATATCTTTATATATCCTAGTCGCACTCAACTCTAATTTTCTGAAAATTCAGCGGTTTTCAGCGCTTTTCTTGCAAAGTTTCAGCACATTCAGGCGCATTTCAGCGCATTATTTTGTAAGGTTTTTCGACAAAAATTTTTTAAGGTTTTTGTAAGGTTTTTCGAAAAATCAGCGCAATTAAGCACATTTCTTACATAATTTTTGGAAAATTTCTCGGCCAGTGAGAGAACTAACGTTTTATCAGTAGATCCCATTTCTCGAAACAAAAAAATCACGAACATTCGTTGGCCATATGGAAACTGGTTGCTACGAAAAATTGCATTAAAAAGCCAACAGTTCTAATATAATTTGTACCTTGACTTGGTGATCATTATGGGTGAATATGCTTGATTTTTGGTAGTTTTCATATCCAAACAGAGATCATAAGTGATGTACAAAATCATAACGTATTTATCAGTACGCTCTTGCGTGGAGCTATAGAAATCATATATGATATTTATATGAAATAGCTAAATAACATCTTAGTACTGTACGTCCGAAGTGTCAACATGTTCGAACGACAACTCTAAAATTTGTTAATAAAAGTAAAAATTGTGATGAATGCTATGAACAAAAAATCAACCGTTAAAAACCCTAAACCTCACTAAAAATACCGTATTCACAGTTTAAGGATGCGGGCGCTTTAAGGATATATACAAACACGGCGTGAAATGATCGCTCCTGCTTTGAAATGTTTTGAACCGAAAATCAGATTATCAGATTAAACCAAAAATCAGATTTGTTGCCCTTTTTGTAAAAAGTCGATTAAACAGCAGAGTTAGTTAATTTTTTTGACAGGTCGTTCATCCCGTCTGGCATTGGTTATACACATGCAAACAGAAATATATGATACTGCACCCAGTACTATAATGAACGATGTATGGATTATAGTCATAAGAGCTACAAATGTCATTAGAGTCTGCCTCACGACATCCAATGCACCATTTGTGTAAACAGTTGCCTCCTTCATACTTCGAGCTGCCCTGGATTGAGAGAGAGCCGATCGCGAATCTATTTTGTCGGACAGCTCTGAAGCAAGCTCAATAGATTAATGATGAGTTGGATTGCTGAAGTTGATTAATGTTTTCACAAATTGCCGAAGAAAATAAATGAAGTGAGTGCTGGCTTCATTTATTTGAGGAAACTTAACCGACTGACATTGGCCTAAATTGTCGGGAGGGGGGAGGGGGTTCAAACTCTTAAGAACCGCCCTCCACGCCACAAATGTATGTCTTCAAAGCAGTTTCTGCGAATCGCATACTCAGAGTCTAATAAGTTGAAAGGCTTTAACAGAACTTAATACCATCCGGGCGTAACGTGTTTATCCCGTTTTTGAGGACAAAAAGGCAAATGGGGTCAGATGAAAAATCGCATGAGAGACAAAATGCATAAAAAGACCGCAGCGCTGTTAGAATTGCTGCAAACATTGTCTGAGAGCAATTGATAGATGAAGCCCAAAAACGATTGCACTATTCTTGCGATGGAGAATTTTTTTGTGCAGCCTTATGGTTCCCATTTTTGTCCTTTTTCTCTGTTTCTCTACTTTTTACGCCCTTTTTGCAGAATTGTAATTTCAGCAGAAGAGATGATAAAGATTGGCCTTTTAAGAGCTTCGTTCTTTCTTGGAAAGTTTTGAAAACGCCATCCAGGTTGTTTCTTTGTTGAGATATTCAATTCTCCAAAAATGACAGTAACTATGTGGAAGTAAACCAGGTAGCTCATTTGTGATCAGAAAAACGTATTCGCTTGAGAGAATAATCAAAGTTCACTCAAATAAGAATGAAAATTGACGTGAAAAAATTTGCTTGAATGAATTAGCAAGACGCTGATTTCAAGAAGTCGTAGGAGAAAAAAAAAACTAACATAGGGCCAAAAGCAGATTCACTCAAATTTACTGATTGTAGAATTCAAAACGAACAAAAGTAAACAATGGAGATTTTGTTAATTTTGACCCCTTTTTTTGGAGTTGTAATTTGTAAAAAAAACCGAAGTAATTTCTACTTTTAATTGAGTGTTCTCATTGTTTCAAAAGATTTGATGGTATGCAAATGATAATGATACATATGCTAAAAGACAGTTATTTGACATATTCTCCTTCGAAGGCTCAACTTAAATCCGCCGGTTTATCTAAGCCTCAATTATTCACTGCCGTAATAGTAAATCGGAATAAAGAGAAGTTTTCTCTGTGGAAAAGAAGGTTTGAAAGATTTTTGAGATTTTTAAAGATACTTAAAGATACTACACATGTTTGAAATATAAAATGTACAATACATGACTCCTACTTTATCGAAGAGTGGCATTGATTTCGTAAGTTCTGATCTGGAACAGTGGATTCTGGATTCCTTCAGTCGGAGCAAATTTTACTGGGACTAATAGGAGAACCTGAATTTTAGAGATAAAAATAAAACAGAGGTAAAAAAAAAGTGAAAAGCAAGGAAAACTTTGATTAAAATATCAAAATTTAGCCAGTTGAAATGAAAATCGTATTTTAATTTGAGATTTCCTTTAATTTCTTTTAACTCCATTTCGATTAAAAAGCAGTTTGCCACTCAGATGGACCGGAATTACAACCGAAAGAAAATATATAGCTAGAGATCCAAAAAAATAGCCAAAAACGTAAGTCACTCGAGCGATCGATCTAGCAGAAGTACATTCTAGAAAAAACAAGGAGGCTCGGTAATGTGCGTTCGCACATTAAGTTCCGACCCCGCTCATCTACATTTTTCACTTAATTGTCTACCAAATGAGGAAGAGAAAAAAATTAACATATCAACATATCTTCAGACAAACTACTAAAATAATAAAACAATCTTCGCTAGAGGGCCTATGAGACCTGTGGTTACCATAATATGACTACCAGCAAAGACGGCAAAAAAAATCAAATAGTTACAAATATTAATTACGACCAAAACTGCTTTTCCATTTTTTGAAAACCAATAATAACCAAACCAAAATGGCATCAGATAAATTTTCTTTTAAGAAGATTAACCGGTACATTTTGGAACAGAACAGAATATGGGACTTTTCAATGCGACTTGGCAACAAGTCGACTAGAGATGAGCAAAAGCGGTAAATGCTTATTAAAACATTGCTTTTCTAAAAAAAGAAATAAATTCGAACTGATTAGAAACATTACGCATCAGATGAAATCATTTAGAGCCTATAATACCTCAATAGAGAGTGACTGAGGCCTTTCATTATCCAGGCTACGTCATACGACTACAAAAAGAACGACAAATACAGGCAAAAACGAAAAATTTGCACGAAAAATTATACAGGAAAACGATGTCCCCCAATCAATTAATTAGTAAGCTGATCACTAAAAACAACAAAAATTTTCGTTTCCAGGTGACAACAATTGTAAGTCAAATGACGCCCATTATTGTGATACGGAAAAACCTACAAAAAGGGGGCAAATTTGTAAAAATCACGAAAAATGGTTTTACGAAAACTGGTTGTTCCAAGAAGAAAGACCATTTGAGGAAAATAAAGCCGTTATGAAGAGCAAATGGAATTTCGAAAGATAAATGATATGAATTGTATTTTGAGATGCTTAGCTACGATTTAGTAGAAAAAAAATTGGCAGATCTCAAAAATTTATCTCTTTTTTTTTTAAAAACAAGTATTTTCAAAGTTCATAGTCAACAAAAGCTTTCGACTAAAAGAGTAGACACTTTGTCTTGCAACTACTCGGAAAACTAATTGCGACTGTTATTAGTGAGACTAAATCATAAGACTATAAAATAACATTAAATACAAGCTGAACTAATAAGTTTCACAAACAACTTTACGAAACCACAGTTTTGAAGCCTTTAAATTTATAAGATATTAACCGCGAGAATATATCATTTTCATTTGCGTCTCCTGTGATCATCATAACATCTTTTTGAAAAACAACTTTCACAAAACGACCACAAAAAAGCCACAAAAACTAAAAAGCATCTAAACTTCACAAATTTCTTGTGAAACAAATAGTCTAAGTCCCGAAGACATCATTTAAAAAGTTTAAACAACAGAAAAATTACTGTATGATTCAACAAAGAATTAAAAAAGCTCTAAATAATGAGATTATATTACGAAAATGACACATTGTAAAATTCGAACAAAAACGCAAACCAGAACAAAAAGGGATGAGTTGAAGAAAACTTTTAATCTTTTTTTAGAAATAAAATTCGAAAGTCAAAACAGCCATTAGTAATTTACCGATATCTGTTATTTAAGTTCATTTGTTTACCTATATTTGGCCACTGAGACCTTTAATTACACAATATTTGTCATATGACAACAAAATATAACAACAGATAAAGGGCAAAAATAAAAAAAAACTGTTACAATTTCTGCAAGAGAACGGTGTCGCAGCCCTTCAATCCATATGCTATGAAAACAAAATTATGTTGTTTCAATTGGTTTTTTTTCTGTTAGATTGTTAGTTATTTTGACGATTTACAAAAGAGACCAAAACAACAGCAAAAATGTGCACGTATGCACAAAAATCAGAAAATTTTAATGAAAACACGTAGTACCAAAAGCCAGAGAACCTTCTGTTAAAACAATCGACAACAAAGTTAGTTTTTGTTTTACAAGGAGGAAAGATTGACCTGTACTTACTGAGAAAAAACAAAATGTTGACTAAAATAATATAAAAAATTGACAAGTTCAAAAAATCACAGAAATTTCCTTAAAACAAATACATTCAATAACATAAGAGACATTAGGTAACAACCGAATGAATAGAAAAGGTTCTTTTGCATCTTTTGAGGAAAAAATTTAGATCTTTGAGTGGTTAAACTCAAAAATCTAAGAGACTTCCAAAAAAGTAACAAATGAAGGCAAAAGACAAGAATTCAGTTACATTTTACTAAAACCCTTCCTCAAAGCCATAATTACCCTTTGCTTCTCTAAATCAAACTGTATCTACATTCGGCCTCAAGTTTACGTAAATTTGAGCTGTCATTAACAGAGCCGTGAATAAAAATATTGTCAGTAATTATCATTAAAAAAACAAAAGCAATTTTTTTTGAAAAAAGGCAGCATCAAATTATTCAACCAAGTGTTCCAAGTGTTGGCGAATTAGACCAATTGTTGAGTGGAATTCTTCAAATATTGAACAAAAAAGATGCATTTTGTATTGTTATCGAGTTAAATCTGCAAAAAGGGCAAAGGTTTAATTCCAGAAGATTTTCATACGGTGCTTAATTGCAACTAGCGCTCTTTTTGAGATAAGGGAATCTGTGTTAAGGCTTCTAAATCAGTATGTCTGGCAAACTTTAACAAAGTGGACCAAAAAAGCATATTTTGTGCCATTTTTGATGAAAAAAGTTTGAATTTTGAAAATTTTCTCAAAAATTTTAGCCAAAAAAAACTTCAGTCAAACAATTCTGCAACGCTGTTCTATCTCTAACGGTAACAACAACACTCTGCCGTTAAAAAATTTGAACTTTTTTTGAATTTTATTAGCGAAATTGTGCCAAATTTTAGCCAAAATTACTGAAATTGTGAACAAAAACAGTCGAATGTTCACAAAATTTAAACCTCGATAACTCACTGTAAAAAACGAAAATCAAAAAATCTTTTTAATTCCGTATTCTACGCTGGACGGGCTTTTTAACGATACTACTCACAATTCTCTACGATGAATATATCGGTCGGCCAAAATTGACTGAACAAAAAAACCCAGTTGATTATATAGTTCCTCCCTCCCCACTAAAGTGGGCGTCGGAACAATTAGTCACGAAAAATTTTTGTACTAAAGAGACACACTACTACAAAAATTGGTTCAAACTTCAATCGAAATCAATTTGCAAAATTCTTACGACTTGAGGCTTTCAAAACGTGCTGTTTTGATAATTAGAATGCTTTTCTACGGTGCTTTATTAGTTTACTTTTCTGCAGCTGCGTATTGATGTTAACAGCTTCTTGATGTTAGCAAAAACATTTGGTTGCTTCTTCCAAATGGATTGGTTAGAAACGTTATGAGGAATTGCATTTAAGAGTACTCCCATTTCTATTCCATTTTAACAACAAAAGCATCGAAGAAACAAACAAGCCTCAATTTGGCCACAAGACTACTTCAAGTTACATTTTTTAAACTTACGAAGATAATGTTTTGGCAGTTTCAGATATCTAGCACAGGGGAAATTTTGCTTCTGCTTCCCACAGTCTCCTCTGGCCGAGTACACCTAAACGCAAGTCCCTCCAAAAGCTCTGTCAAGGTTTTTGCCATTTTCTACCGTTAAAAATTTGGGGTAACTAACGGTCAACTTTTTTTTGCTGACCAGCAATTTATAACGTTGGAGACGTCGGGCTGGGATTTAGCATGAGCTTAGTTTTCAAAGCAGTTCAGCAAGGAGGGCTTGGAGACCCACTGATTTTTACACTAATGGTTAAGTTTAAAAACATACAGTTTTGGGTTGTGCACATCAAACAACAACTGACAAAAAAATACTCAACCTGATGTCTAATGCAAATGTAACTATACTGCTGCCTATTATAAAGCAAGAGTCTATGATCATAAGGTAATTGCCTTAAAAGTCTGGGTTAAAGTTTCTTTGATTTCGCACTGTCTTATAGTACGATCCTTTTATGAAACCAAAGAATTCCTAAATGACCTGGTATGAAATCAAATAAACTTTATGATGGGTGACCCGAGTGGCCCATATTAACGGTTTTACGATTTTAGTTAGCCATTAGAAATCTATCTCCCAAAATGATCATTCCTTTCTTCGCTCTTGTTTTTGAGACTGATAGGTCCTGTTTATTAGTTCGTAATTGCATTGTCCGCGAGATAAATATCAAACAGGTTCACGATATAATTTTTTTTCCTAATTTCTCTGATTGCTGAATTCAATTCCACCCTATTTAAAACCTTATTTGGTCTTCGAGACTAATTCTGAACAACTATCGTATGATTATGAACGAATATCATTGTCAATCAAATTTTGTTACCTGATGGACACAGCCGAATTTCTCTTCCTTTTTCGGCAGGTGATCAGTGGCAAAGTAGGATCCAAAAGTTACATTTGCATCCCTTACTGATTGGAACACATAGCTGCCAATAAGTCGCTCAATTCCCAGGAAAGGTGATAGAAGCTCTGTATAAAAACTTGGTGAACGCAAAGTGAAAGCCAGCCGAAGTGAAAGTAAGCCGACTTAAAAGAGAGCCGAAAGTTGGCGCCAGTGAAAATGGCAGACGTACCAAAATATAGAAATTTTATTGCTGGCCAATCACAGTTGAGAAAATTGGAGTATTGTTTTCTGATTGGCTGATTGCTCAACAAATTCTACATGTTTTAAAATAGGATATGAATGTTAACGTAAAGTTGCTCAGAAATCGCGATAAGCCGAAAGCGAAAAAATAGTTTATATTGGGGGGAAACTGGTCTCAAGTTCGGTTGTGATAGTTTCATATCAAGTCCCACGGGCCGCTGAGGCATGGCCATGGCCCGCGAGGCATGGCCAGATGCGGTAAAAGATATCATCTAGAATTAGACTATGTCCAACTTAGGCTAATTGAACGCATAAAGGTATAGTGTTTTAAATTTGTCAACCAATCACATCCGTTGAAAATTCTATATTTTGGTACGTCTATTTGTTAAGACGTCATCCCGAAAGTTATGTAATAGTTATGTAATCTATCAGAAATAATACATTGTTAACCGTTACAATCAACACTGCGCTTTGTATTATATAGCGCATAATGTATTCCAATGCACCACAGAAACGAAAATACGTCTAGTTTTAAACATCTAATGGGTCCTCAGCAGACCGCTGTCCATGGCCATGCCTCTCATCCGCTGTGGGATGTAATCCGGAAACCGCGGGCTAGTTATCGTGGCGAAGCGCAAAGCGCGCCCACCGGCGCGCCAGGGGCAGCTCAAAATACGGGTTTCCCGAAACTTTTTGGCTAACTTGACCTCATTTTCAAAATTCGGCTTGCTTGACCGCCACCCGAAAACATGTTGTTCACAGCAGAAACGTAATTCATAAACATCACCGACTAATATCGGGTGAATTGCTCTCAAACGATCGGCGAGCGGTTGGCTTCGTCAGTAGCTAGCCACGGTTTAGTGAGACTAGCTTTAGCTTAATTGAATGGGCGTGTGTTAAGCGCAGCGGGGGGGGGGGGAGGGAGGGAGGGAGAGTGCGGGGGCGGGGGGGGGGGGGGCAACGGTGGGAGGGTTTTTTGCACGGGGAGAGTTGGTTAAAATAATACCACACGGTTTTCATTGCCCACTTGAAGTTATTAAACATCTTAGGTCGTCCTTTTAGTTTGATAACTTCTGGACAGCGATAACAACTATGCGCTAGGGGAGGGGGGGGGCTATAATGGGAAAGACACCAATTCATTCATTAAACTAATCTACAGATCTCAAATGCAGGGAGAAATTTATTTTATTGATCACCAACTTTTGTTTCCATATCCGAACTGGATTCCTTTTTCCTTTAACACCTTCATTTCGATTCTGTCGTGACCCACTGCGATGTCAAACTGACCCTCTTCCCCCATTCTCAGTGACTGGCAGAATTCACGAGCTCGGTTGAAGGGCAAATGTGTTTTCGTCATGAGAATTTCGCCTATCTTGGAGTACCCGTCTGAGTATTTGAAATGGTGGCGGTCATCTGGGTGGTCTAAAATTCCCAATAGTTTTAACTAACTTTCAAATTTCCATTCCATTCTAGAGAGACTCAAATTTGCGCTTTTTGACGTTCTTTCCAGGTTGAGGTCCTTGTTCAAAATGAAATATGAAAATACCCATCGGGACCAATTTTGCCAATAATAATATACAGGTAGACTGAAATCATCTATGATACAGATTTCGCCGCGTTCAAGTTTTAGGTTTGTTCGCATGCCCGCTCAAAAATCCTCATACGAAAATCGAGAAAAAACATAAACCGACTAATGTCGAACTAAATATTTGGATCTATTCTGTTTCGCCCCCCCCCCCCCCAGTGTTTTTTATGACCCCAAGTTACAAATTATATGTTATATAGCACATTACTATGTAAGAAAATAGCACATGCGCCTGGGGGTCAAAAAATTTATGCTCGCTAAGCGGGGGAGGGGGCGCAACAGAATAGATCCAAATACTTCTCAAACGACAGGTGGGGATTATAATTCAAAGGGTGGGGGTGTAGCTCAGAAAACTTTCAGATGGGTGCAAAGAAAACCGACACTGGAGTGGTTTGCATCCACAGACTCTCGGATGGTGGTTGTCGACCTTTTCAATAAATCTTAATTGGCTTTGCTATCCCGGGTGGGGGGGGGGGAGTGTTTTGTAGTCTGAATGGAGACGTGGGGACTCCTACTAAGATCCGGTAAAGAAAAAAAACTTAAAAACGGTAAAGATGACAGATCCGGTAAAAACGGTAAAGATGACAGATTGCCGGAAGTTAGCCGCGATAAAAACTTGCGGCCTTCTATGGAATTGAAACGACTAAAGAAATAAGATAGACAGATATACCACCATTCTCGTATTAGACCATTAGTTTTTTGGGTTACATTAAAACTCAAGACTCTAATATTCAAGAGTTAGGGCATATACGTTTGCCACTCCTTAGATGCACACTAATGATCTTTAACTAGTAAATTCAAAGTTCAATAAGTGAGTTGAGAAGTCATTTCTTTATTCAGATATAACATGCAAATGACCTAAAAGCAAAACGAATGACGTCACGCCCACAAATTTTAACTGCAAAATAGTAGAAGTCCATGAAATTGAAAAAAATCAATGTTTGCAAGAATCATCGATAGAGACGAGAAAAAAAGTGCGATCACCAGACCGTCTAGTGTCAATTATCCCGAGTCCTGAGCACTTTCCTTCTTTTTTTAATTTCGTGGTTCTTGTACAGCAGCTGAACTCCCTATCTATTTTTTTGTCATTGGCAAACTGAAATTTGGGTTTGAGTTCAATCATTGCTCCTCGAAGGGAGTCCAATATTTGCAAAGCGCCTTCACTCAGCGAAGCGTGTGTTGTTCAATTTTAAAGCAAACTTCTACAAAAAGATCACGACACTTAAATAGTAGCCCACAACATGTCACACCCAGCAGATCTTAAGCGAACTACATTTCTCGTTGAGCCCTTTTGGAAGAACCCTGCACTTGACCCAAAACTGAAGTGGGGAAAATAGAGAGTTAAACTAAAATTGTCTTCTAAAGAAGTTTCAGCTTATATACTCCTCAAATCACTGGCGGATCACGTCCAATTGCTGTCTCGGAAGAAAGAATCAATGGGACTTCTAAACAAACAGTCTGCATTTAAAACAAAAGCGCAAAACTAACAATTCAAAGTAGTTAGCAAACCAGATTACAAAAGCAAATGAAAATCGGAACAGTTTGCGGTGATAACGTTAGAAAAAAGGCAGATTGATGTATTCATTTTATTATTTATATTTTATATAGGCCGTTGGACGCAGTATTGTCACTAGCAGCAACGGGAATCCCATGATTGTTATTCTGACAACAAACGATCTGTGGCGCCCATTGGAAGATGCTTTAATTAAATCTCCCAACATCATTTTTGGTCGACTTGTTTTTTTCAGAGCTACACATTGAAAGGGGAATCAATTTAGAATTGTTTTTGGAAAATTAAAAATATAAACCGAAATAAAAATATAATGTCGGAAGAATTGCTCTCGAATGACAGGCAGGTAGAAAAAAATTAACCCCACTGGAATTCGAATCGTTGAACTCCCGCTCCATAACCAGATGCACTTACTACTGCGCTATCATGCCCTTACATGATAGCTAACATGGTTTTATATTAACAACAAGCTTTACTTTGGAGTGAGAGCAATATCCGGGCCGAGGATTTTCCCCAAAAACCCGAGAGCAATGCCCGGGATGAGGATTTTCCCCCAACGGGGAAAAGAGTGTAAAGAGTGTATAAATAAAACAAAACCGATAAACGTCGGAAGAATCGCTCTCGAACGACTAGTGGGAGCTCTAATCAATTGCAACCTGCATAAATGGGGGAGCTTAAGTGGGACTAAGAAATTCAATAGTGGGCTTCAAATAACAACATTAGAGGTTAAGATATACCACTAAAAGGACTTAAAGTGAAAAATGGCACCAGTTTCGACGCACTTTTCATTTGACTTTAATTATTAAAGTGCCGCCAATTGAGTTCAGCTGCTTGAAATTGTGATTGAGACAGAATTTTAGATCACGCGAAACGCAAAAGTCAAGGGCATAAAAGTCACTCGAAAAGTCAAAACTGTCAAGCGAAAATTATGCATAAGAAAAGACGCACACTTTTACAATAGTTGCTATGAAGTTCGTTCAAGAGCAATTAAAAATTGCCCCCCTATTTCTCCGCTTAATTAAGGGTGAAGGAGTGTAATTATGAGAGTGTAATTTCAAATAAAGGTGGAAGGAGGTAATGTGGATTGATCCCCCTATCTTCCCCTGTCGAACATGTTACTTTCATTGTCTGCATTAACCGTTGCGCCAACTGACAATACGATCAGATGTTTCAATATGGTTATATTGTTAATTGTGTAAAATTGTATTTTTTTCTCAGTCCACCCTAAATTTCACTCTTAGCAAAGAGTGGAGTGTATAAAGAGTGGAGAAAAGAGTGTAAATACAGTGTAATGTTTCAAAATTACACTTTACCGTCTTTTCCCCTATAAATAGCAGTGGAATATGCATTACACCCAAATCCCCGTTAATTAGAAGTGGATTAGGGATGAAACCTCGGCTCGGGTAGATATTACTCAAAAATGAAGAACGAAAGCGTGAAAAACTTACTTGAGAAGTCACAGAATGTTCTAGAAGATAAGCAAGCGCAAAATGGTCAAGCAAAAAATTTGAATAAAAAAGAGCAACACGTTTACAATGATTGCTATGAACTTCATTCAAAAGCAATTAAAAATTTTCGGAATTTTGTGGTCTCGGGGATTAAGAAGATATGACAATTCGAAATGTCTCCTTCAACAATAAGGAAGATACTGAGATAAGTGAAGAAATTCTAAAAGAGACAGTAGATCCAAGACACGATTTCTACTTAGCAATCATTATAGAACTTGGTGCTCACTGTCAAATGATAAAAAAACACAAGTTCTTATTGTAGATCTGGAGTAAATGTCTTTGTTTAACAAAATCAAATTCCGGAATGCCACTCCCAGACAAGATTTAAACAAGACACAAATGGCGAGGTGAGAACTTCTCATAAAAACTGTAGAGTTTTCAGTCTACCATGGACATCGTAAAGAAAAAGCATCGCTGAAGGCAGATTATATAATAAACGTGGACTACAGAATCAATTTGTAGGTGTCTGTTCAAAGCCGAGAAATCCAATATCTTAACGAAATACTCCGACGACAACATGATTGCGAGTAGCCAAAGCGCTGTTCTTACAATTGAACACCCAAACACATCTTCCATTTGAAGTTTTTTACGTTAGTCTATTCATCGACTCCGAATGTGTCTGTAGCATGCCAAATTAGTCTCGGTTACATCAACATTCAGAAAATTCTCAATTGTCACGTTGGATATCACCACCGATCAATCGAAATAACATAGCCCGCAGATTGCCGGAAAATAGCCACGATAGACGTTTGTGGCCAACCATGAATTGAAACAACTAAAGAAATAAGATTGACAGATCGGCCACCAGCTTTTTAACAGACCACTAGACTTTTTGAATTAGATTTGGACTGTCATTTTTATGAGACACATTTGCTCTACGGTTGCGGACGCGGCTAATTAATTAGGAAATTTGAAAATGAACTGGTAGAAAGCCTTGGAATGATGCGAGCACCTGTTGCTTGTCATGGTTGGTTTATTAAAGACGCAGAATTTGTCGATG
>NC_134476.1:45709344-45749344 GCF_964194025.1 Convolutriloba macropyga
CCCCCCCCCCCCCCCCCCCCCCCCCCCCCCCCCCCCCCCCCCCCCCCCCCCCCCCCCCCCCCCCCCCCCCCCCCCCCCCCCCCCCCCCCCCCCCCCCCCCCCCCCCCCCCCCCCCCCCCCCCCCCCCCCCCCCCCCCCCCCCCCCCCCCCCCCCCCCCCCCCCCCCCCCCCCCCCCCCCCCCCCCCCCCCAAAACACAAACACCACACACCACACACACACACACACACACACACCACACACACACCACACACACACACACACACACCACACACACACACACACACACACACACACCACACACACACACCACACACACACACACACACAACACACACACACACACACACACACACACACACACACACACACACACACACACACACACACCACACACACACACACACACACACACACACACACACACACACACACACACACACACACACACACACACACACACACCACACACACACACACACACACACACACACACACACACACACACACACACACACACACACACACACACACACACACACACACACAACACACACACACACACACACACACACACACACACACCACACACACACACACAACACACACACACACACACACACACACACACACACACACACACACACACACACACACACACACACACACACACACACACACCACACACACACACACACACACACACACACACACACACACACACACACACACACACACACACACACACACACACACACACACACACACACACACACACACACACACACACACACACACACACACACACACACACACCACACACACACACACACACACACACACACACACACACACACACACACACACACACACACACACACACACCATATACATGTGTGTGTGTGTGTTTGTGTGTGTGTGTGTGTGTGTGTGTGGGTGTGTGTGTGTGTGTGTGTGTGTGTGTGTGTGTGTGTGTGTGTGTGTGTGTGTATTAGGAAGGATCATTGATGGATTATTCAAAGAGAAGTTTTGTTGAAAAATTATTTCATTTTTAATACTTACACAAAACGAATTTGGAGTAAAATAAAATATTTAGCCTGAAAACATTTTTTTTGCTGCTCGTTCAAGCAAACTGTTTTTCTTTAGGGAAATTGTTAACGCCTTTGTCCAACGTTCCAACTACGAATCCGCAGTACAATTTAAAAAAAAATGTAAATAATTAAAAAATTTTGCTCTTAGGTGATTTCGAAAACAAAATTGCACAGATTTATCCAATAAGAAAAAATCAATTCAAATTAGCTGCTTTTGGAATTATATGGAGCTTCACAGACCAAGAGGAGAATTTTTTGTTATTAGTGGTCTTTTTAGTTTATCATCTTACTTGCTTCTCAATCTACTGTTGTTTTTTGCAACCCTGTCGGCTTTTCAGCTTCCTTGTAGAGTATACAACGCAAAATAAAAAATTAGAAACTGGATATCAAAAAGAGTCGGCCAAAAATTTTGATTTGTTCCCAAAAGTCTCGCTTTTAATGTATTAATTCAACAAGTTTTGTCTAGTGATTAAAATTTTGGTTTAGATTTGTTTAGAGCTGATGTCTTTCATTTTTTGTAAAAAAAACGCTTTGACGAATTCCATGTTTAACAATTTCTGACCCGTGAGAAATTTTAAAAAACTTAACTGGCAAACTTTCGGATCCACCAATGTTTCCCATAACACCAATTGGTTGGAAGGAAAAAAATAATGACAACAAAGTCATAATTTTACAAAAAGAGTTCTAAAAGTGGAGAGATTTTGAGTTCGTCATGTAGTCAATGAGAGGAGACAGGGACTAGTGTCAATGCCAAAAAAATAGAGATCATAGCTATGACTTAGCAGAATTGGGCGTCTAAAAAAGCGCTCTATGGGTTTATCTTGTTTCTACTGTGCTTCGTTTTTTGATACCGATTCTCTTCACTTTATATTTCTCGGTTGATCAACTGCTGTTTGACAGAACACTGAGCGGAGAAAAAAATAGCCAAGAGAAATAAAAAAAACAAAAATGTCGAAAAAGCGGCCAAATCATATCAAACTAAGCAAATTTTTGCTGGACAAAAAACAAAAATAGACAAGAACAAGTTCTGACTTACAATCAAATAATTGGATGGAAAACTTGAAAGGTTGTCTATTTCTTAACACTAGAATTCGATAACACAAGTCCAACAATTTTTTTACAATCTAATAGTAGATAAGTTGGTTCTTAAGCTAACGAGAATCTATAAATTTCACTTAGAAAACTGAAAACAGGCGACACAAATCGGCCTTTTACAGATATCTTTCCGGACACAAAAAACCAAGAGAAGCAAAAACCTAGTTCCTAAAAGAAGTCTCTTAAAAAATCTTATTGTTACTTTCCTCAGAAACATTTTGGTGTTTCATTTTAAGATATTTTACCTTTAACACTGGAAGATTGCGCTGAAACACACGTTAAAACATTGCTATTATGACACCAATAAAACAAAAAAAAACTACAAAGCAACTTGAAATTATTTAAAACTTCAATTCAGTTCAAAGACGCTAAATACTTCAGAACCGACACTGATTTACCAAAAATTCATACTGCCAAACTCGCAGGCTACAATATAAATTTGTTTTACATACGAGTCAAAGATAGGGCATAAATTGATTCCAACCCAAAGAAACAATCCAAAGTTACAAAAAAGATGCTAACTATCTGTGAAAACACTTTCGAAATAAGTTCTGTAATGCTAACATCTATTCACTGCCACAGTGTAAAGCTTTAGATTAATTTCTTAGCCCCATTAAACAAAAAGAATTCCCAAGTGAACTGAAAGTTTAAAATCAGGAAAAAATAGCGAAATTATTAAAAAGTTGCCAATCTTTGTGATGTTAATATCTTCAAAAATCTTATCTGGATCCTTGGGAATTTTTAGGCCTGAAAAAGAACTCATTGGTCACTAAAAGTATATTAAAACCTGTCAAGGGTTTTGAAAAGACTCATAAAAACTTGAACAAAACGGCAAAAATTAAATAAATATCTGAAAAATCTATTAATATCCAGGGACTCAAAATCGTAACTGTTGTTAAATTCAAGAATTTAATTTTCAAGCAATAAAAAAGTTTCTGCGCTCTAAAAAAGTTAAGACATACCGACTAACATCGGGCGAATTGCTCTCAAGCGAAAGGCGAGCGGTTGGCTTCGTCAGTAGCTAGGCACGGTTTAGTGAGGCTAGCTTTAGCTTAATCGAAGGGGCATGAGTGAGCGCAGCGGAAGAATAGGGGGATGAACCGGTGGCTGATGTGATGGCAACAGTTGTGGGTGCAACAGGGGGTGTCATTCTCTAAGAACCCACTGCACCATAAGCATAAGTCTCCAAAACAGATCCTTTGAATCGTATACTTGAAGACTTGTGAGCTGAAAGGATCTATGAGCACTCAATGCTCGCTGGGCGCTACCTGTTTATCCTTTTGTTAAGGACGAAAAGTCAAATGTGTCCGAAGAACACTTGGCCAAGCGATAAATCGCAAAAAAAGGACCGACGGGACTATTATAATTGCTAAAAATTTGGCTTGAGAGCAATTAAAGAAACGAAAAACAACAAAACGTTTTTCAAATTTCACTTGAAACGATTCGGGAAAAAATGTTTGACTCAGGGTTTAAAGTCAGAATAATGAATGTTTATATATATATATATATAAAATTATATAAAAAAGTAAAAAAAATTATATATTCAAATTATTCAAAAAACAACTACCTAAGAAACAGCATAATTTTGGAATAGATCAATCAACCATAACTCAAGTTCTCGTTTTTTGTGAAGAACTATATTCTGAGATAAAGGCTGAAAAGAAACCATTATCTGTTTCCGTTTATTTAGCGAAGGCGTTCTACCCATTTAACTTTAGAATTTTTATCTACAGTTTATCTTAATAGGGTTATGACAAAAGCACCGCGTTTTCTTTAAATTGTATCTATTAGTCAGATAGCAGTGAGCAGCTATTTCCAACTTAATGTTTAATTATGTGAATTTAACCAGTGGTGGACCAAAAAAGACTTTCCGTCTTCGGTTTACATAAATATTTTACCAGAAGTTTTCTTGAATGAAAAATTTTTTATTTGCGGACGACACAAAAGTTTTCTTCTCAGTAACCCCTCAACCAATTCAACAAACTGATCTTAATAGTGACATTGCCTGGATTGAAAAGAAAATTATCTGATTTTTAATTTCACGAATTTCGATTTTATTGAAATTTTGTCTACAAAATCGCGCGGGCCAGGAATTGACTTTTCAAGTAAGAGAACTTCAGATTTCACATGTCAGGTCGATAAAAGATCTTGGCCTAAATTTCAGCCGAAACATTTTTTGGGATTTTCACGTTGACAGTTTTGAAGAGAAAAGGCTTCTCAAGCTAGCTCATATTCGACGAGTTTTGCCTGCTTAAACAAAAGTGAATGTCTTCTTTGTTCTTGTTAATTGTTAGGTAGCTTCAGTTCTGTACTGTGGATCAAATATTTGGTTCTTCAGTAATTTTAGATAACACCGTTTGAGGGAGGTTCAAAGAATCCCAAAACATCCCAAAGAGGATTGATAAAATTCATTGAGGCTGAAGCAATGTCAAATTTCAGATACTACTGCTATCCTTCTGGATTGGATCCATTAGAAACCCTCAATCAGAATTGGACCTCCCATAAGGGGGAAAACCGAGAGGGTGGAAATAATGTTTGGTTCTTATTTTTATTATTATTATTCTCATTATTATTATTATTATTATTATTATTATTATTATTATTATTATTATTATTATTATTATTATTATTAATATTATTATTATTATTATTATTATTATTATTATTATTATTATTATTATTACTATTATTATTATTATTATTATTATTATTATTATTATTATTATTATCATTATTATTATTATTATTATTATTATTATTATTATTATTAGTAATATAAATATTATAATTATTATTGTTATTGTTATTATTATTATTGAGATACAGGAAGCAAAAGGACTTCAGCATTTGCAACCAAGATTTATCATAACTATGTATAAACACTTATCTTCTATGTTATCTATTTATTGTCTATGTACATACGTAAACCTACTGGAGCGAACTGCTCAATTTATGCAACCTGTTAACATAACGTGTTAAGTTGAAAGTGTCATTGACACCTATGAAATAAGTGCAGACGAAAAAGACACTTAGTATGATACAGTCGCCTCGTGGCCAAATAAATGTTACTGCACCAATTGGTTTACCTATTGAGACAGTTGAGACTTATATGAATCCAGATCTAAATATTACTTCATCACCAACACAAAATACACACAATACAGATTCACCTGACCGACTGGTTTGGTCAAATCCAATACACACAAATTTACATCCACAAATTCTCAGACAAATAGCATTCTCTGACAACCTTCTTCACATGGCGCAGTCAGCGAAAACTCCATTAGGAGTCAACCCATTTTGGGAACAAGGCGCAACACCCCCGATAGAGTGGAAACAATGATTCTCCATGTTGAAAATGGCGATAATGGCACACGACAGTATTGGGATAGATAAACTACTCAAATTGAAACAACAGCCCACAGATTTATTGTATCCGACATTTCCAACATACGAGGAATAATTCGAAGGAGAAACAGAGGATGAAGCCAGAAACAGAGAACAAAGAAACGAAAGGAGAAGAGTAGATTTTGAAAACGAATGCAAGGTGATAGAACGCAAAGGAGCAATGGTTGACAGAATCCCGTGGGACGAGGCGGACACAAAAGTTAAAAGCCTTATTTATCTTTCACTCGGAGCCGAAGCCAGAAGAAAATATCATCAGAAAAATCCACACACACAGATAGAAAAATGCACCACAAACGAACTAGTACACGAACTCAACATTACATTCTTGATTCCACGCAACACTACATTCGACAGATTCAAATTTTTCAAATCCATGCAACAAACACACGAATCACTAGAAACATTCTATAGTAGAATCAGAGAAGCCGGAGCAATGTGCAAATTCAAAGACCTAGAAGAATATCTGGTAAAAGACCTTTTCATCTCTAACATGACAAACACCTCTATACAAATGGACTTGTTGTCGGAGGTCAGAACCCCACAACAAGTGCTAAATTTCGCAATAGATAGGGAGAGAGGTCAAACCAACCAACAAGAAATATTAAGAGCACACTCAAGCAGTACCAACTGGTCGAATGTTTCATACATTAGAAACAACACACGGCAACAACAACAACAACAACGCTCATTCAAACAACCCATTCTACCAACACCACCTACAGGCAAAATACAACCATGTTTCAAATGCGGACAACTTTTCATAAGAAATCACTTAAACATGTGTAAAGCACAAAACTTCACATGCCAAATTGGTAAGAAAATAGGACATTACACATCAATGTGTAAAGCACCAATGCCAGAAAGAAAGAAACCCACAACACCGCGACAAGAAAACATGTACACACCACAGAATCAACCACAAAACACACGAAGAGTTTGACACATCCAAGAAGAACAAGAACAGGAGTCACCGGAAGAAGAAAGCAAAACAGTAGATGGAGAAGCGGCACTATACATCAAGGAATTAATGGAAGACTGGTCGGCAATAAACATCGTAAGACCAACTGGTTTTAAAGAAGTCAATAATGTATCACTCAATAAGGACACAAGTGGAGAATTCTGGGTAAAGACAAATTTCAGAAAATCAGAAATAGATTGGCTTGCGGATACCGGATCTCCCAGATCGTTCATGCAGGAGTCAGTTGCCAAAGACTTAATAGGCAAACATCAAGATGCAAGTATATCAAAACTCACAGAAAAAACGAAGTACAAATGTTTCAACAACCAGGAAATCCAAATAAAAGGCGTTCTAAACATAACGCTCAGCTCAGGCTCGTGGAAGGCAACAAACTGCAAAATTTTGCTGGTCAACAACCTACAACAAAATGTTATGGGAAGAGACATTGCTTTGAATAGTGCTTTGAATAGTGCTTTGAATAGTTCCTCGTGCTTATCATTTTGTATGGGAGTTATTCCTTTCCCTTTGTTAGATCCTGCTTCCGTCTGGGTGCTGTTGTCACGTAACTGTTTCTTAGGGGATATGTTTGTAATTGTTGTTTGTGAATTCATTTGGAGTAATTTTTTGTTGGGGGCACGTTTTCTTTTTCTAATTTCAATATCAAAAGTGTTTTTGTTCGGATTATTTCTTGTTGTAATAGCGATTAATTTTGAATTGTGTGAGTTTAAATTTTGTTCAATAGAATGCAACTTGTTCTTAGCTGTGTTTAGGCAAAAAGCGTGTTGTTCGTTTAGGGTGTTTGCTTTAGCGTGTGTGACGTCATTATGTTCTAATTGCTTTCTCTCAGCCAACTGGTTGTAATTACCAGTTGGTTTTACTAATTCGCTTGGTTTTATTGTGTGTTTTAACCAAGCATGCTTTTTTCTTGAATTGTATTTATGACATACTTCTCGTCGTCTTCGCTTTCTGGTGATGCTTTGCCTGATGGGTTTCTACCTAAGTAGTCAGCGAAACCCATATTTTTTCCTGGTATATGCTCTATGTTAAAGTTGAATGGTAGTAGTCTGTCTACCCATCTAGATAATCTACTTTGGTATGTTTTGTTTCCGGGATTATTTTTTAAGGCTGATAGTAGTGCTTGATGATCCGTTTGTAAAGTAAATTTATTACCTTACAGATAGTATTTAAAGTGTTCTAGTGCCCAAACTAAAAGCTCTAATTCGTTGGTGCTGTATCTTTCTTCCAATTTGTTCAGAAATCTGCTTGCAAGACACCGCTTTCAAGACACCGCACAACCCCAACTCAAAACTCAACAACAACCACTCCTCCAACAGGACACTACAAAACGACACGACAACATGGAAACGGAAGACAAACTATCACCGACATCCGCAACTATACCACAATCACTCAGAAGCAGCACAACTTCACAAGAGTACAAAACACCACCCGTGTCACCAATCGGAGACGACATTTCAAACTTGAATTCAGAGGACATCAGAGATTTAGATGAAACACTTTAAAGAAGAGTTTCATATAGCGGAGGGAGTGAGATACAGGAAGCAAAAGGACTTCAGCATTTGCAACCAAGATTTACCATAACTATGTATAAACACTTATCTTCTATGTTATCTATTTATTGTCTATGTACATACGTAAACCTACTGGAGCGAACTGCTCAGTTTATGCAACCTGTTAACATAACGTGTTAAGTTGAAAGTGTCATTGACACCCATGAAATAAGTGCAGACGAAAAAGAGACTTAGTATGATACAGTCGCCTCGTGGCCAAATAAATGTTACTGCACCAATTGGTTTTCCTATTGAGACAGTTGAGACTTATATGAATCCAGATCTAAATATTACTTCATCACCAACACAAAATACACACAATACAGATTCACCTGACCAACTGGTTTGGTCAAATCCAATACACACAAATTTACATCCACAAGTTCTCAGACAAATAGCATTCTCTGACAACCTTCTTCACAATTATTATTATTATTATTATTATTACTATTATTATTATTATTATTATTATTAATATTATTATTATTAATAATTTTGTTATTTTTTTAAATATTATTATTATTATTATTATTATTATTATTACTATTTTTGTTATTTTTTTATTGTCAATCTTATTATTAATATTATTGTTAAAAATAAAAAGACTGCTCTTTAAATTTCACCTAAAGAAGTTAAAAAAATGCTTGGACTCTGGAGTTAAAGTCGGAAAAATGAATATTTATATTTATATATATATATATATATATATATATATATATATATAAATATCAATGTAAAAAAATTATTTGTAAAAAAATCCTTAAATAAATAAAATTGTTGCGATCACCATCGTTACTCCTCATAACAACTGCTAGAAAATAAATACCCATCTACAAGTTCCAAAAACCAATAAAAAACCTTACAGTAAATTGCTTTGTGAAAATAGATAGATAAATTTTATCCAGGTTTGCAAAACTCAGTATTTTTCTTCGGAGTCGTCTTTCAAACCAAAAAAAAGTATTGCTCACATTAGGCTGATTAAAAAATTAAAATAGAAAAAATATTAAAGTTTAACATAATCCGTTTTCTGTCGGAGGAATTGGTACTAGAAATACAAAAAACTTCCAATAATTTATTATGCCTAGATGAAAATTTTTTGGAGAAATTGGAATTCAGGGAAAAAAATTCTAAAATAAAATTGGGTTCAAATTCCGTTGAAGAGATGGCACTTGGTTTCCTCAAACCAGTTATACCATTCCTGATGAATCATATTTTAGTTATTTTTCGTTTTTCGAATAACAAATGCCAGTTCTGAGACAAACGGAAGAAGTTCATGTAAGACCTCTTTTTAGGAGTGCTAGCAAACTTGATATTAAAAATTGCTGACCTATTGCAATGCTTACGTCCTTGTCATAAGTGATTGCAAAGTTGGTTTTTAAACCTTTTATGCAACTTATTCAAAACAAACTACGCCAGCAACAGCATAATTTTTGTATAGGTCGATCAACCATAACTCAAGCTCTTGTTTTTTGTGGAGAACTATATTCTGAGCTAAAGGCTAAAAAAAACCATTATCTCTTTCCGTTTCTTTAGCGAAAGTATTCGACACAATTAACTTTAGAAGTTTTATCTATAACTTATCGTAATACGGTTATGACGAAAAGTACCTCCATTTCTTTAAATCGTATCTATTAGTCAGACAAAAGCGAGAAGCTATTTCTAACTTTATGTTTAATTATGTGAATTTAACCAGTGGTGGAGTACAATAGATTCTCTGTCTTCGGTTCACATAAATCTTTTACCAGAATTTTTCTTGAATGAAAGTTTTTTATTTGAGGACGACACAAAATTTGTTTTCTCAGTAACCCATCAACCTATTCTACAAACTGATATTAATAGTGCTATCGCCTGGATTGAAAAAATAACTATTTGAATTTTTTTTTTCAAGAAGTTCAATTTCATTGAAAATTTTCTACATCGAGCAGGCCAAGAAATGAGTTCTCAAGTAAGAGAACATCAGATTGCACATGTCAGGTCGATAAAACGTCTTGGCGTTAATTACAGCCGAACATTTTTTTTGGAATTTTCACGTTGACAGTATTGTAGAGAAAAGACATCTAAAGTTAACTCATATTCGACGAATTTTGCCTGCTGAAATAAAAGTGAATGTTATGTTCGTTCTGGTTAAATGTGAGATACTTTCAGTTCTGTATTGTGGATCAAAAATTTGGTTCTTCAGTAAATTTAGACAACACCGTTTGAGGGAGGTTTAAAGAATCCCAAAACATCCCAAAAAGGATTGATAAAATTCATTGAGGCTGAAGCAATGTCAAATTTCAGATACTACTGCTATCCTTCTGGATTGGATTCATTAGAAACGCTCAATCGGAATTGAACCTCCCAAAAGTGGGGAAAACCGAGAAGGCAGAAACAATGTTTGGTTTGAATTCATTACTATTTTTATTATTATTATTTTTACTATTATTAGTATTATTTTTTATTTTTATTGTTATTATTATTGTTATTATTGTTATTAATATTATTATTGTTTTTGTTATAATTATTATTATAATTATTATTATTATTATTATTATTATTATTTTTATTTTTATTATTATTATTATTATTATTATTATTATTATTATTATTATTATTATTATTAGTATTATTATTATTATGAATATTGTTTTTAATTTTAATATTATTATTATTATTATTTTTATTATTATTACTATTGTTGTTATTATTTTTATTGTCATTATGATTATTATTATTAATATTATAATTATTATTATTATTATTATTATTATTATTATTATTATTATTATTATTATTATTATTATTATTATTATTATTATTATTATTATTATTATTATTATTATTATTATTATTATTATTATTATTACTGTTGTTATAAATAAAAAGACTGTTTGAGGGCAAGTCGTTCTCCAATGAAGTTGGGATCTTTTGATTGAAGCCTTCGTTCGATCAAGGTTTTATAGTGGACCAAATTTTGAGTAGAAAATGATTCTAATAGTATTGGTCATTATTATCATGCAGCAAATTTTGCTTCCTAAACAGCTGGGACAAAAACGTTAAGCTGCTCAAAACTCTAAAACAAACTAACATAATTACGAAAATAATGAACAGGAGTTTTATATAGTAACTAATTCAATTTTAATCAGTTGGGTAATTTTGGTCACCCAGATGAAAAAGAATATCAATCAGTACGTTTCTGGGCACTTAGAAAATGTTTATCGTCGCGAAAAGAAATTGAATCTATTTGCAGAAAACAAGCTGCAGAGCAGCGTAACTAATACACTTGCGGGAAGTTTTCAGTGAGTAAAGTTTTGAGTGAGAGAAAAAAACAAAGATATCAATTTTGACTAAGAATTTGTATTACTTGCTGCTTCTATCAGCTTCGCTTAAATAAATTTCATTTAAAGTGACATACACCCACTTGACCTTATCTCTTTGAATTAAATTTTAAAAAGTCAATTTTAGAGAGAGGAAGTCATTTTTGAGAGTGGGTAAGTCACATATGACCAAAAATTTAATCACGCGAATGAACAAAAAACTCCACTAAGCGTGAAAAAACACGCTCGCAATTCAGTTGAAGTTGCATGAACGAATGAACAAAAAGCAGATTTGAAGTGATTGTGACGTCAAAGGTCGTAACAATAATCTTGACGGCGAAATAAATAACAAAGCCGGAGGATTTCCGGAAACGACCCGAAGTAAAAAGTGGCCTTCCTCACAGACCTAATACATATCCTACACAATTATACTAAGCATTTTGAAACTTTACGTTTTTTGAAACAATAAGCTTTTTGAAACAACAACAAGAAAAATATGGGAAAAAAATATGACGACAATTTATACACATGATAAAATTTAAAATGGGTAGCAAATCTAGAAAAAAACGTTTGGTAAAGGAACCTGTTATAATATAAAGGAATCTTTTAACAAAAAATTAGCATTTGACAGAAAACCCAATAAGATGGGTTCATAAAGAGAAACTCGAGAGGGAAAGGAGACAACGGACAAAACATTAAAGTAATGTTCTCCGAAAAACTCGAACGGTAACTTGAATGAGAAGTCATGAACAACAGTTAAAATCTAAAATGAGTCAAAAAAGATTTAAAAAGTAGAAATGTCGTTTATATTAATAAAATGAAATACGCCTGGTATGGCTTTCAAAATTCTTTCCAACGATTATTCGGCAAACAGTTTTTGTTATTTTTTCCGTGAGATCAGTCACTCATCCAAAATGCTGGAGAAAAAAATCGATCGACTGTTGGAAACTGCTAAGAACAAAAAGCACAAAAAAATTTAGGTCATTTATGTTCGAGAAAACTACCATGACGAGATTTGAAGTGTCACTTCTTTGTAGCAACACTGAGCAAATAACTCTGATCTTAGAATTGACAGAGAAAAAATACAGCAGGCAGCGTAAGGTCAGTAGAAAATTCATAAACCAAAATAACAAACAAAAATCTGCAAAAATTCTCTCGAATTTAGCCAAATTTCGTCAAAACTAGACTCGAAGAGTATAAAAATGCTAGAAAAGCCTGAAATAGACCAAATGGTAAAAACGGTTGAATAATAAAACGAAATATGTAATATTTGCTTCAAATAATCAAACAAGCTTCCAGACACGCAACAACTAGTTTAGATAATTGTGAGAAAGGCCTTTGAATGAACAATTGAAGCAAAAACTGCTTTGAAAAATGTTTGTTCGCTTAGCGAACTTTGTTTTCAAAACTGTTTTTCTCATTTTTAATTTGTACAATATTTTTCAACGATATGAACAGAAAATCACTAAATGTTTTTCTCATTTTCGAATATTTTAGCCGTTTTACCGAAACAGAATTTTCACATGCGGCTTTGACTTTTACATTCTGTTTTGAATACACTCCAAAAAATAATCGATCCAAACTTAACTTCTCATATCTATTTAGCAATCATGGATCAAAAAGATTACACAGCAATAATTCTGTTAAATAACACATTGACAATTGTACAATACTATGCAAAAAAATTTCAAAATAGTCAAAAATTACATATGAAATATATTAATATTGTAATTAAAAAACAAATTGCCCTTAAATTTCAAATAATAGACGCAAAGAAAAAAAATCAGTTATTAATAACGTTTAATTAGACCACTGTTTGTGAACAGAAAAACCTTTTCCACAAGGTAAAAACGAACAAAAAAAACCAAAATTGATAGATCACTGGACAAAAAATGCAGAAAACTGATAGACTGTGAACAATTTGATAAGAAAAAATTGCGTTCAATTGATTTATTGTTCAAAGCTCAAATTGCCAACCGAAAGTTGCCATATAATTCGATTTTTTTTCAGAAAAAAAGTCCGCTCAAAGATCCAAAAAGGAAGAAATTAATAAAGAAATCCAAAAATTAAATTTAAAATTGAGATCTCTGAGCCCATTTTACACGCAAAAAGTATTATTAGGTTCTGCAAAACTTTGCGGTATCAGTTTCAGAAAATTTTTTATTAAAGCAATATCGATCAGAAACATTTTCAACAAAAAATCAATTCACAAGTAAGAAAATTGAGCCAAATGGACGAAAAACCGGCTAACCCAGTTATCTATATGCGCCGTTCACTCAAGAACAATTTTCAAAGTGAAAAAGTCATTCAATGAACGCAGAGCATGATAAAAACATCAGAAAACTTCTCATAAAGCTTTTCTCACTTTTGCTTTTAGGTCCAAATGCCGCGTAAACAAAACTACTTCCTGTAAAAAAAGACCGGTAGAAAACCAATACTCCTCTTCGAGTCGTAAAAAAACTATCGCTTCGCGGCTATTAATGATTATCTTAAGCCAAACGTAGCTAAGAAACCGAACGTACCAATGATTTCTGAGGTAATTACGTGGAAATTCGAACATACAAAAAAAGTTTTACGTCGTTTTTGGTCGGGCGTCTGGAGTCGAAGGGGTTGAGACTCTCAGTGTAGAGTTTAGACACAATGGTTCATTTAAAAACATTAATCTTTATAACTTTTTGGGAACTTCTCGTGTAATAAACTAATTACTAAACATAGCCGGCAGATTGCCGGAATAGCTGCGAAAGAATAGACCTGCGTGCCATATAATAGAGATAGAAACAGATACAGATCTAAATTGGAAAAAAAATCGACGCCGCTCAAAAAACTAGGTAAAAAACATTCAGCGATAAATTAATAAAGCTTGTTAAAACTCATTCCGCAGAAGCCTCTTATTAGGGACCTTTACTACACAAATGAGTTCCTTTGACCTTAAGCCAATTGAAACTAAACTTAAGTTTTAAAGTGCAAAAGTCATATTATTGTGAGGTAAGTCGACTTTTGCACTAAAGTGAGGTAAGTCACGTATGATCAAAATCTAATCACGCAAATAAATCTAATCACGCGCGCAAATGCCGTTAGTGAGAGGAAGAAGTCATTCAGAAAATTTGACTTTTTCAGCTTTGCTGTGTGAACAAATGTAAAACGAAAAAAGAGCGTCAGACGACGAAACAAAAAACGTAGCCGGTAGAATACCGGAAACGACTCGAATCGTCATGCAAAATAATCTCTACCCTAACTTGGACAAAACTAGACCAAGAATGGACTATGAGTGAATTGAGAAAACATTTTTAAAAAAAATAAGATAAAAAAACAGGGAAAAAAAAACAGAAAATCAATGTCAAAATGCCGCATGTTAACAAAAAACCACTAGCGAGAAATGAAAATTCAATTCAAACAAAAAACTAGGCCTAGAATGAGCTGTGAATGGATTGGGAAAACCATTTAGAAAAAAATTCTATCCAAAAAATCGAAAAAACAGAAAATCAGAGTGGAATTGCCGCATGTGAACAAAAAACCACTACCGAGAAATCGAATTTTTGTTCAAACACCATTTTCTCACTCTACTTTAAAATTAGAGCGAAAAAAATTCACGCCGCAAAACCACTCGCTTTTTCGCTCCATTTCCTGTTTCGGTGTGACCAAAATCACCACTCCAATTTGACTTCAAAAATCATGAAAATGTGTGAACAGATCTTAAAAAAAAACATAGCCGGAAGAATTCCGGAAACGACTCGAAGTAGAAATCTGACTTTTCTCACTAATCAGATGCATCACCAGAATATTACCAATCGACAGACATTGTAACCAATTCACAAAGAAAAGACTGGAGAAGTGGAAACTTGACAAAGAACAAAAGCAAAAAATAATATTCTCTAAAAATCCAAACAAAATTCTCTACAAAAAGATAACATGCCGCTTCCCATCCATAACTCATAGAAATCAATTAGTTATATATTTGGCTAGATCAAATATATAACTTTTGTTCAGCAACCAAATCACTCCAAATTTTTTCACGCGTTTCATTTCCCGCTTAAAAATTCACTCCAATAAAATTGATTAAAAAAAAGGACTTCTCCAATACTCCTCTTCGAGTCGTAAAAAGACAGCGCCCCAATACAATTCAAATTCTCTGAATTGTAAAAAACCAAGAGCACCGCAATATAGCTTCGCTCAGCTTACAGCTTCGCAGCTATAATAAACTAATAAATTTTTGACGGTTGTACTTAAATTTGCTCAGGAGTGGGGTGAGAGTTTCTTTACCTTTCCCAACTCTGTCAGAAAACCAGTCGCTCTGTTTCCAATCCTCATTCCCCCTCACCCCACACGCTCCAATCTCTGTCTGGATGAAATCCCACGCCCTGGATACTTCATCTTCTCCCATCTCCATTTTGTAGTCATACCGAAGTGTTTCAGTCATTTTGTGTTCAAGGTCATACAGTGCACTTGCGTCCTTGCCCAAAAGATATATAAGAGATATGCATTGATCTAAACAATCGCAAATACAAAAAAATATTTGTTTTTCTTTTCAGCTTGTCCCAATTTCTAAGCATATATAAGGTAAGTTACGTATCTTCAAATCAAAAAGTTATTCAAGTTAAATAAAGTTACCCCGGAATTTAGAATTAAATAACTTATTATCGAGAAAACTACTAACATACGATGGAAATCAATGTTGTGAGCAGCAACAGACTAAAAGTAACTGATTTCGGCCGAGAGCCGGTTACAAATGTCGCAAACGCAGCAACAATCGAAGTAGTCCAGACACCGTTTGATTGTCGTTCTCCCCAACTGTTATAGACATCTTTTCTGGTGGTTAGCTGTAACTGGAAAACTGTAACTCATTTGCAAATAATGTTTTAAAAAGTCATAAGAGAAAAATCAAGAGAAACTAACTAGAGAAACTACCCCCCACTCAAATACTTCCAATAACTATCACCTGTAAGAATAATCAATGACTTGGCTTGTTTCCAATCAATACAAAGTTTTATTGATACCAGATATCAAAGATCACGAAAAAAGCCCGTTTTCTTCGAAGCCAGATCCAAAATGGATGCGATCATATAATAGGTTAGCGGATATCAAATAAAATGACAGTTTTGGTGCCCCTCTCGGACAGTTACCATTTTAATGACTTTCCAGTAATGAACTTAGAAACGAGACTGTTCTCGATTCTATCTGAAATCCGGACGGCCAGAGGATCAATTTTTTCCCACCCATGTCAATGATTTTCCAGATTTGAGAAAAACTTAACTAGTCCCTCTAATGAGATCCTAATATGCTTTTTTTCATGAATTCATCAACAAAATTCCTATTTAACCCATCAGCAAAGGCGAAGTTGAAATTTAAAAATTTCCGTTTAAAAATTTTTTTCTTTTACTTAAAAGAACACCGTTTTTTCCCATTGAAAAATGGACAAAGTTTCCTTGAACAGCAAGTTTGAATTGAGTTTCGTTTCTTTAGAATTTTACGCTAATCAAATGGACCAAGAAATATTTTCAGACTCTACCGTTTTTTGTTTCTTCCCTCAAATTACACACCACTATTATTTTACTGCTGCCAAGAAAAAAAACGTGAAAAATTATCTGGATTTTAGTCGGCATTTCGATCTGGAATGTCTGAGCAACACCCTTTTCAAAGGTTTTTTAGAAAGTATAAAAAGTTTGTTGTTAAATAAAGTTTCTCAACGTTTTGCCGTACCAAATTGCTGTTTGATTTTTCAACAAAACTGTATTCACTGAAAAAACTTCAAAGCTGATTTCAGTAAAACAAGACAATCTTCTGAATGACTATTTCTTTCAACATATGTTTTCTGATACCACCATTCTTTCTCTGTGTTTTTTTTGCAAATCTTAATTATTCCATTACAGAAACTTTTACCATTGTTCATTAAAAGTTATTTTCAATTCGAAAAAGTTAGAAAAAGCAAACATTTTTTAACTTTGTTTCTGTTGGGTTAAGTTGTCGGGATAAAAATTCAACCTTATCTTCATAAGTTATAGAATAATATTTCAAAATGTCTTCGAACATTTTTTCAAATTTCAGATTTCAATCAAATCTCTTTTGAAAGCAGCATAATAAAAGTTACTTCCTTTCAGTAACTTCCTTTCTTAAATTCATATTTTTTGACCTAATCTCAGCTCTAATATCCTTTATTTTCGCTTTTTCAAAAATGTGTTTTGCATTGATCTCTCTTGCTTGTTTGAAAACATCTTATTGGTAATTTTGACATATAGTGGGTGACTTTTTCAATTTTTCATGTGTTGCAAATTTTCAGTCAAGAATTGCCTTTTAAACTTCTTTTATGGAGCCCAATCCACGTTGCCATACCTAGTAATTTATCTTATGTTGACCTCGTCGTTGCATTTGGACTTGTCTGGTCGACGAGAAAAAAGGATAAGCTATAGTTAAAAAAGGACGGTTAAACTATGATAGGTACAGCAGCTCATTTCTCACTTTTTTTTCAAATGTTTTTTTTCTAATGGGAGGCATGTTGTCATGAACACACAGACATACATACACACATATATATATATATATATATATATATTTATATATAATATATGTTTATATTTATATATATATATATATATATATATATATATCAAAACCACTAAAAAATCAAACCTTACCGACTAAAGTCGGGTGAGTTGCTCTCAAAAGCTCTACCGTTTTTAATTATTGGTGTAAAAAATGATTTCAAAAAATAGGAAAAATGATATTTTAAACTCTCTCACTAGTTTTTACCGCAATTGCAGACAATATCATATATGAGCAAGTAAGAGTTTATTGCCCAAAAAGTACTCTTTTTCTAAACTAAATGCACAAATGCAGTTTTACATGGTAAATTGCCTGTTTTTGAAGTCAATTCCGGCTGATCCTTTCTATTTTTATGTCAATCGGACGCATAATCATTATAAGTTTTTATAGATGTCTTTTGACCAAACTGACAAATTTATTTGCAGAAAAAATCCAGACAGAATTTGACCAATTTTCCATAAGCTGTTATTTTGAGTCCCACGTGAAATCTGTCCAACTTGCTCATAACTCCGTTAAATTCACAATGTGAAAACTTTATTAAAAATAAGGAGCCATGACCAAGTTAAACATATTTCACTTGGGACTCACAATAAAGCTGCTTATGTAAAATTGACCCACTTCTATCTGCATTTTTCTGTGAGTGAGCTAGTCAGTTTAGACAAAACAGATCCAATAAACTTCTGATGATTATGCGTCGGTTGACAAAAATCAAAATGAAGGGCCAAAGTTAGGTTGACTAAAATTGAATTAAAAAGCAGGCAATTTACCATTTAAAACTGGATTTTGTGCGTTTACTTTTGTCAGTAAGTGTATTGATTTGTAGCTTCGTCGAACAATAGTTTTCCATTTATTATTTACTTTTGACGTTAAGCAAATTTTTGATATTAGTGACGTTCATTTTTTGGAATTGAATTTGCAGTAACGTGCAACCGTCTTTTCGCTCATCTTGAATTTTTTTGCCATCAAATTTTCCAATTATTGTTCAATTTTTGGTTAGGTCTTTTAGGCTGTTTTAAGTGCCTTTGATAGTGAGCTTTCTAACATTTTAATCTGATGCCAACAACAACAATAACCTGTCAGAAATGTTATTGCCAAATTGCTGAACCATCGGCCATTATTCTACCATTTTTGCTGTAAAAAGAAAAACGAGTATGTGTTCAATTCCCATATATAGCTCAATTGGTATGAAAAATGGATGAAACTCAACATATCACGTTAGTTAAAGGAGGAGATGCTTTTTGGAAACTTTGATCGAAAAATTTGCGAAATCTTACAAAAAAATGAAATTTAACTTCAAATACGTATATTGACGTTGAGAACGGATAGCATCTGCCCTTTATTCTGAAGTAATTAAAATTTTAGGTCGCAAATAATTTGCAAAAACTGTTTTTTTTTTCAAAAAAGTTTTTAGAAAGCAGTGAAAAGATGCCTTGAATCTCCAGCCACACTGAAATAATACTGAATTCTCACACGTTCAGTTTCGTATAAAGTTAACAACACTCCGATCGCAGTAAGCCCCATTAAAACACAACCAAATGATTTAAGTGATCTTCTAGAACGTTCCAGAAAGTTCTCCAATATTTTGGTTTCGCTCGTTCGGAGGATTTGTGTTCGCTTTTGCGGTTCACGTTTGAATTTTGCTTCTCCACGTAATTGGTCTTTTGTTTGAAAAGACTTTGGGCTTCGAAAAGGGAATCCGTTGTATGCAGCTGTGTTTAAGGTTGTCATTTTGACCCAGATAAAACGTTCACGATTTATTCTGTTTGCGTGAAGTCTGAACTGAACATAAGTTGACATTTATTTGTTCATACGTGTCAAGAGATCTCACATTGAGAAACTTTTTTTGAATTGAACATTCGTTACCAAAAGTAAATGTTCAAATTGCAAAATTACATTCTTATTTGCCTGTTTTCGAAGAGCATTTTCAACAACATTCTGATTCTTGTTCATCTTAAAATTTATATCGATCGACTGGAAGTCGACAATACTTGAAATGCTCTAAATTCTACAAAAAAATGCCAAAATTACTTGAGAGAAAATCAGCAATGAAGTTTGCCAGTTTTCACGTAAGTTGCGTCAACGTGAAATCTGATCATCCTGATCATAAGGCTCTTAATCTGAATAGAATATTTTCTTAACAGAAAATATTCTATTCTGATTTTCTTGGAAAGTAATTTTGACTTTTTTAAAAATAGAATTTAGAGCATATAAATTTCTTTCGATTTGCGGTCGATCAATGAAAAATTTAAAGGAACCATAAGTTGGAATGTTAGTAAAAATACCCATCAAACAGACTTACTACCTACCCTAGTTTAATCGTAATGTCAAATTTGAAATTTTTTTCAAAGAAATTTGCAAATTTTGTAAAATAATGCATTAATTTTACAAATCTTTGCAATCAGGTCTGAATATTTTTGTCCCTTATCGTTATAAGTTGGCCTTGTAGGGTGATTTTGCCGCACATATGGCTTACAAGGCGAACTTTACACATTTTTCAATTGAATTAAGCAATCTTCGAGAACCGGTTAGGAAAATGACCCACATTGCTTAATTAAGCAGAGCTCGACCGGAACGAACTCTTCAAATCATTTGCAAATTTCTGCAAACTTAACATTGTTTTGACCCAGTGATAAGGTAATTTGGAAAAATTTACAAATTTGGTATTATCGAGCAAAAATTTGCAAATGTTTGCAAATTTGTCATTAGTTTTGAACTAGGGTAATTTTGCTATTTGAACGGTTACTTTACTTTTTCGTCAACATTTCTGCGCACGTTTATTTTTATATTTAAACAAATCGTTGCATAATCAACGGAAATTTAATATTTTTAGCTTTTCGACAGATGATGTGAATGATGTATGCGGAAAAAATTCATAGCAGATTTGACTAGCTGTTATCCTTAATCGGCACTAATTTGAGCAACACGTCAAAATTGTTCAACTCGATCATGAAATTGTTGAATTCAGAATGCAGTTTTCTGTTTAAAAAGACGATAGAGGCCCGATTGAGTTGAACAGTTACGACGCGATTAGTGCCAATTAGGGAGAAACTGAAATGTGTTATATTAACTTTATCGATAAATTTTCTCGTCAGTTTTCTGACAATTAAAGCTACTAAACTTCTGTTGATTACGCAACGATTTATTTAAAAATTAAAATAAACGGGCACAGAAACGTCGATAAAGAAATGTCTATCAACGGGTAGTTTAATATTATGTTGAATTTTAATTTGCAGAATTACTTTTGTTAAGGAGTGTAACTGGGAAAAATTTTTTAAATACAACTGCTTTTCAACGCTAATGATAATCTATACGTGTGATTTTGAAACCTTTGCTAAACCTTTGCGAAGGTTATCAAAAGTTCACGTGTAACTTACAATTTTTAAGGCAAGTATAAATTCAGTCAAAGTTAACCAAACATGAAAACAAATTGCACTTTAGAGACAACTCTTTTTTCACTGCGAAGATTTGATTGAGTTTGTCCGTATGACAATGGATTATCTGTTATTCTTAGCTTTGCGTTTCTTGTAATAATTAAACATAGCTCAGATCATTAACGTTTGTGGAAAGTTTATTTTTTTTCCAAGCACGTAGAAAAAAAAATTAGCGTCATTTCTTATCGATGATCAAGCCTTTTACCTCGTAAAACTATAGTGACATTATCTAATTTCGTTTTTTAATTTAATTTAATTCGGCATACTTCATTTTTCAACGCTTTTGACTACTAATGATTCGGGAAAACGGTTATTACAAAATTTAAATTCATACATCAAAGCTTTTCTAATTAGACACAAAAATATAGGGGGCAATCAAAATTGGGAGTGATTTATTCGAGCAACAATTAAATCGTAAACAACATGATTTTAACTGCATTAATTTGCGTTCAGAAAATTTTCAACTTTTTTATAGATTTGCTTTTCAGTGAAATTTACATTAATTTTTCAAAATTGTAAGGCCCAAAGTATACATAATACGGAAAAACAGTTTAAATCAAAACTTTAGCTTTAAAAGCCGAAAAAGCTGTCAAATGATTTCATTTATTAAACTGTTTAGAATTGTCATTAGTTGTAGCATCTGCAGAGCCTGTGTGATTGTTTGGACCTGCTACCTCCCCACCAGCATTGAGTGTCTGTCTGGCGATGAACTGTTCTCTTTTGATCTTGAGGTCCAACTCCTCCGGGATGTCTGGCACGAACAGATCTATCATAACTCCGATCACCATCACCAAGTGCTGAAATTAACAGCACACATCAAATAAACATTTTTTTTAAAATGCGTGGGAAATTTTTACGAATGCTAATGAGATCGCAAGGTTCTTACACATTGGAAAACTTGTTTCATCAAAACCAACAAGATGACAAAACAAGTAACTTAAGCTTTTTAGAAGTTCGTGGAAGATATTCCTGGGTATTATTCTCAGGTGCCTAAGAGCGTAAGAGACAATGATGCTGCGGAACCACTTATTCGATCGGAAAGAAACAATAACGGACCTGATAAGAGCTAAAAACTTGGTTTTCAAGAACTCCAGCATCCAGATTGTTATACCAGATGGTTACAGCAAAATTTTGCAAGTCGATGTCTATCTTGTAAAAACTGCCTGACAAATGGTCAACTTACAACATCTTGCAAGGTTTAGGAAAAATATTACAAGATCTTGTAAGATTACTATTTGAAGGGAGTTGCTATAGGTTGCTAGGAAATATCTGATTCACAATAATGAAATTTTAGCATGTTACAGACAAGGACACTGAGATTTTGATCAAAAGTTTACCGTTTAGCACTTTGAAAGAACAAACAAACCTACTAATTTTTTGGTAAGATGTTTTACCTCTACTAAGGTGGCGAAAAACCAAACAACATAATCTTAAAGCCCCTCTATCTAATGTGTATTATTGAAGGCGATCTAATAGAACGGGTAATTATTTCGGCATATGATTCGAACATAATTAAAGGCGTCATTTACCACCCGATCAGTACGCGCTAAACAAAATATAACGCGCTTCCACAAACAACGTATTAGTATTAACAATTTGAACTTCTAATAAAAAATCTGCCTCAATTTGGACCTGAATCACGTCGACAGAATCAGGACAAAAACTGCGCGTTCTTTTACGTAGTCGAACGAAAAAGTGTAAAAACTTTTCCCACAAATTCAATAAAGAACAATTAGATTGCTTTAGAAAAAAGATAAAAATTCCCATTACAACTCCTACGAAACCAAAAACTGCAGCGGTTTTTTAAGAGAAGAGAAGCAGACTTTGGATACCTGTAAGATCAACAATTGATACATATAATTTTGAAGAGATTTGTTTTTTTAGCGATTCGACAAGTATTTCTTGGGATTAGAGAGAATTAAATCTCTCATTAGACGGTAAATAGGAAAATTAGAAATCATCTCACAATGAATGTGAACGTCTGATGCGCATACTATAGGCTCAAAAGGGAGCATAAAGTAATCGGAGAACTATTGCAAGTTAAGTGGACAAGGTTATGTTTATTGAAGTGCGTGATCTTTAACAGTATGGTCTAATTCTATAGTTGTGTCTAAATGATGCAAATTAATCATGTCAATAGAAAAATTAATCAAAAAGAAGTTTTAAAAAATCAGACACTTTCAAGCTATCTTTAATTTATGGCTCCGAACGATATGATATCAAAAAAGGAAATTTACGAAAAAAAATCGTGTTACGTTTTTTGGGGAAGAAATAAAACAAAAGTTGAAGTACTTTAATTGGTGAAACTGCTGCAAGATTGTTTTTTGTGCAAAAGTGTTTTGAGCGATATCATTATGAAGCCCTATAATTGATTAAAAAACCTCGTTTTCTGGTGGAAAACATGCCTCATAATATAGCAGAGAAACAGTTTCTACTCAAAATTCTGAGGAATAGAAAAAATTCCATATATTTATGATTGGGCATTAATGTTACGCAAAACGTGAAATGAAAGTTTTGATTTGAGGTATTTCTGCTCTAAAGATCATTTTGTTCCGACAGGACAAAAACCGTAAAAACACTGAACCATATGGTGCTCTCGGTTCAAACTAACCGTCAATTGCTGAGAATTTTTAACAACGGTAAGTACAGACGAACAAAAATTTTGCAAAAGAACTAATCCAGTAATTCTTTCAAAGACAGTGGGTACCAGTTTTCAGTTTTTTAAAGTTTTTTAGTTTTCATACATACAGTTTTTAGTAGTTGTTTTTCACGCGTTGATGATAATCATAACGCCTATCAATATCAGCCAAATATGTTTAGGCAAATGTCGCATCTTTTGGGTATAAGATTGTGTATTCGGAAAACTGTGACTGATCTGCTCTACATATTAAGTTGCTCTAAGAAGTGAGTTAATGTTCATCCAACAGGCTCAAATATCGTTAGATGGCGGCCAGTTAAATAAATTATCTGTTCGTTTGTTCTGCGGTTTTAAATGCCTTTACATTTTCTTTTATTTCCGCTAAATTCACGCATGCTAGATTACTGGTTCTGGACGCATCGAGTAATCAAAGGATTGAAATGTGACTGGTGGGCCGAGTGAATCTATTACCCAGGATGAAGTCCTCGACCCTAGACAGCTATAAACCAGACGGACCCGGGTCGCGGACAGGGAATCCGGTGCGGCGGAGCTGGTGGGTCCGCGACCGAAGTCTATCTGACCCATGCCTGTTTTGGGCCGAGGACTTCATCCTGGGTAAAAATGCCTATCTGTTTTGGATGTCCAATTTGAAAAACAGTCCGTTGTTCGATAAAATTATCAGGCATCACTTGTATGGTTGCCTGAACGAGCAGAAAACCACCTTACAATTTTAGTTTCTGAGAGGTTTTCGTTGAAATTTACGTAAATGCAGCGAGAAAAAAATCAGCAGTTGAAATAGTTTTTGCCTACGAGAGCAATTACAAAAATGCAAAAATGTTTAAGATCCGGTAAAGGAAAAAACGTAGCCGGCAGATTGCCGGATAATAGCCGCAATAGAGGTTTGTGGTCTTCCATGAATTGAAACAACTAAAGAAATCAGATAGACAGAATGACCACCAGTCATTTTATAGACCATTAGACTTTTTGGGTTAAATTCGGACTGTCAATTTTATGACACATACGGTCTATAAGGAAAAAACCTTAAAAGAGCTTTATTCAAAATTGATATTCGAAATCAAAAACTCAGGACTAATAATCAAGAATTGGGTCATTAAGTTTGGCACTACTTAGATGCACACTATTGATCTTTAGCTAAAATGTTCATAAAATTTAAAGTTCCATAAGTGAGTTCAGAAGTCTTTTTTTGAGTTAGGTAAGTTGATTTTTTAGGTTAAATTTGGACTGTCATTTTATAAAACACATATGCTCAAAAAGCCAACAATCTTTATTGAGTTTTTCAAAATTGACATTCGAAACTCTTAAATTCAAAACTCTAATATCAAAAAATAGGGCACAGACGTTTGGCACTACTCAGATGCGCACTACTAATTTTTAACCGGTAAATGCTCACAAATTTTAAAGTTCTTTAATTCCGTTCAGAAGTCACTTTTTTTTCAGGTAAGTCAAGCAGAGGGAATGACGTCACGCACACCAATTTTGATTGCAAAGCAGTAGAATATCATGAAATTAAAAAAAGTCAATGGTCAGAAGAATCATCGATGGAGGCAACGAAATTAAAAAAAAAACACGATGTCCCTAATAAAAGCCGCATTCGTTTTAAGGGAACCAGATTGACTTGGGTGGCGGACAGGGAATCCGGTGCGGCGGAACTGGTGGGTTCGCGACCGAAGTCTATCTGACCCATGCCTGTTTTGGGCCGAGGACCTCATCCTGGGTAAAAATGCCTACGTGATTTTGATGTCCAATTTGAAGAACAGACGCTTGAATCTTTTGACAGCATTGTTTGTCGGCTTTACTTGTATGTTTGCCTGAACGAGCAGAAAATCACCTTACAATTTTAGATTGTCCATAATTAATGCCATTAATGATATACTCATCATTAAATATTACCTTTTCTGAGAAGTTTTCGCTGAAATTTACGCAAATTTGTTTACAAAATTTCAATGTTTTCAATAACTGCGTGCAGCATCTGAGTTTTCGGCAATCAAAATTTTTTTCAAGGCTTGATAGCTACAAATTGATTTTTTCAATTTTGGTTTTTTTTCTGCCCTAAAACCCGTCTCTCATGTCCAAAGTTTTTTTTTGCAGTTTACTATAAACTATATGCTAACTTCGAACAAGAGGAGGAAGAGGAGTTTCAGTCCGAATGTCTTCCAGTAGTAGTCTGTCAACTTCCCATTCTCATCACGCAGTCCCTTGTATCTGAAATAAAAACACAGTTCATGCATGCTTTAATTGATGAATTTGGAAATACTCTTTTCCAGGCGTAGGACTTGGAAATGCCTAAATATGTGAAACATATACAAAAAATCACAAAATAATAATTATAAATTGCTCATTTTCTGTTTCCAAATACATAAACGGTTATTTAATGCGTACAGAATAACTGAAACAGAATAGAGTACATTTTTAGATCTCTATTGGATATATTCTCAAGTGACTCTGTTTTGAGAGAAAATAAGTTCTATTTGTTTTTGTAAGGAATCGAAAACAAAAATCTGTAGTTCGATTAGTTTCAGGATAAAGTAAGTAATTTCAACAAAATCCTGTCAACGTTTAGCTAGAGCACTTTGAGAAAAACTACAATAAGTTCTGCTAAAAATAAATTTTTTTTCGTCAAATAACATCTTGTACATTTAATCAAGGCGTATCATTACTCATTGTTTCACTCGGAAAGCTGTAAAAACTATAAATGCGAAAAGTTCCTTTTTTTCTAAAATAGGAACTTCTGCATTAGTTCAAAGGAATGGTATTTGCAGTAATAAATGTAATAACCTGCAGGGTGTTGTGTTGTTGACCTGTTGGTAGTACTGGGTTGGGGCGAAGGGATAGTTGAAGTCAATGTACCCATCCAGGTCTGGCTCATCTTCCAGGTGTTTGTAGAACACCTTGTTCAGGAAATCAGACGTGAACGAAATCAGGAACGCCTAGTAATCAAAAGAACCATGTGTTAATAAAACCACGAAAGAAGGCTGCCGTAAAAAATTTAGGCCTAATATATGTAAAAGGAACCAATTGTATTATTTAGTTAAAAAAACAGCCGTTTTGACAGTTATAACAAATTGTAAACTGATTTCCTGGTTTGTAACAGCTTTGGAACTTTAAAGTAAGAAAAGCCATTTTTTTCAAATATTGAAGTAACTTACCTACGTACCCATTTTAAATGCCATGTTTCATGCATGTTGAAATTGACATGTAATTATGGAGTTTGGGTATAAATCAAAATTGAAATTGTTAACTAGCGACCAGAGCTCATTCTAGCTGACTTGCATAACTCAAACTTACATTGCACAGTACCGCCACTCGTGAAATTCCTGTCATCAGCTCGAACCAAATGCCTGAAACATCATTGAGCTTTTTAGCCAAAATTTTCTGCACGTAAATATATGCTTTACCTGAGTTCACCAAGACCAAAAAATCAATTGACATCTAACTTGTTTATCATGATTTTAGCCATCAACACAACAGATTAGCAGTTTAATTAATCTAATATCAGCAGTCCATCTCTTTTCTTCACAACAAGAAGTAGGCATCTATTACAATATGCTTTTGTTCTCCCCACTTAGGTCAGGTTAGAACGAAAACTTGTGATAGGAGGCATTTAGATAGCTAGAGGGCTTTCTTCTGGATACATACTGTTGTTTTTCGGTTGATAATCTTTTCAAACTGAGCCCCTTTTAAGTTGCTCGAGCAAGTACCATCGTCAATTTGGTTTTAGTTTGATGCCCTCAGTCATTGGGCGACAAAAACATCAGAGCGCTAATAATTGGCGTTAAAATTTGATTGGGTTCACCAAGATTCGAGATTTTCTTACGCAAATAAATAAAAAAGGATGAATTACGGAATAAATTGGTCCTGAACAACTCTGAAAGTTTCGATCTTATACACTTATAGTTTTTTCTCTACTGAGGTATTAGTTGAGGTCTGCGAGCACTTTCATTTTTGGTTCCAAGAGGACCTCGAATTATTTCCCGGAAATATATTGAAATACAATGTTCACGCAAGATTTCACAATTAGCCAAGTTTTTTTTGTCTTACGATGTTTTCCGACATCTCTTTGAGTATTTTGTAACTTGCTGCGCTTTCATCAGCTTGTAATCAGACTAATAATATGCGCTTAAATCCGCTTGTTTCTAATCAAACCGTCACATCTGGAGTTAATCTCTGATTAGATCATGTCCTGATTCTTATCCAGACTTTTGTGTTGTACGCAGAGACTTTTTATCCTGTCTATATGACGTGAGTACATAATTTTCCGGTATGCTCTCTAAAATAGTCTTGTTTGAAGTCGGTTCGAATGGGTACTTCAACCTGGGCAAAACTCACCTATGTTCTTTGCCCTCTGAGGTATTCCCCTTCTGACTTGACAGGTGTATTTGTGTGCATCCAGTCTTATCTCAATCAGGTTGTTCAGCAGGGCAAACACAGGTGCCAGTGGAAACGAACACGAGAAGATGGTTACGAACCCAAATTGGAGAACTGTGAAACAAATGATAGAGTTTTTAGAGTTGATCGTGAATAAATAAAAATGTAATTTGCCTCGTTTTTTTAAAGAGAAATAGCCTGATAGATTATACGGTCGAATTGCACTGTTTTGGATCTCAAAGTGTGACATAATTTGAATTCGAAATATCCTTTTGAACATTAATTTATCCAACTACAGAGGTGTTTAGTTTTATTAACTGTCCTCGCTTGTGCCTTTTATTTCCCATTTAATGAAATACCTAACTGCAACTGTTTAACCTTTGGCTATATTCGTGAAATTCATATTTTTGTATTGAAAAAAAAAACATTTTGACAAAAATATCTCTCAAAGTTAGAAGAGTAGTTGGCCATTTCTTACCCATTTCGAGATACTCTTCGAACAAATCGGGACAGTCGGGCAGATTTAGTTCGTCCTCTATCTGATGTCTTCTACTCTCTTTGTCTTTCGATTTGGATCTGAAGTCATTCCACTTGCGCACCAGGATCCTACAACACAACACCACAAAATATAAAAAATCATTTTCGACCAGAATGTTGTTCAGGACCTCTAGTTTATTTGCTTAGCGCTATTAATGAGAGTGCGACAAAACTGAAATGGAAATTGACGACAGCGAAGGGAATGAAAATTTTTATCATTAAATTTCATGACACTTTCTTCATTATTATTTTTAGAATCATATGAGACGAAAAGCCTGAAATTTTTAATATGACATTTATGCCGCCCTCGCTCTCAATTTGATAATTTTTGAAAGATTCTTAGTTGATTTCGAAGAACAGCTGAGTTTTCCTAAAACAGCTTTCATCGCATCCTACCAATTGTAACCGTATTCTTAGTTACATCTTTTCGGAACTAAGTTTGTATGAAAAAGTTTGATCCAGCAAAGTTTGTTCTCCTTTTAAGTTTGTTCAGGGACGGACAGAAACTAACGGTTTGAGGAGTTCGATGGTGTTATTTACAATCTGTTTGCCCACAAATATGATGGCTAGATTCTGTGCCATCTCCATTAGACAGTCATTGTTAGTACACTGCTCCAGTCTGGCATCTGACCCAAATGCTGAGGTGTAGTTACCAGGGTATCCGGAGAACCTGAACATCAACACTAGAGAGTCTTAAAAGTTCTTGTAGGAATTGGTGAATGATATTCAACATCAACAGCAGAGAATTTCAAAAGTTCGTGCAAGCGTTGTGGAATGACATTCTCCAAAATCAATAATTGAAATGACACGTAGATGATTAAAGTGGACATACATTGTTGCATTTTTTGTATGGCACATAAGAATACTGATTTTATTCCGAGATTATGCAATAGATGTAGCAGATTATGTTAAATTAAGAAATGAAAGTCAAATATCATTGAACTCTTTTGCACAGTAAGAATTTAGACCAGACGCCTGAGATCAGTTTTTCAGATTTGCGGATAAATAGAACAGAATGACCAAAGCCCAGAACAAAAAAAATGAATAGGTAATATCAGCAAAAGCTAAAAATCTAGCCATACTTTTCCTTTTTTCCTTTATTTTCCTAATAACAATTAGGAATAATATTTACCTTATTTCCTTTTTCCTAGTAATGATTTTTTCACTGTTGCTGAGTTGAATTTTTTGCATTGATGTGTACCTGCCCTTGAAGAACGCGACGTATAGTACACTGGAGTACTGGTTGAGGAACTGGAACACAAATATCTTGAATGCCAAGTGGTTCTCGTGCTCCTCTTGTGTCCTGTGTGTCTCCCATTCTGTCAACACCTCAGCCAGTTTTGAGTAGATCTACAGGAACAGAAATGGATGATAGAAAAGCATGATCCTAATGGCCGGAACTTTCCTCATATTGAGTGCTGCATACTTTTACAAAAGACTTTGGTGGTTTCAATGAATTAAGGTTATTAAAGGCGGCAGGAAAGTACTTACTTTTCGCTTTCTTTGCTCGCGAAATTTTGCTACTTCTAGCAGATCTTTTAAGGACAATAATACGTCTGAAATCTCTTTCAATTTTCTTCATTAATTTACTCTATAAAAGAGAGCCAAGCACGATCAATATTCAAAAATCTCAGTGCAAATCATGAACAAACCCAATTATCAGCTCTATCTATACCATCAAATCCACGAAACAAGTAAGAAGCCTGTGTTGATCCGAAGACTGGTCTGGGGACAACAGTTAGGTTACAAATGCTTATCTGCCGAGTCCGATGTCTTGAACAAACTTGTTGAATATTGGTGGGATTTCAGTTCATTAAACCAAACTTATTGAGTCTTGATATGATCATGAGTAATGAGGAACATGTCAGTTTCTTAAGTTTGAAACCATAAATATCGAATCTAAGAAACCGAAAATGGTGATAATTCCTTACGTTTACAAACCGAATATTCCGATGATACCAATGAAAACTCATAAGGGTGTTCGCCGTTTTTGTCTAACTAAAACTGAACAGAGCGACAATTTTCTTACGTTTACAAACAACAAACATTGATTTCCGAACTAGGGTAGCGAAATAAGCGACGTATAATTATCTGCAGTATTGAGAATTCAAATTGATTTGGAAATCAGAGTCCAACTACTTCCTTCCTCCGGGAAAAAGTTGTTTGTTCCTAGAAACAAAACTTTCATCTGAGTGAGTGCCTCAAAATTTCGGGTAAAGTCACTAGGCTGTGATGCTTGCCATTGACATTAGCAATATTTATAATGCAGAAGTGAGAGCTCTGCGAGAAAAAATGAGAGGTGATCAGAGGGGGAAAAGGCTGAAAACCAATTCTGGCCAGTTTAGGCTAAATTAAATTCAGTCTGTAAATTCAAAGTTGTTTATACTCTACACACGGTCTGTTTTTCCGAAGTTAGACTTTTCTTGCTAAAAAGTGACATAGTCAAATAAGGACTTGAAAATACCATTGTTTAAGTGCTAATTTACTATGTAACTATGGTCGTGGAGCACTTACGATTCCGCATATCTGTATGAGGAACACTTGAATGAGTGCTCCAGTTGCAACAGCCACAGTGGGGGTGTACTTCTCATCCCATGTGTCACTACTCCTACTCAGATCATACAGTGGCTCCATAATCAGACTCCTGTAGATCACCACACTCCCCACAAACACCAACACTATCACCATCTGTTAATAATATATGTATCACATAGCTCAATGATAAATAACACAATCAACGCCAAGGTATACAAGATCATTAACAACTTGACAAACCTCAAAAAATACTGACAAGATCTTGATAGGCCAATTAAAAGAGATTTTTAATAAATTAGATTTTTAATCCAATTTTAAAAAAGATTTAATGTTATATACTGAGCAAAGATCTATTCACATGTCAATCAAGTAAAATATTTTTTAGCTTATCTCAATTTTCCGTATATTTTCGCATAGATAAGTACTATAAATACAAGCTGATTTTTGTATAATTTCAGTTCAAAATTTAATTCAAAACTCAACTTATTGAATTCCTTGACACTTGCTGCCGACCACCAGAATTAGATTGAGGTCAAGTCTTTTTCATCTGATCCTATTACAGGCTTATTAACTGTCCTTCGCAATTTTCGAATACAGAATCACATTTCGAATACAGAACTAAAATCACAATTTTGTTGGAATATTCCAGTTTTGAGTTGTTGGATGAAGTTAGAAATTCGCTTTAGTACATGTGTACTCAAATTTTATTCAAATTCAGCTGAAGAGAGAGATAACTGCTTCAATATTTTATTTTAAACTTACCATGAATAGGAGAGTGACGATTCCCACGACCATTCGCATGTTCTGTGTCTTTGGTGAGAAGTAGGCCTCCTCCTCCCCTGTTATCGGATTGGGTTTATTAGCTGTCGATCTGAACATTTTTACATCAATCTTCCATTTCTACACTAAGAATGACAGACACAATTGTGTGTTCACTACTGTCTACCAATGGTTTTTTTTTACTAGATAACACTAAAACTGCTCAACAATATCAGCGGGTTTCTTTAACTTCAGCACGTTTCTTACAGTGTTTCAGCACATTTAAGCGCATCTATGCAAGGCTTTTGCGCCAAATTTTTGAAAATTCAGCTAATTCGGCAAATTTCTTACATTATTATTGGAGAATTTCTTCACCCGGTTATGATTTTGGTGAAAATTCTTGAGTTGAGTCGAAATTGAGTTATGTGCCATGATATTGGTGTTTCTCGACTGCATTAGCAGAACTAGGCGATTGAGATAAAATGGTGGTACTAACTGAAGAATAAAATCTAAAATCATTCTGTTCGGTTCATTTACAAAAGGGAATCCTTTCAAAAGGCCGAGAAATTTCGCACAATATCAAAATTGGGAGAGAGAGAGAGAGAGAATGTGGAATAAAGGTGATGCGACACCATTGAATTAGAAATCTCGAGTCCACAATTGTTGTTTAAGTGCAGAAACCAGAAACCCTGTTGAAACTAAAGGTGTTTTAGTGTGTATACCGGAGAACATATTGGTGTCTTGGCTTCTCCTCCTGAGGCTGGAAGTCATGCACATCCCACCTGTATGCCACAGTCATCCTGGTCCTCTTCCAGAACTCAAGGAAGAACACAGACCAGAAGGAGATGAAGGCCCCGAAGAAGATTGTAGCCCCGTTGTCAAACATATGTGCCACCTAATATCATCACAACACACGTTGTTCACTTTAGGTATGTTTCTATGATTTTTGCATAATTCTGAATTCTATAGAATAATTTTGAGAGCCCAGCTTGAGTTCCTTGTGAAAACCAACCATAATACGCAGATAGGCCAAATTAATCAATAATTTCACTCCGATATGTCATTAGAGATCAGTCGAACGTGACAGATTTTAGCTACGGTTCTATTTGTGTAAAGAAAACTCATGATATTACGCTGTACGCCAGTATTATTTTCATCGAGAATAAGGACCCGCCCGCAGAATAAGGATCCAATTAAAAACACAATTAATATTCAAGTTTATTAGTCCAGATATAATTATATCTGGACTAATAAACTTGAATATTAATTGTGTTTTTATTTGAATTTTACCTTAGCGTAATAGCAGGTGTCAGAGAGGTACCATGTTTCACAACCAAAGTCACATTGCGGACACATTACGAAAGAATTGCCACTGTCACAGATTTGTTCACTAAAACACAGATTCCATATGTCAAATGCAATATCATTGCGCGCAACCTCTTTAGTATTTATCATCGACAGTTAATGTAAAATTATGACTTCAGAGACACTCAACAAGGAAAAAGCTATTAAGGAGGCTTGTGGTGCGCGTTCGCCATATCATTCTTCTCAAACCGCCCCATACCCTTCTTATTCGTAACCTGCCATGCTCAAATATTGTCAACAGGACGCAAGAAACTTTGAAAAATGCACGTGCAAGTTTAAAAGTGCCAGTTTTATTCAGTGTCAGATTCTACCATGCGCGATTTTCCCATGTGCAGTGGCAGATTTCGAATGTTGTAATTCATATTTCAAGCAAGTATAGGTGACTTTAGCTAAAATCAGTTCAAAATTCTAGCTTGCATTTCGAATCACTGAGCGGTTATCGAGTATAGCCGAAATTTTTCAATGATTTCATCAACGTAACGTTACCTATACTAGAGAATCGATAGGCAAAAATGTCTGCCAAAATGTCGAATGACAACCCTTTATTCCAAAAAACAACAGCAATGAAAACCAACATATGAAATATGAACGGCATCCATAAAACATCCGGACATGTTTAACGGAAATTTAAATAATCAATTTTCGTTCATTCTTGAAACAACTTTGTTCAACTTGTTCAGCTAATTTTTCACATATAAAACACCAGCCACTCACAACATTCTACTTTAACATGCGTCAAATTATTTTAAGATAAGAAATACTTAAAGACTGAAGATGTGCCAATAAGTTCAAAAATGTGTATTTGAAACAAGATTTTAAATGCAATATTTCTGAAGGATACAGGAAAAAACTCGCAACATTAAGCAATTTACAAATTTAAAAAATCAGCAGTATTAACAAACTTATTCAAAAACAAAATGATAACTTGTCACTTATTTTTTAAAAAAAGATAAATTTACATAAAATTCGAATTTATTTAGCTCCCATAAAAATAATATCATTTCCCCCCACTAAATTTCAAAACGATAACAAGCAACGTACATGCAATAAGTAAAAGGTAGAAAAAAAACGAGAAAAACAATTATAAGATTGAAATCTCCTCCAACACGCAGGACAACACTTACGCATGAATCGATGCTTTTTGAGTCAAAGGAGAATGTGGGATGGGTTTTTAATTTTTGAAAAATGTTTATAATCATAAGAGTTCCTATTAGAAAACAGGGTCAAAATTTAACTCACTAATCGTTTTTATCCGGCGGGGAATTTTGTGTCATAACGGTCTATGACACAAAACAGAGAAAAAAACAATGGAATAGGCAAAAGGCGCTAAAAGAAGCAAGTCTGTACTATTGTACATCAATTCCTCCATTCGTGAGACCATACAGTTTTTTTTATAACTAGTTGTTTCTTTTTTTCGTACCTTTCATGCAAAAGCAAACCATAAAATAATTAAATTTCTCAGAAGCTTCTCTAGCTACAAATGTGATTGCTGTTGACAATAGTTAGGTCGAGGACATGACAAATGGCAGTAATCATAGTTCAACAGAACAATATAGAAAGTTCGTTAATATATTTTATTCTCAAAAGAAGAAAAGGCACAAACTGTTGGTACGCGGAGAGAAAAAGGAAACAGAGAACGAAAGCAGAATCGAAAATGATAGGCAAACTGCATAAAAAGGACATTCTGGACAAAATAAAAAATAAAACTATCAAATAGGGGGAAAATTTGAAATACAAAATTGATGATTACAGAAATTCTTTAATTTGAATATTTGAAACTCCTTATCCACACAAGAATAAGATTTCAGGAAGAATCAAATTTCAATTCATTCATGCTCAGCAACATAAAATAAAATACTTCTGGTCACTGCTAAAACCAACTAAGCAAAAAAATCCTAAACATTCCCTAAAATCCAAAAAAATCTTGCAAATTTCAAAAAAGAAAAAAATAAATCAAAAAGAAAAAAATGAAATCTCGAAATCTTATACTCTCAATGGTTTGTTATGATGCCGCAGTTCTTTAGTATGATTACTGATAAACCAAAATTCTCATAAAAGGCAACTAATTGATTATATTGTATTTCCCATTGCCGTTTGGGGATATAGCAATAAATTCTTTAATTTATTTTTTTGAGAGTGAAAACTAAAAAAGTTATAGAAATTCGGTGCACATTTAGGTTTATTGTTGTCCATTTTGTGAACGTCAGGGGTTTATACCAAGCAACTAACGCCACAAATCTTTGCTTAAAACTACCGGAAATATTTGGTTTTGAGCCCGTTACAATTGACACTTTAGAGTTTTTTTAAAATTTACCATTGGTTTCTGGTCGTAGTTAACTATAGTTTTCTTAAAAAAAAAAAGAAAAAAGACTGAATTTAAGGTATGCTTGGTTGAGGAAATCATGCTTGAAATCATTTCTGAGTTCAGTCGATTCTCAGAAAGTTTTCTTGCGATCAGCCTTGTGCCCACAAATCACCATAGTGTCCACGGTGATTACTTGGGCGTAATGATCAGATCTATGCTGTTCAATTACGTCATCAAATCGCTATGTATATCCTCCCTCAAATTGGCTGAGGTTACAAATAAAATATATAAAATTGAAGTATCAATGTAGCGTCAACACATTAAGCCAAATAAAAATAAATGAACATACAAAAACTGAGATTTACATTTCTTTTTGTCAGCACTAGCTTCTCTCACTGTATATCGCACAAACGCAGCGCTTGTGATTTCATAAAATAGATCAAAATCTGCTTTGTGATGTCTTGTGACAATGAGAACCTCACCACAACCCATTTTTCTTGAACTTAAGTAGACTAGAATTTTTTTAGTTTACAAATAATTCCATTTTTTCTTGCTTACAAAAATTTTCAGATTTTATAGTTTTACAAAAATTTGCAAATCAGTTTTTGCATTAAGTATTTGGAAATAAATTTTCGAGTTTCTAATTTTTGCAATTTTAATCCAAATATTTGTATAAAAAAATTTACAAATTTTTGCAATTATTATGCATTATTAACCAATTGTTTACAAAGCTGATTTGCAAATTTTTGCAAATAATAAAATTTTTAATGACGGGTAGGGTTTCTCAGTCTTTGGTCAATTGTTTCCTTTTCCCAGGAAGAAACACTTGCAGTGTTGGGAGATTTTTGTAACTTACGCTGCTGGGTTTGAGAAGAGAGTGGCAACACTGACAATGACGACAACAAATGCCACAAAAGATGCAATCAGCAACCACGCTGTGTAGAACCCAATCCATGCAAAGTAAAACGACATCTAAACAAAAGTTAATCTCTCAATCCTAATTGTGCTCTGTTATCAATTCAACCAATCCGAAAGACAACATATCCATATCATGTTTTCCCGGGATTACTGTCTTAGATACCATATCAAACTAATGCGTCTTGGGTCCCTAAAATGCCATCTTGCATCCCTAAAAAAACCTTAGATCCCGATTATCTGGCACCCGAAATTAGACAGTTTCAGGCAATTTGCGCAACTTCAAATTTCTGTTGATCCTGCTGACTTTGATTCTATTCTTGTTCAAATCAAGATTTGGTAACTTTTATTCTGAATTTTCTAATTTAATTTGTTTTGTCTTAATTTGTGTTTCCGGTTAAGTATAAGCAAGTGTAAACCAAGCAATTTCTTTTTCCGGTTAAACCAAGCACAAAGCATAAACTACAAAAGTATTATAAAACTGACAAACAAAGAAAATAGTGAAAAGGTAAATTAAGAAATGCCCCTCCCCAACACTGGGTGAATATTGGCTGGTCTGGGGCCCACTACGTCTTCATAAAGGATTTCGTATTGTTTAAATTTATCAATAAAATTATAAAATGTGAAAAAATCAGCTGAGAAAATAAAACAAAAGAGCGACAGCATTAGAAAACAAACAAAAAACAAACAAACTAAAAGCCTCCCTTCTTCAACCACAGCACCCATTGAACCATCAACAATTTCGCGCCACCTAAGCGCCTTTGACACACAAATGCAGAGGATGGAACTCCTCAGGAGAGCAAAGCTGATTTTTGTCCTTAGATATGACATTATATCAGCGTAGCTGTCCTTTTTTCGCTCAGAGAGCTTTGATGACAGTTGTTTCAGCGCTTTTGAAGCTGATGGGCCAGCTCCACCAGTGCATGCAAAGACAAGCGGACAAAATGTTGCTTTCTCAGTTATTCATTTTTAATAGATTCATGGTACTTTTAGGCTTCGTAACTGCTTTCAGGGAAACCTTTCGCCAGCGGGTTGAAAATTTAGGTATACATCAAAACAGGTTTTGTTGAACCTCGATTCCCAGAGTACGTTGGCCTTGATATCTTATCTTTCGTCATCATCAGATGTCGTTGATTTAAGAGCGAAGGTTTCCCTGGCAACGGTTGAAGATGAGGTTCAACCTCGACATTATGACAGACATCACTTAATCAGGAATCGAGTTCGCAAGTCTCAAGTTCATGTATGCTCCTTTCGAACAGTGGAGGGCATGTGCCACAGTGAAGTTTTTATTGCATGTGCATAGTGATGGCATTTTCACGGGGTTCCATCAATAGCGAAGGGCAATGTCATCACGAAACTCACTTTTTGCAAGGTGAAAAAGATATCGTTTCAATGGCATAGCGTTCAACCAGCTTGATGCTCTATTTTCACTGGCTACGTCAAGTGAGCGAAATTCGATCTTAATCCGTTCACTCCTATTTCTCGACTTCTTTGATTTGATAGCAAGCTCCTTCTCCTTTTTTGATTCTTGTATGATCAGTTGTTGATTTAGTATGGCTCGGGGCAGCGATAGGGATAAATAAAGATAACATTTTAAGGCAAAATAAACAATAATCAGAAAATAGAAGTAGTCGCAGATCACAATTCTGTTAGTTGCACAGGGAGATTATCTCCTCATTTAAGCGAGCAATAAATTTTTCCTCAAATTTTTTTTAAAACTTCGGTGATACGGATAGGAGTTTTATCAAACTTTCAATGTTTGCAAGCAATGTAGTGCTCGTAATTGTAGGATCTGCAGTCACCACCCAGTGAATTCGTGTACTGAGCCATCAGAAAACCGGTATATCCCTGATTAACAGTACTCAATCATTCTACCTTCAAATAGAATCTACTTCAGGCGCAGTCATAAGTTCCTAGTGTTTTTGCGGCCTCCAAAATTGAAAATCAGAGAAAAACAGAGCATTTCTAAACAACCAATCAATTCCTATACAAAGTAAAGGTGAAGTAAATTGGTAAAGTGAAAGTAACTATGCAATAAACTACATTTGCGCTTCCGAGTAACTATCTCAAAATGACTCGGAAGCCGAAATGTAGCTCTTAGCACAGTTAAACTTACTTTGCCAAAGTGCTTTGTGTAATACAGTATCACTTCAACCCCTATTTATCAACGGGCACCTTGACCAGAGTGGTAAAAAAGTGGTAAAAGAACTTTATAATCGTAATAAATTCAGAGAAAAGTTACTATGAAAATTAGACTGGCAGTCTTCATACGGTTAAAAATTGATTGCATTGTAACAAGCCATAATCGAATTAGTCGAGAAGCGTTTACATCACGTGACTGGAAACAGTTTCCTAATTATGATATAATAATGGCCTCTAAAACAAAACCTAATTTATTTTTGTACTTCAAAATGTGACAAAATTCTAAGATATAGAATCTAATGATATTCTAAAAATATGGTTACAAATGACTTTTTACATAGCAAATAGTTTTCTGAGTGCCTGAATTAAATATGGCTACAAAAATGTTTTCTATAGTGTCTGAGAAACCATATAGAACACCATAGACATTTTTAATTTTAGCTTTTCCATTGATTGGCAGCTATCATATTTATCATTTCCTCAATTCTCATTGCTGCAGTCCTGACATCTTAACTACGGAACTCCAGATAATTCTTCATATTAGGCAGGAATTAAGAAAATATATTAACTTGATATTGTTAAAGCAATGAAAAACAGGTACCTTCTCGCCGAAGTAGTCTCGGATGAGGTCTATTGGCTGATATTTGAACCAGTGTCTGGGGTTGGCCCAGAAGTACTTCAACACCTGTCTCGAATTCCACAGGAAACTGTTGTCAACTTGAAACTCACTCGGCTTGTAAGGACCCTACATCAATATTCACTGCTCATATTAACCCTGGATATTGTTAAGTATGAATAGGTCAAAAGGGGTTAGGAGAAAAAGCAGCTTGGAAAATAACCACCGAAGTTATTAATAAACCTCCACAGGAAAAAAAACCCGATCGGAAATAATAACCCCCCCCCTCATTAAAATTGAGCTTGGTTCCGTTCTGATAGTTTCATATCAAGTCCCACAGGTCGCTAATGTACGGCCATGGTAATCGCGACATGGCCAAATGCGATAAATGCGCAGCTCTTTAATAGTCAAGTGGG
>NC_134476.1:45756844-45762690 GCF_964194025.1 Convolutriloba macropyga
TGCGCTTAGAAGCGAACATTTCAACGCATTCACCGCAAAATAATGTAAACAAATTTGCTGTGACTTTTTTGACTTGTCAACGCTAGTTACCTCTTAACTTACATAAACTTGGCAAGATTGCTCGGCCCAGGGAGGTCAAGAGGCCTAAACATGTAAAACTTATGTGAACATTGACTTGTTCCCTTGTTCACATTGTTCACATTAGTTAGACTGTTTAGGCCTCCTGACCTCCCCAGGTCGAGGAATTGGGCCAAACTTATGTTAGGTAAAGGGTATTTATAGTAAGTGGAACCATCCTTAATATCCATCCTTAATATCCTTAATAACCATCCTTAATATCCTATCCTTATACCATCCTTTTGATTGGAACCATCCTTAATAAATTAACAAATATACTTGCAAATCTAGCGTGCTCAACATTACAGTAACTTATCGTAAGCTCATTAACTTGAGCATATGCTATAACGTATTCTCTTGTACCTTTTTGTTATTCGACATTAAATCTCTCTGGACAGGTTTACGTTGAACATATAGCGCTTTCTTCAAACTATATAATAGTTATCTCATATTTGAATCATATTTGGTTGCTTATCTCGAACTTTTACCATCTCGGAAACATGGTTAGCCGCAAATTGAGGAAACTTTTGGATTAGATCATGAAACTGTCAGACATTTTTAAGGGAACTAGAAAAACCAGTGCTACTGTTTCCATCATCTCAATCGACTTCGAATATGGTTCTTGCAAATTCGCTGAAAGAGTTAACCGTTGTTCTTTAAAATTTTCAGCAGGCTGACTTAGACAACGAGGCAAAATTTACTGCAAAGATTATATTTATTATAATAAAATTTCTTGGGCTTGGTTTTTATCGGTCACTAAATGATTTTTTCATAAACGGTCTTTCACTAAAAAGATTATTGGTATACAATTAGGCTCTAGCGTAATAACTTAATTGCCACCACGAGGCGAGAATTGAAAAAAAAGAAGAAACCGATAATCAGTATGAGAAAAAACATATGCCTAATTTTATTAATTGATAGCCTAGGTGGACATACATTTCTTGAGATGTTCAAATGAAGAACAACCCCTGGACGAGAAAAAATGGCTAAATTGTTTCTTAGCTACTAAGATTCTTATAAATGATGGTTATCTTATAATTTATGACAAAGTTTTTAGAAAAAATGGTAATCTGGTAAGATTCTTGCACGTTCGCTCCGGTAGAGCTGCATTCTCATTGATTCTTTTTTGCGCATTTTTCATCATTTAATGCATTGGAAACTTGTGAAGTGATTGCGCATCTTTTAGCAATTTTCTGAAGCATTAGCTTAATTGAAAATTGCGTTTCAAGGTAATAAACTCAAATTTTACTGCCTAAGCACATATTTCTTACTTTTTACTTTTGGTTTACTGCTAATAAACTGAATCTTTCAAAAGCATGATTTAAATTTTTTTTCATTTTTTTCATTATGCTTTTTGAATAACAAGTTGCTAAATTAATTTTCCTTATATAGATGTTTTCTTTTTACACTAAACCTGGAGTAATTAGTACCGTTGTTGATGTAATTTGCAAAAAGGTTTTTAGTGACTTTTAAGTTTCACACTATTGAAAAAATATACATCAGGTTTTTTTGTCACTTCAGTCATATCCAAATTTTTTATGCCCTGGTTTTCTACAAAACAGTTAGTTGCCCTGTAAAACGCTTGTAAGAACAATGTTAATCTTGTAAATTTTCTATAAGATGAATATTTATCGTATACGAATTTTGCAAAACGAATGCTTATCTTGTAAGATTCTGTCAAAAAATCTTGTAAGACGGTGCAATCTCGTGTAGGATTCTGATATAATCTTACGAGATCTTACAAGATAACCATCCGCTGCTCAATCGCAACTTTACAGAACCAATCGAAAAGCGACCAGTCAGCTTAATAGCATCCTCGCTGTGGTTATATACTGTAAACTTTTTTGAAAGGATTAACAAATTTTTTACTCATCTGTAACAGCCGATTGTTTCGACTCACTTTAGACAACAGGTGTATTTTCAGTCCAAATTAGCCGATCGATAAATCCACTATACAGACGTGGTGTAATTAGAAAGCTTGTCAAAAATACGTTTTGAACTCGCTTTTTCAAGGGAGTTAAGTAGGTTTAAATTTATGTGAACGTTCGCCCCCCCCACTTTAGTTGTTTTGTTCATATTTTCCGATGATTCTACTGAAATTGTGACCAATTTTGCCAAAATTTTGATAAAATTATTGATCACACGTTTAAATACAAAAGAGAGTTGTTGAATTGTTTGAACTGACTCTTTTGGGTAAAATTTTAGCTACATTTTTGATAATGTAGATGTTTTTTTTTTCATTCTCATATTCAAAAATGGCACCAAATATGCCGTTTGTTTCTTTAAATTAATTTGTCTAAATTGGTTGTCAAACATAAAAACTGCTGACACAATGTGTTGTACTCATATAAGGATCAATTTCACCTCCAGTTCCTAAAAAAGACTTCTAGAACTGACCATTTGGCAACCTTTCGACAATTTAATTCAATGTTTTTCAAAAAAGCATAATTTATGTTCAATATACTGACAAATTTGGTTTGTCAATGTACCTACTACGCAACTTTTGCAACATTTATAAGGTCTTTTTAACCGCCATGCAGCGACAATAAGGCCAATTTTTGTCTCTTCGTTGGTTTTTTCAATGAAAAATGATTGGAACTGTGTTGTGGCTCTGTCCTTTTTAATATGATTTGCTTTTTCCATCCCAATTGCAGACCAATCTGTTTTAATGTAGAAGACTAGTAGTTATCGAAAGCTTACATCAACGTTCAAATAAGGCTCAGTGAATGAAATGTTTTTTTCTCAGTAAAACTCTTAGTTTTTATTGCTCTGAGGTGTGTTTTGTAAATGTTTAATGAATTATTGAGTTTTGCGAGATTAGGTCCGTCGTTTTGTATTTTTGTGACCGAGTTTTATTAATCGAAAGGTCGGATTGTTTAATCTAATGAGCTATTGGTGAAACTTTCTAATGCTCTCGGTTGTTACATAATGGTTTTTCGCTATTATAACTCGATAACTACTAAAATCTACTCATTCAATTTTGGTATGTAGAATTTTTGACAAATTAGCCATTTAAAGGTCATTTGGAGCAAAAAATTGTTTCATTGGACAGGCAAGAGTTTTAATAAGCAAGAGTAAATTTGAACTAATGGTTTAAGTTTTTTCGGATTGTAATAGGGCATTATCATTTTCAAAATATTTTAGTATTTACCGCTTTTTATGTTAATTACAAACAATAGTAATGACAATATCCAAGCTCAACTACTGGAAGGTCAAACAAGTTAAACTACCAGTCATTCTATTCAGTAAGTTTTAGTTGAAAGTTTAAGTTTGTTTTTCAGAAAAATTGTTTTCAAGAAAAGTTTTCTCATTTTATCTTAATTCTTTTTAGCAATTTCTGTAAGCGATTTTGAAAATGGGTGCGCCATTTTTTTTAAAAATAATATATTTTTTTGTAAAGTTTTCTATCTCTTTATCGTTCATTGACAATTAATTCAAAAATGTGGTTGCTCGGTGTCGGAACATTATGAGCGAACGCACATTACCAAGCCTCCTTGTTATTTACTTATTATTATTACAATACCTAGGCCGATTTCTCGCTCATAAGAGATGCTTGAGCGCGCACGAGGTTGTGGGGGTTTTGCTGGTCGAAATTGACTTGGTAATGGCTGATCAAGAAAAATAAGGGTCGGCACGAGTGAGGGTTCGGCTCGTCAAGAACGATGTATTGTTTGATAAATAAGGAGGCAAATACATGCGAGTATTTTGATTTGTTGTAAAACTAAACGATCCAGATTGAGATCCGAATCATGTCCAGATCGAAAATGAAGACACGAAAGGGGCGTCGTGCGTTCAAAATTACATAGTCTATAAGCCCTAGAATGTTTGGACATAAATGGACAAAAGGCTGGATACCCCAGTCGTAATGAGTTTGCGGCAATGAGGGTACGTAATGAGTTTAGCAATTACTCACAGCTATAGGGAGTCTAAAGTTGAGTTTCTCAGCGTAGTCTAGCATGATGTGGAATGGGACATGTGCACTGATGAACACTAGCTTCTTACTGCTCTCGGATGAACTCAATCTCAGCTGAAACGAAACGATCCACGTGTTACCTATCGGCGCTTTGACATGTTGATTCGATAGCAAAATCGCAATGGCATATTCATTTGTTAGCAATCATAGCCTTTCAATGTTTAGGGCAAATATTTATTGCAGCGCTGTATATTAAAAATTGTCGAATCAGCCCTACTCCAAAAAAGTATTGTGGATAGGATTGTGGCTTTGTTGGGCTATCACTTTTGTTTACCTTCACATTATCACATTCACAGCTTCGGAGGTAGTAAATTTCAGTTTTTTGCTCTTGTTTTTCCCGAAGCGATATATTCTGTTTACATCCGGAAGTTAATAAACCCGCCTTTAGGACGTCCTTTAAAATTATACAATAGCCCCCCAAAAAATAAGGCCATGGTCCATGTAGCCCACTACTCCACGACCAAATTTCTTGATCTGCGTAACAACGGCGAGCTTAAGGTACCGGTAGTTGGTGTGGGGTTCGTTTTCATATCATTTTCAGATTCACGGTGCTTAAAGTAGTTTACTTCCAAATTCTTTATAGGGAAACTAGTGGAATTTGTCTCAAAATGAAAGTTCCAGCGTAGGACCTAACTGCAATCACTTGAAGATCCTTTTTTTCCTGGAAAAAGAAGTTTACACATCAAATCAGTTCCTACATGCAATGCTGTTCATTATATAAATTTTCGGTTCCATTTCAAATCTTGTACGTGTGTATTTGGGACTTGAAAATTGGTGTTTTTCATTTGGGGTGCAAAAAAACGTTCAATTCGCAAATTGCAACACTGTGTATCAATAGTCTGAATGGGATTAAGATTCATTCTTTAATTTGTACCTTGACTTGGTGATCATTATGGGTGAATATGCTTGATTTTTGGTAGTTTTCATACCCAAAAAGAGGTCATATATGATATACAAAATCATAACGCATTTATCAGTACGGTCTTTGCGTGGATCCAAGGAAATCATATATGATCTTTATATGAAATAGCTAAATAACACCTTAGTACTATACGTTCGAAATGTCAACATGTTCGATCCGTCAACTCTAAAAATTGCTAAAAATAGTAAGAATTGTGGTGAATGCTATGAACAAAAATTCTAACCGTTAAAAACCCTAAACCACACTAAAAGTCACCGTTTGTTCCTTATTCACAGCTTAAGGATGCGGGCGCTTTATGGTGAAAAAATACATGTTCAGTGTGATTCACTGCCAATCTTTCTTGATTTTTAAATTTCTTTTGGTTTGGAGGGTGTCTTTCCTATTAAAGCCCCTTTCACAAAAATATATCCCCTAGTATGGTATGTTTACCATTATTGGGGAGGAGGGTATAGGTTATATGACCACTAAAAGACTAAAAGTGGGGGGGGGGGTTATAATTGGAAAGACCTTTTTTTGGAAAACTTCAATCCAGGAGCCAACTTCTAGAATATAAAATCAACAAAAGTTTTAAATTGTGATGAGGGGTTGGTGGTGATGAGTACCTGTTCTAGCTGTATTCCCATTCTCTGGATGTTCCTGAAGTATTCCTTCCTGAACTCTCTCTTCATTCTGGTCTGTCTGTCGTCTTTGTCACTCGGACTGTACACCAGCACAAAATCTGCGCCAACAACAGGCCTTATTTAGCAATTTGTCTTAAAAACATAACAGTTTTAAACTAAACATAGCCTGACATCGTTTTCAAGGTTTCTTCATGAACGAAACACTGCGTAAAGA
>NC_134476.1:45762890-45842367 GCF_964194025.1 Convolutriloba macropyga
TGTCTATTTTTTTGTAGAAACACGAACTGGTAACTCAAAATAATCTCATCTGACTTACAAAAAACTCAGAATTTCTAGAGAGAGTGGGGACAAATTTACGACAGACAATTGATAAGCAATTTCAGTTCATTACCATGTGGTTTTTGTTGGACCCAACAAAAATTTTTCTTAGGAAATGGTCTTTTTTTTGCGGGTAAAGTAAAATTTTTTGATAAAATTCCACAGAAGTTCTCCTTGCGGCTGTTCTCACAGTAAAATTTTTGAACCTGTATTTTTGTTCTTCACGTGAGACCTAGTCATAGTTATATTTGAACAGTGATTAACAATGACTAAAACAGTGATTCGATTGAGCAAAACCTCTCTTTGAAAAACTTACAATTTTTGATAAAAGTGGCAACGTGATATTTGCTGAAATTCGTTTGCTGTTTCCTTCACACTTCATATTATTCGAGTAGTCTGCATTTTTGTGATGTTTATCTATCTCTTGAGCACATAGAATAACACTTCTTACATGACAAGAGTAGACGTAGATTCGCAATCCGTATTGCTTCGTTATATGACAGTAAAGCTGCAAACTCTAGATTACGACAAGCTGTGTTTATGGACAAGGTCCGTAGCTTGAATTACAAAAAATATCTACAAGAAATACTGAAAATTTCAACTCAAAGAAATTGTACAGGTGGATAACAACATGTTGGCAAAAAAAACAAGATCACCAAAATTAGTGTCAAGAACATTCTCAATCTGTAAAACAAAACGTCGAGCAAAACTCCATTCATTTAAACATATTTTTATGGCTATTTTGAGCTTAGCAAGGTATGTCTATACCAAGCAATATAATAAGAGCAAATAAAATCTTCTTAGGTTGAAACCTCTATCAAGGTTTTAATTTTATGTTAACGAAAAGCCCGATTTAGTTTAATTTTCGTTTTATTAAGTTTTTCCTAAAGAACAACTGATTTTTGATGTTTGTGTTAAGAAGTATTATCAAAAAAAGTTTGAAAAACATTATTTTGAGTAGAATTAGGTCTCATAAGAGCAGCGCAGTCGTCCGATTTCACAAATTTTACTAGTTAGCCCAGTCGGAAAGCTGATTAAACAAAACATGCTGGTAGTGCTACTATGCTTTTAAAGAATCGATCACTTTCTAATTGAACCTATCAAAGAAAAACTAGCGTCAGAAAGAAGAAAAATTCAAGGAAAAGAGTATTGAAGATAAAAAAAAATTAATATTGAGTTGTGAAAAATCAACTGTTTAAGTAAAAAAGAGGTACGTGAAAAGGTAATTTCAGAAATGAAGCCATTTTCTTGTCAAAGATCAAAGATTAAAATCATGATGAAATTGGTATTTCGTACGCAAATATCCTCATATAATTCTCCATGGTAATTGTGCGCAGGTTTTCACAAATTTACATTTTTCCTGTCTGGTCATTCGACATCGGATGCTGTAAGTTTTTCTTATTAACAAGCACAATAACTTTTTACTTTTTCAAATTCACATAAAAAATGTTTCTCGCAACTTTTACCAAATCTTGCGTCATTTTGAGTGCTTCCATTTCTTGCTCAAATATTTGAGAGCGTTTTAGCCCAGCCATTTGCGAAAGCAACTACAAAATAAACAGGAAATCATTTTCAAAACAACAGAAGTTGAAGTATTATTTTCTAATTATCCTGTAGATCTTAGTTTTGAGTTTTTTAAAGATATTAGAATCCACTGATACTGGTTTTGCACTCCAATAGGTGACAATGAATAGACAAAAATGTGTCGCAGTATAATTTGCAAATTCATTGAAATAATCTTTTGATACTATAAAAGCTCTTTAGTGTTAGAAAAATTATAAAAATTAAATTGGAGAGCACCAACTAGCCATTATAGTTAAACTTATCGCGTTACTTCTTGCTACTTCTTGCGCACAAATGCTACTTCTTGCGCACAAGTCCATGTGGGTTGGTACACAAAGATTGTCTTTAGGATTGTTAAAATATTTGTCATTTGCAATATGATCATCATTTATTTGCGTGATTACTGGCAATTGTTCCCTTTTCAACGTGTATACATTTTCTCACAGAGCAAATAATATTCTGTAGCATTCGTTTTCTGCCACATATGTAAAACGTACTTGTTGTTATTTGTACAAAGAATACTTGCAGTTACAAACTTTTGTTCTGCAAAAAAGACTCAAGCACTCAATGTGATCTATATATTTTGAGGGCATTTGATAAAAAAATTTTGTCGCAATATGAGCATTACGTAGCACAAAGTACTGTTTAACGCAAATATGTACTCTAGTTTTTTTTGCGGGATTAGACTTTTATTGCGGTAACTTGATGCATTGATATTGAAGAAATATCGGACACTGATAAAGTATCCGACACTGATGCAAAATCGTTAAAAAATTTGAACAAAACATCACAAAAATTATCGATTTTTTTGAAAAGTCCCAGTTACTGGTGAACAAACGAAAAACAGAATATATTGTGTTCAGCACCAAGAGGAGGTTAAAAAATACTGTTCTGAATGTCGACAAAGAAAAAATAGCAGAATCAAATAGTGTGAAGTATCTTGGCGTAATTATTCATAGAAAACTAAAATTTGATGAAGAAGTGAAAAAAGATTTTTTAGAGAATGGCGTGTGGAATAAAAATTTTGAAAACATCTCATAAAAGTTTACGAGAGAAAACGAAAATCTTATCAATTAATCCAATAGTAATAAGCCATTTACATTATTCCGCTTTAATTTTGATAGGGTTGCAAAAGTCATTACTCACAACGTTAGGAAAACAATTGAATTGGGGAATAAATACCATTTTTAACAGGAGAAAACACGATCGGTCCACATATCCCAAACTTTGCAACAAAATATTACCAGTCTCTTTTCTCTTAAAAAATCATTGCTCAAATTGTTTTTTTTTGTTTACTCAGCAACGATCTTCCGCCATATAAAATTGAACCTCTCTCTTCCATGAGAATAAAAACATGACAGGACAAAAAATAACGTTCGATACAAGAAAAAACAATAAGTTTTAAACTGATTCTTTTAATGCACAAGCCATTCAGTTTATAATAGTCTGCTTTCTAATGTTAGACTGAAAACAACAACAACATCCAAAGCTTCCTTAAAAAAAGAGCTGAAAGAATTTTTTTGGAAAGATTTTTTGAAGGACGCAAAAGTAACTGATATGAAAGATGACATTGAGAGCCTTAGATTTTAATTTTACTTTTAATCTTCATGATGTACATATAAAATTGTGAGAACATTTTATGCTTGCATTTTAGGCCATTTTTTTACTAATGTAAGGTCAAATTTTTAGTTAAGTAATTTAAAGATTTTATAATTTTGCAGAATGTTATGTTCTTAACATTACATTGCCTCGTTTACCAATTGCATTTTATTCTTAGGTATATCAGTGGAAATAAACAATGTTCTTTTTGATTGAGCTGGGAAAACATGATGGCATCAACAATTTCCTACATTTTTTTTCTTAAGATGTTGAATAGCTTGTATTAATTTCTCTCAAATAATTTTCTGCAGCGTTCGTTTTCTGCCACAGATGTAAAACGTACTTGTTGTTATTTGTACAAAGAATACTTGCAGTTACAAACTTTAGTTCTGCAAAAAAGGCTCAAGCTCTCAATGTGATCTTTATATTTTGAGGGCATTTGATAAAAAAATTTGTCGCAATATGAGCATTACGTAGCACAAAGTACTGTTTAACGCAACTATGTACTCTAGTTTTTTTTGCGGGATTAGACTTTTATTGTGGTAACTTGATGCATTGATATTGAAGAAATATCGGACACTGATGAAATATCCGACACTGATGAAAAATCGTTAAAAAAATTTGAACAAAACATCACAAAAATTATCGATTTTTTTGAAAAGTCCCAGTTACTGGTGAACAAACGAAAAACAGAATATATTGTGTTCAGCACCAAGAGGAGGTTAAAAAATACTGTTCTGAATGTCGACAAAGAAAAAATAGCAGAATCAAATAGTGTGAAGTATCTTGGCGTAATTATTCATAGAAAACTAAAATTTGATGAAGAAGTGAAAAAAGATTTTTTAGAGAATGGCGTGTGGAAAAAAAATTTTGAAAACATCTCATAAAAGTTTACGAGAGAAAACGAAAATCTTATCATTTAATCCAATAGTAATAAGCCATTTACATTATTCCGCTTCAATTTTGATAGGGTTGCAAAAGTCATTACTCACAACGTTAGGAAAACAATTGAATTGGGGAATAAATACCATTTTTAACAGGAGAAAACACGATCGGTCCACATATCCCAAACTTTGCAACAAAATATTACCAGTCTCTTTTCTCTTAAAAAATCATTGCTCAAAGTGTTTTTTTTGTTTACTCAGCAACTCTCTTCCGCCATATAAAATTGAACCTCTCTCTTCCATGAGAATAAAAACATGACAGGTCAAAAAAATAACGTTCGATACGAGAAAGAACAGTAAGTTTTTAACTGATTCTTTTAATGCACAAGCCATTCAATTTATAATAGTCTGCCTTCTAATGTTAGACTGAAAACAAGAACAACATCCAAAGCTTCCTTAAAAAAAGAACTGAAAGAATTTTTTTGGAAAGATTTTTTGAAGGACGCAAAAGTAACTGATATGAAAGATGACATTGAGAACCTTAGATTTTAATTTTACTTTGAACCTTCATGATGTACATATAAAATTGTGAGAACATCTTATGCTTGCATTTTAGGCCATTTCTTACTAATGTAAGGTCAAATTTTTAGTTAAGTAATTTAAAGATTTTATAATTTTGCAGAATGTTATGTTTTTAACTTTACATTGCCTCGTTTACCAATTGCATTTTATTCTTATGTGTATCAGAGGAAATAAACAATGTTCTTTTTGATTGAGCTGGGAAAACATGGCATCAACAATTTCCTACATTTTTTTTCTTAAGATGTCGAATAGCTTGTATTAATTTCTCAAAAGAACCGGTTAAATGGAAAAAATCGTCTGAAAGGACGATTAACAAAATTGCTTGGTGTTGTAAGATCTTGAAATGATTCTATTTAAATAGTTTTAATCTTGCCAGAATGTTTCAAGAAATTTGCAAGACTTTATTTTAAGGCAAGCGTTTTATCCTTTTTTGGCTATAATATCCGTGCACAGATTTTGATTTTTTGTATCAATCAATCTCATAAGCATTACGAACCAACTCCCTACCTATAGGCATTATTGCACCAATTTGAGGAAATTAGTAAAAAAAACAAAAAAAATTGTAAATTTACTAATTAATATGTTCCTTTTTCGACAAATCGCACTCTGTAAGGTTTGTACACGTTTTAAGATATATTTTGTAGGATCCTTTCCGCTTGCGCCTCATCTTAGTGAGTGTGTATCATTTGCTCCCATTTTAAAATTGGTCTCACTGCTACTACCATGTTGAGGTGCCAGAGACCCAAGCGACCTTCGATCAGACCGCGTCCCGACATTGTCCTTTGATCAGAAGGCGCCAAACCAAAATGACCTCTGATTGGATCTTCGTGCGACACAAATAGTGCAATATATGTGCGACCGTAGCTATCACCGATGGAACAGAGGCAGACCGAAACAACCTGTGATCACCCTTAGAGAACTCCATTTTTAGTGCGTTTTTTGTGCGACACAATTTTTCATGCGAATTTATTGCGACCAATCCTCCTTTTGATAAGACCATCTTCCAGACTGTGCCTTTTGATAAGATAATTGGTAATATTTGTTCACGTTACATTAAATTCATAGAAAATACGCAATTCCGACCAATACTATTCAACATTTGTTTAAAAAAACAGTTTTTTTTATTAACTTAAGGGCAAAATTATATGACTAAATTATTGCCAATATTCTTTCCAAAAATAGCTGTAATCCTTTTTTGAGAAAAAACAGCTGGTAATAAAACTAGGTCACATTCGAACGGTCACTGGTTGCTATAGGACCAGACTTTAGTACGGCTTATGAGCGGACTATATCTAGATTGTGGCCTCTGATCAGACTTTCGTGTGACTTGTGGTCAAACTGTGTCCAGGCATTGGTCGTTAATCTTACATTTGTTCGACCACTTTCCTTAATTCCCTGCGACAATAACCCTTTCCAGACCATGTAATTTTGGTCTCACACAACTCATGTTCGACCCGAATGGTCTGATCAGAAGTAGGTTTGTGTGGTCTAGCACCTCAGTCTGGGTCGGTTGAAATATCTTAAGTGAAGAAACAGAAACCAATAGCATCTTCGTCAATTGTGTCCATTTCTAACGGTGACCACTTCTGTTCATTTCTGTCCATTCGGTGCTCGCTTTGGGACTCTGGGGAATCGGGTACTGCAAACAATGCCTCCTCGTCAATTGGCTTGTCTGGCTCATCTACTTCTACTGCTTCGGGAGATGAACTAAAACCAACCAAATATATATTCCTCATCACACCAATAGGGTTGAGGTGATGGAAATATGAAATATAACACGACAGAACATCGTGAGGGTGGGGTGGGGTGGGGGGGGGGGCAGGGGGTGTACAAATCATTGAAGGTCAATAAAAAAACTGTCTGCCGTAGTAATTCTGCACCCCCTATCCAATTTTGAATAATGAACACTGCATTTCAGGAAAATAATAACCCTGTGTTTGGAGTTATATGGCCTGTGATTAAGAGCACTTGGTAAAAATGGTTGTACTTTGTAAGAATTTTCGAAATATTTGAAGAAGACCTCAAAAGGCGACGCATCGTCTTGCTCGATCTTCTGCTGTATGACTACCTATTCGAGTCGACTGGAGTGGCCGAATCTGATAACAATTAATAAACTAAGAGTCTCAAAAGTTTCCATTTCAACACATATTGTTTAACCTTAGAACTAGTCGAATTTTTTGCTAATAGTTGTTTCTGGAAATTGGACACTTTTCTCTCCCAAAATATTTTATGCCAAGACATTATAATCCAGAAAAAATATGCAAACCGCAAAATTTTTTGCTCCGACTCTTTTAAATTACTTAGTTGGGTTTTGCTCCGATCAACATCATTCTGTAGAGTAACAGAAAAAACTCGTGGGAAAGCTCTAGAAAAAGTCATTCAATGTTGCTGTCGTACATCATAATTTAGTGCAGTAAACTTATCATACGATGTACTTAATTTAATCAGTGTACCCATTCCTGAGGGGCATGTGCATAAATCATTATTACTTCACATGCTTGTCTGTTGCTACCATTTTCTCACAACGGGAAAATATTGTTCACATTTTATTTAACTTCTGGAATAACAGTTGAGTTATTCTTTCATTCTCTTTATTTTGCTTCTCGCGTACAGTTGCCCAATTTAATTTATTCTTCATTAATTGTCTTTACAATCCGAGTAAAGTAAACATTAGTCCTTACGCGATTCGCTAAGCGAATTCATTTGGAAATTGTGTAAAGCGCACTCGCCGCGCAAGTAGGACATAGAACATAAACACAACTCGCGACTCAAGATCAAGTACGCAATCTCACTCGCGTACGACATGGCGCAGCCAGCAGCTCAAAAACGAACTCCACTCGGCATTGAGCCATTTTGGGATAAACCTAGTGTAGATCCGCCACTGAAATGGGAAAAGTGGCAGATGCAGGCCAAGTTAGCGCCTCTTGCAAAGGAAAATATCACAATAGACACTTTGTTGGAACCAAAACCTGAAACAGTACAACTACCACTTGAACCGATCTATGAGGTTACGATAACGGGATCATCGGCACAATCGGAGCGGGAAAGATTGGCGAGAAACGCTCAATCAAAAATGAATTGGGAAAACCGGTGCCAGAGACAACTGGAGATAGGAATAATGTGCGGAGACAAGCCATGGGCGCAAGCCGATGGAAAAACTGTGTCAATGCTATACCTCAGTTTGGGCACTGAAGGACGTCGAATTGTCTGTAGTCAAAACCCACACCTCAAGATGGACAGTCTCTCAACAGCAGAACTTTGGACAATCATGGAAACAGCATTTATTCGTCAGCGCAACATTACATTCGACAGATATGTCCTCCTCACCACAAAACAGACAAGAGGAGAGTCTATCGAACATTTCTTCAGGCAATTGAAAGAACTTTCTGAAAATTGTGATCTCGGAAGTCAGGAAGACACCCGCATTAGAGTCTTATTTATTGCAAATATGTTAGATCCAGAAATTCAACGGGAATTGCTGCGAGAAACCTTAGAACCAGCCCAAGCATTACGTTTGGCCATAAATATGGAATTAGGCCAAAAAAACCAGCTACAAATTACAAACTCGCAATCTGCTCCGCAAGTTATTGCAATAATTCCTCAACGAACGTTTCGACCACCAAATCAGAGACCAAATACATCCAGCTTTACTCGATCACCAAACCAACTATGCAGGAACTGTGGCCTAACTTGGTCAGCTAATCATAGAGTCAAATGCATTGCGAGAGGCAAGACTTGCAACAATTGTGGCCTTCAAAACCATTTTTCGCGAGTGTGCAGAAAACCAAAATCATCACCAAACAAACCTAATCGCTCTAATGTTAACTCTGTTGAAGAAACTACAACTGACCAAACAGTAAATGCCATACAAAATATGAACTATAACCCGCAATGCGAATCGGATTACGACAGCTCAGATGACAATATGGTCACCAGCATCGCAAGTACCGCAATTCAGATTGAACCAAAGAACACTATCCTACAAATTGGTAACAACCATGTTGGACTTCTCATCGACTCCGGCAGTGTGTGCAGTATTTTGCCTGAGTCCCTTGCTTCGGAAATTGTGGAAAATTCTCCCCTTGCTCGATTGTTGATGATAGCGCCTCCCCAGGAACTCAAAACATTTTCCAATGAACCCATAAACGTGATAGGTATGATACAGGCACCAATTGCGAGCAATGGATGGCGACTTGAAGAAGCTGAATTTGTAGTAGTTCGTGATGGACTAAAACCACTAGTGGGAAGAGATCTATTTGACGCTCTTGGAATTTCAGTAAATCAAACCCCAAAACCGGAAGGTAGTATGGTCAACATTATCACATCACAATGTCCATTCAAAACACGCATCGCACAACAATTCCCTCATTTTATTACACGTATTGGTCGCTCAAAAATACACATTGTCAAATCTAAATTTCATCGTCATTTCCAGCCAAAACATCAAAAGGGTAGAAAAGTACCCATCAATTTGCAAGAACGAGTAAATACTGAAATTAAAAAACTTCTTACAGAGGGACATATAGAAAAATTGAATAACTGTTCTGATCAATATTTTATTTCACCTATTGTAATCACAGTCAAACGAGATCAAACCATAAAATTAGCACTAGATTCTAAAACTCTTAACAAAGCAATACATAAGAACAAATATCAAATGCCAAATATTGAAACACTCATAGATTCGATATCACAAATAATTACAAACTACAAAACAGAATCCGCGGAGCGAGTACATTTCTCTACTATTGATCTTAAATATGCTTACAGCCAACTAAATTTACACCCTGAAACTGCTAATCATTGTAATTTTAATATTATCAGTGGTGACATGACAGGCACATACCGATTCAAAACAGGATTCTACAGTTTTACTGACATGCCTGCCGAGTTTCAGAAGGCAATGGACTACACCCTGATTGGACTTAAAAATACATTCTGTTTCTTAGATGATATTTTAATTGTTAGTAAAGGTTCAGAAGATGATCACTTTCAACTTGTACTGGATTGTCTTCGAAAGTTAGATGCAGACAACCTTCGTATCAATCTTCCGAAATGTCATTTTGCAAAACAACAAATTTCATGGTTAGGATATAATATAACTCAATCTGGAATCTCGCCACTCGAATCCAAAACATCATCCATTATGTCATTACAACCTCCAAATACACTCAAAAAATTACGCTCATTTCTCGGCTCAGTCCACTATATTAGCAAATTTATTCCCAATTTAGCTCAACTCCTTGCCATCCTTTAAGACCTCTACTTCGTAAATCCACTAAATATGTCTGGACTGACACTCACACATTACATTTTAATGCAATTAAAACTCGCATAGCAAATCATACCGAAAACATGCATTATAACCCCCAATTTGAAACGCGAATCAAATGTGATGCTTCACGTTCTGGCTTGGGAGCAGCACTAGAACAACTAACAGTTGATGGTTGGAAACCGATATCTTTTGCATCCCGATTTTTAAACAGCAGTGAAGAACGTTATAGTATTAACGAATTAGAACTTCTTGGGGTAGTGTGGTCGATAGAATATTTTAAAAACTATTTGTATGGCAAAGAATTCACTGTTACAACTGACCACCGCGCATTACTTTCCATTTTAAAAGAGCATCGATCAAATAAAAGTTACAATAGTAGGTTAGCACGGTGGGTTGACCGTCTCTTGCCTTATCAATTCTCAATAGAGCATTTACCCGGCGCAAAAATGGGCCTAGTTGATTACATATCCCGTAACCCATATCAACCAGCAAAAAGTGTTTCCAAATATGACGAAGAATTCCTAGTTGCAACATTATCGAGTATACATACTGATGCCCAATTACTTCAACAAAAACACAATCTCATAGCTAATTCACTTCATAAATTATATATCGATATTGATAGAGAACATAAAAATTCCACCACCATTACAGAACAAGTTTTAACCATAGATTATGAAACTCAAAATCCTCAATCTGAAATTTCTGATTCACTCGCTTTGCGAAATAATAGTTCAAAATACTATTTAAAACAATCTTCTACTCCAGGTATAAAACCCGCTCAGCGGGTACGCTTAACAAACGTTAATTCAAATTTCGCTCCTCGAATTAATAGTCCAAAATTCTCTTCCAAACAAACTTCCAATTTAGACATAAATCCCGCTCAGCATGTTCGCTTAACAAATAATAGTTCAAATCTCGCGTCGCAAAAATACAACTCTAATATTATCCCTTTCAAATTTAATCATATGTATAGCACACACGCTCCAGACGTACATTTAGCTCATAAAAATAATTCATTCGCGGATCAAATGCGACATATATTTATACATTCCACCAATGGTATTAATTGTACTAGTGTACACGGTCAGCGAGTACATTCCAGTCAAAACAATTTCGTACTCGCTAACACATATTCTCCTCCAAAAGTTAACACTTCTAATTTAATTAATACCACCTCTAATCTCGCATCGCGAGTACGCAAGTCCTTTAACAAATTAACACCCGCCTGGCATAATCATTTATTAGTTACTCAAAAGACTAAAATGCATTCCTTAGATGACTCTTTTGCAACGCGAGTTACTAAATACCCAAATCATTCCAAATATGCGTCACATAGTCTACCATTTACAACTACTCCCGTACAAATTGAGTCTCAAAGACTAGTAAATACAAGAAAAGCGTCACTCGCTCACCAAAATACATCCAAATTTACTTCTTTAAGTCATTCTCACTTGTCAATCAAAAATCAGCCTCAAATTCCTACCTTTTTTAGTAAGCCACACTCAAATACTTTAAATAACTCACGTGCCCAATTGGTAAACAAAAATCAAGTGCTTTTTGCCCAAACTCAATCTGAAATTCAGTTGCCTTCCTTTTCGTCAATCAATTTAATTGAAAAAACAAAAATCTCATCAACAATGAGTCAACAAGCATCTTCTCTCAAGGGAAAATCTCTCTCAACTCGATCTACCAGAGCTTCGCCTCGCGTGTCATTCACTGACAATGCAACAACGAGCACGCCTCGCAGATCTTCATCGCACTCCAACCTAAGTACCCCGCTAACGGATAGCCCCCAAGTAATGTCGTTCGGACGAGTGGTGGGAAAAGTTTTTAGCAAAGGCCTCATTGCGTCACTGACAAGTAAGGACGCAGTCTTAAAAGAAGTGCGAGACTGCATAATTCGGGGGGATGAAGAAAGACTGAAGGCCCTCAACCCATACCTTCACAGTTATTGGCGGGACCTCCACGTGACAGGCGGGTGTGTCTGCATGGACGAGAAGGTGGCAATCCCCAATGCACTCAAAGAGGCCCTCATTGACGATCTCCATGCCAGTCACCCGGGTAGCTGGGGGATGATATGTATGGCCCAGCACTGCTGGTGGCCATACATGAATCGCGATTTGCTTGTCAAAGCAATAGAGTGCAAATCTTGCACTGCTATCGGTAAAAATTCAAAATCTGTTATTCCCGCAAAACAATTTAAAGCACATACACCATGTATAGTTCCCAACCAAGAAATACAAATAGACTTTGCAGGGCCCATTAATAACGAAAAAGAATATGAAATATATATTTTAACATGCATTGATAGATTTTCAAAATATCCTTCTGCGGAATTAGTTGATAATGCAAATGCCTCGAATGTCATAAAATTTTTAGACAATTATATACAAATTCATGGAGTTCCTCGTTCCTTAAGAGTAGATCAAGCCCGTTGTCTTATAGGTAACGAAGTAAAAAAATTTTGTACAAAAAACAATATCACATTAATACCAGCTCCGGCAAATGATCATCGTGCAATAGGTTTAGTAGAACGATTAATTGGTACAATTAAACAACGCTTGGCATGTATTAAAGACGCACACAAAGAACTAAATACGTTCACCATTAAAGCAGCATTAAAATCAATTATATACCAGCTTCGCATATGCAAACATAAAACAACTAAGCTTTCGCCATTCGAATCTCACTTCGGGCGTACGGCCAATACACCACTTAGTAATATAAGTACTCAACCTAAATCATCTGACCTCAGTTATGAAAAAATTTTGAATCATTATTTAGATGAAGAAACTGTAACCCCCAACGAATTGCTGCCGGAAGAACATTGGGGAAACATCCGGAGTGATGATGAAGTTGAACGCAATATGTGCAAGGCGACAAAGGATGCTACTAATCGCGAACGGCAAGCCACGGATAACGAATCACGCTTCCTTCGTACCACGCATGCACACCGTCCACTCCCATTGAAAGAACATGCGGTTCAACTCAATATTGCCCGAAAGAAGCACCTCCATAAGAGATCCAAGAAGAACCTGGACGGATTGTATGAGGTGTTGGCCCCAGGATCGGTCGTCCAAAAAACCGACCAATACACTTCGGTCATTCGCGAGCCGGGTAAGGTGGAAGTGACTGTACCCAATAGTGATATTGCAAAATTTGGCACTCGTGAAGAACGAAAGACCAAATTGACGGATTACATCAACCGCAGAGGACCCCGCACACATGAAAAGACAACGGAAGCCAAGATACTCAGCCATATCAAAGAGTGTAACCACATCCAGAAAGGAGACAGGAAAATGAAAAAATGAAACATCGAAAACGAGAAACTGGTAGTGGCGTATCCTCGAACAAATCTAACATTGCTCGCGCAATGCGAGTACGCATGCCAAAAGTTCCGGACAATTTCGCTCCGCAAGTACTACCCGAAATTCCAGAGGCTGCTCCCGATCAACCAATTATAACGGAAGAAGTGCTTATTGCACCCCCGCCTACAAACATACAGCAAGAAACAATTGAATCGCCTCATCCAGCTCCAACAACATCTTTCCCCAATACTCTAACAAGACCCACTATACGAACTAGAAAAAGCCCCAAATATGGTTACGACAAAGACGACTCCTCGGGTGATTCTACTAATTCGTGTCCCCCGAACTTTGCTCCACCCCGTAGGAAGCGTCGAGCGGGAGACATAGAATCAATTCAACCTTCAGTGATACAAACAATTGTGGACACTGCTACTCGAGTTGAACCGATTCACAACGACTTTCCCTCGCCTATCATAGGACAGGTGTCTCCGACGGACCCCCGTATTCGGCCAGCCGATCATAGCACTTCAAATGAACTGATTATTGATGAAGAGGACATGTGAAAACTGATATATTATTAATTATGACTAGCTATGATAACCAGTAAATATATTGTTGATACTATTTAACCGGTGAATAAGTATTATTATTATTCATATTGTTATTAAAATTTTATTTCATGCAATTTTAATTTTTGAAAGCGGGAGAAATGTCGTACATCATAATTTAGTGCAGTAAACTTATCATACGATGTACTTAATTTAATCAGTGTACCCATTCCTGAGGGGCATGGGCATAAATCATTATTACTTCACATGCTTGTCTGTTGCTACCATTTTCCCACAACGGGAAAATATTGTTCACATTTTATTTGACTTCTGGAATAACAGTTGAGTTATTCTTTCATTCTCTTTATTTTGCTTCTCGCGTACAGTTGCCCAATTTAATTTATTCTTCATTAACTGTCTTTACAATCCGAGTAAAGTAAACATTAGTCCTTACGCGATTCGCTAAGCGAATTCATTTGGAAATTGTGTAAAGCGCACTCGCCGCGCAAGTAGGACATAGAACATAAACACAACTCGCGACTCAAGATCAAGTACGCAATCTCACTCGCGTACGACAGTTGCAAAAGAAAGTTTAGATGTTCTTTTTGGTTTCACGAAGAGGCCTGGCATTTTCATTTTTTTTGCTAGCTCCTCCCGATTGTTGAGGCATAAAGTGCGAGATTAATAACATCTTTATAAAAAAATATTAAATACAAGCTCAATTAATGCAATGGATTTTAAAAATAAACTAAGCTAAATTGATTAGGAGAGTTTTAAAATGAAACATGTGATTTTGATCTCCAGATCCACAAGGAAAAGATAACTTCAGTAATGCAAGCAAATGCTAACTCAATTGATGGTCACGAATTGTTTGTATCAGATGCTAAAGCTTTTACTGTATTTTTGAGAAAATTCTTTGTCTGATTTTGCATAAAAATCATATTTGACGCAAACAAACAAGCAATTTAGTGATGGTGTTGTTATTACAATCACTTTGTTTGTTGATATGGTCACGCATTATTACTTGATATGAATAAATGTTAAGAACTAAATTTTTTGTGTAAATTTGGAAGAGTAAGGATAAGGAACGTTAATGCTTGTTTGGGTAGGATTTTTCTCAGGCTCTTCTGCAGCTATCATTTGTTGCATACTGCATAACGTGTCTAATATCTGAAGAAACAAAATTCAATAAAATTTAAGTTTTGTTGGAATTGTGTGACAAAGATATGTTCCCGTTTATCACGATTCGTATACCACTTTCGATTATGGAATTTAGATACATATAACGTGGAAACGATTTACTTATTTCGTCGAAAAGGTTTAGATTTTGTTACGAGTATTCAAGTAACCCAATTCTACCATTTTGAGCACGTAATTAGCCTAAAACTTGATTGCCCCTATTTGGAGATCAACTGCGACCAAAATCAAAAACTCAGCTCTTCTTGTGAACAGTGCATCGGGTAATTGTGAAACCGCCTATTGTTTTCAGAATCCTTAAATAGTATAAAGAGGAAAATTTCTAAGAATAATCTCCAATTAGGCCTTCCTTTGTTTCGAAAATTAAATACTGTAACCTTGTCAAAAGGTGACTTGGAAATGAGTTGACAATAGTGTGAAAACAAGGGATTTTTGGCGTAAAAATGAGTGATGAAAGATTGTCTTGAGTTTTCAGGCTAGCCCCAAAACACGTTTTGTGGAAAAACAGCACGTATATCCAATTTTGAAACTTTGAGCGTTATTTGCCTGGTGTCACTCATTTTCTCACACATGCTTACAACTTGAATCTTAAAACATGGATTGTGAATAAACCCGATAGAGTCGGGTATATATAGCCGATTTTGGACATCTGCCACCTATTTGCTTTTATATATATATATATATATATATATATATATATATAATATTATATATATATATATATATATATATATATATATATTTATATATATATATTATTAGATGAATATGAATATAAATAAGTTCAGTTGGTTTGTGTGTCTGTGATACGCGCGCGCGTGTGTGTGTGAAAAACGTTATATGTAATAGAGAGGACAAAGATTTCTTATTGTTTCTGATTGTTAAAGTGTTACATTATATTATGCTCCGTCAATCACAGTTGCATGGCGATCAGTTTGCCAAAAAAAGATAAAAAATGAAGACTACCGGATAAAGTGACATCCGGTAATCAGCCTAAGCTTGTGAAAAAATATTCAGTCTCGAATTTTTAATTAATATAAATAAGTTGCGTACTCTTGACAAATGTTCAAAGCAGATAATTTTCGAATCAAAAATTGTTACAACAATCAAAGTTCACAATCAAAATGATTTAACTGATCAATTTTTGCCGAGAAGCAAAAACTGTGTTAATTAACGCTTTTTTCAAGTTTTAAGCTAAATATTCACCTGAGTTGAAATGAAAACTAAACAAAAAATGTTTTATGCGTAGATTGATTAAGTTAGTTTGAGTGAAAGAAGTATTACTAAAGAAAACTTTTCTCACATAAATTGAGGGAAATCATTTATATTCCATCATCAAAATCAAAACAAACAGCAAAGTGTTGCCATTTTGAGTAAATTGTTATGCCAAACAGATAAATTGGGCGTGAGCTGAGCAACAATATAACCATTGATTGCATTTCAAACATTCCCCGTAATATTTCATGCTGATAAAAAGATAGAGCATGAATGGCGCTCTAATGAAAAATAAGAATTGGAGAAAGATTAAATTTTTTATTAATAGATTGGTCCAGTGATTCGTGCCAAATTTGGATATTTCTGGGGTGCTGAGAAATTGGACAAAAATGATGCGCTCTGAAATGTATGACCATGAGCCGTGTAAAACCTTAACAAATAGCTTAAATTGTTTTATCTATTTCCAAAAAACGTTCTCAGTTGATCTATTTTTGCTAAGAACGTCACATATGATCTTGCATTTGCTTTTAAAAACTTTTTTTCACAATCATCTCTGTTAAAATCAATAGCAAGTTTCTTTGAGAGCTATAACTACTCATTTTCACTACTGCATTAAAAAGATATTCAGTCAAATGTTTTCAATTACTGAAAAAAGGTTAGTTTTTCATTGCTCAGAGTAATATCACACTTTTAACGGTTGTTAAAAAATGAACACAAAGTGGTGAAAAAAGGATTACCTTCGGTTATAGCTGAATTATGCCATGGGGCGTAAATTAAAACCAGTTAAGATTTTTGATTGGCATCTCATCGAAAACAGAAAACAGAAAAATGTTTTCATCGAAAACAAATTCTTGCACCGAAAAAAAACCTTTGAGATGCATTTTTTCTGCGAACAAAATTCATATTTTCAAAACATTTTTATAGAATAAACTCATGAGAAAGCCGATAATTGAAAGTATGGATGAAATACAGTTGTGGAAAAATTTGCTGAGAAGTATATTCTCTAGATTCTGCAAATTATTTTAAAAAGAGCAAAGCTGCAAAAAATTTGCAGTGTTTTGAGTTGCGCAATGATGTCATCAGTAAATTTAAAGTTCAGTTTAAGACCCAGATTTTTTGACTCAAATTTTAGCCTTATTGATGAAGATAGATCATGCACTACTTACCGCTTTTTTGATTACGACAAATTTTTTTGATTTTGATAGTTTTCCAGTATCTTAGAGTAAGACACTTCAGCATCACTAATCTTCAAAAAATTTGTTAAATAAAAAATAGCAAAAATTTTGACAGTTTCCGACAGTCTTTTTCAAAGTGTAATTACAATTTTTCTGAAAACTTTATTATAAAATGTTTTTAGTGGTTTTTAAAAATTCACTAATGCAGTAGACAGAGACCTAATCCGTGCACTGACCTCTTAACCTGTCCAATCATATACCCAGATTTTTATATTTTGAAATAGAACGACCATACTAAAATTGGTCTGACAGGCTCTCTTAAACATTTATTAACCGCACTTTAATTAATCCAGCTTAATAATATTGTGTCGTTATAATTGAAGTTTTCCTTCAGTCTTTTCTCGCCAAGACAGAGCCCCTTGGTGATTCAGGCAGGGCTTCATAATGGGAACAATTAAATAGCCCTATCTCGCTTATCCTTAGGGCTGTAAAAGAAGCCCTACTGGTGTCTGTCTTACTAGCAGGCAAATTGAGTTTTTAATAACCCTAGCTTAAACAATGAAGATCTATTTCCGCATTAAATGCCCACCACAATCGATCAACATGGTAAAAGATTAGCTTTCATTTCCACTAAACTTAAGTTCAAGGACGCTAAACATCTTTACTTGAAAAATTGGACACCGATTTTCTGGTTAAAGTTTGTTTCTAATTCAAAATTTTGTCTGATTTTGCGATTGTTCTTTTTTTGAGATGAGTTCATTTCTGACTGTTCAAACGAAACTGATATAATCAATTAACAATTAGGTTAACAATTTTTGGGTCAAACAGTTTTGCATTCATATCCACATGAACGAGGGTTTCCACAAATTCAGCTAATTGTTTAGGGGTTTGGCATCTTTAATAAATTCCTGCTCAACCAAACTGAGTAAATATAACTTTTTTATTTTTAGTCGTGAAACAGATTTTGTCAGATATATTTGGTGGAAAAAATAGTGAGAAAGAAGCAAAAAAAATCGAAAACCGAAAGTGGAGCTAAAGAGTTTGCAATAGGTGAGTAACCTGATTTGGACATGTTATTTTGTCTGCAAACTGTTATAATCCAGTTCTTATTGTCATTTAATCATAAATTTTGTTTATGTTCCTTCAAACAGTCCAGAAATTTAAAGTATTTTTTTATTTTTTCTACAATTTAGTTTTATAATCATCGCCAATATTCAATATATTAAAATTTTAATTTGGTTGTCCAAGAAGAATACAAAATCAGTATGAGGATACAAATCCACAATTTCAAATTCTCGTGATAAAATATTTTAAAGTAATTAAAATCAACTGTCCACAGAAACTTCTGATGCGATAGCGTCTTCATAGAGGTCGCAGTGAAAAATGCGCAGTAAAAACCAATGACGAGGGCCAATGCGGGATAATGAAGCAACATTTGTAGAACTCTTATCGTAATTTCCAAGTGAAATCCGGATGCCTCGATATTTGATTTGCTACGCTACTTTCAATCGAGAAGGTCTTCGAATGCAATCACGCAAAACACCACGTTAGTTGGGGAATAATATGCCATTCGCAAGAATTTAAGACTTACTTGAATTGATGACTTTCATCAAAAAGTGAACCAAATAGTATTCGGATCCCATTAAAGCTAACAAAAAAATGTATTGAAATTTTTGGGGCCTCGGGTCCACCTTTTTTGGGAACCATATCCAAGAACCATGTATGGTTCCATACAGGATGTACAAAATTTTTTTATATGATCTTGCTATGATTGCCAAGAATTCCATATATGATTCTTTTATGGCATCCAAGATTTCAATTTTATTTTTTTTTCCAGGAGCACACTCAAACAGCCCACACGACATTTAAACTTTTCCACATATAATAACATTTTATGGGAAGATGTAACATAATATGGTTCTTGTATAGGATCTTACAAGACCATATACGTTCCGTTTTAGGATCAGGCTACCAGCAGGCAGCTTAAGCTGATTTCTGTAAACAGTACCAGGCAGTCCACGCCCAATCAGTAGCCACGTGCTGCCATCTACTCCAATTTTTGCACAATGAACTGAAATCGCTTTTTGCCCTAATAAATGAAGGATATGAATCAAATTTTTTGGCCGCTATTGACATTTATTCTAAAAATCCATCTGTTGAAAACTTTGAATGAAATAATTGGCTATAGTGAAGGAAATCTCCGGCAACAAAAAAGATAGAGCAGTGCCCTTGCAATATAAAAAACCAGCCACAAAAATTCTCTTTCAAAACTTTTCATATTGTGGAAGATATCAACCTAAAATGGAGTAACTTTGAAAGATCTGGCAACCACCGAAGACTGATTAGTTAGATTATGTACAACAAACAGTAATGTTTTTGTGTGTTCCATGGAACCCAATAGAAACAACAAGTTTTTTCTACTAATAATTTTCTAGAATAGAATTTATGCAACCAAGCTTTAATGAACAAATATTGGATGCTGAAATTTTCTGGTATGTTAGCAGTTGCACGCAGTCTCTATTGCTAATTTTCAAATTGGATTTTTCCATTTTATGCCATGGAATCATAGCCGCATTTTTCAATTGTTTCAAGCTCAAAATTATTTTAAAATTGTAACTTAAATTTATAACGGTTTAAGTCTTAAATGGGAACTTAACAGGGTCCAGCTACAATCTATTCTGGAAGAAACTTTGATGACGCCAACTTGTGTCACGTTGAAAAACTCACGTCAATCTTAAGTCCAAGAATTGACTAAAGTCGAGAAAGAAATTTATCTTAGACTACTTTGATCGAGCAATGTCTTTTCATAAATCAAGGCCTAAACGTGAGCAAAGTGCTCAGATTTGATTTTAGCATTCTATCAACGCCGAAGGCTGATCTAGCCATTTGAACATCAAGGTTCAACTGAGTAAGTAGTGGATAAAACAAGGGATTCAACCACCAGTAAAATTTGTCCCTTTCTCCTAACGCTAATCGCGCATGTCGAATCGGGCCAAATTTTACTGTTTGTTGAATCCCTTGTTTTATCCACTACTACATAATAGCTATAAATTCAATAAAAAATCAAATAAAATCAAAAATAAAACAAAAAATCAAAAAAACAAAGCAAAATTTACATTTCACTCTTTAAGAGCGATTCACTCTTATTCGGGGTGATCCACCAGCAGAAAGATCGCTCTTTTTCGCTCTTAAAGAGTGATTCCCTCTTTTTTCGATACTTTTTTTATTTTTTTATAATTTTTATTTCAAATTATCTATACTCTTCAATAAATTTATATTTTCTTTTACTTTTTCTATATTTATTCCATTATTAATAAGAAATGATACAAAATTATAGTATTTACATGAACAACTTTCCTCTGTTTGGACAATAACTAAAGGACTTACAGCTCTAGGACTTTGTCTTTTATCTAATAAGCTTCTATTAAATCCTCTAGTTAATTCTACATCTGGATGTTGTTTCTTTACATGAGCCCGTATCCCATCATATCTCACAACAGAAGTACAATATGGACAATTAACTTTAGCTGAAGTACAACTTCTACATGTATACTTACCCTCATCAAAATCAGTTAGTGAATTTATATAATTAAATTTATTACAACTTCTAATTAAGACTTCTGGGCTAAGGTTAGGGTTAGGGTTGGGGTTAGGGTTAGGGTTAAGGTTAAGGTTAGGGTTAGGGATAAGGTTAAGGTTAGGGTTAGGGTTAGGGTTAGGATCTGAGTTAGAGTTAGAGTCATAGATATAACCAGAACCAGATTCAGAACCAGAACTAGAGCTAGAGCTAGAACCAGAACTAGAGCTAGAGCTAGAGCTGGAACTAGAGCCAGAACTAGGGTTAGAATTAGAGATAGAACTGGAGCTAGAACTGGGGTTAGAACTAGAGCTAGAACTAGATTCATTTTTTAAAGAACAAACCCATGGAGAAAAATCATTAGCACAAATACCACTTAATATTTAATTACCACACATACATTTATCAGTTTTATCTTTATGATATGATTCATAATGATATTTTAAACAAGCAATGTTTCCATATTTATAGTTACACTCTAAACATTGTAAAAGCATTTCGAATAGGGTAAACTTTAATATTTACCTAATCATTTCACAGGGTAATATTTAGCCATGATTTCAATTAAATCTTTAGCATTATCTTTAGATGTGATACACTCTGCTAAATATTTATTTCCCAAAGTATTGAGTGTATTAGTTTTACATTTCTTATCTAAAATCAATTCAAGGTCTAATTCTTTTTTATCTCTAACAGAATTTATAATCTCTTCTCTAAATTCTTCATTATTTCCATGTAGTCTAGTTAAAAACTTTCCTCCCTTTCTATTCAAAATTCCCATCTCATCTTTGACGAAGTCACAGTTACACTGATTTATATATTCCTCTTGCATTGTATTTCGTGAATTAGCAAAGCTACTTTGTGGATCATTATCCAACTCTTCTCCATATCCAACGTTAACTAAGTTATTTACTCTACTCAACATTGTGCTTGCTCCCATTGCTACACTCCCAGCATTTCTTGATATTATATCGGGATAAATATAACTAAATATAATTAAACCTGAGCTTATAATTCCACCAATAGTTGATAAACTTTTTTTACCCTTTCCCATAATCATTTCTTTAGTTAGAACATCATTCTGTATTTTAATATTATTTAAAGTAAGAAGTTTATTAAAATAAAACTGATAATTATCATGATTAATAACATTTCTATCTGTTGTATTAATCATTAGTGGTTTCATATATGCTATAAGTTTATTTATATCTTCTCTTTCTAAATCATTTTTTAAACTAAGAGCTTTTAAATCAAGGAAACCAACTCTTGAATCAGTTATCACTGTTCTATCACTATTAATAACAATAAAAGTATTTTCCTTTTTATTATATTTATTTATACCATAACGAAGTTCATCTGACATTCCATCTGTACGATTATAATGGTTACTATTTAACTCATTAATTATTTTATTGAAGTCATGTTCACATTTATATATCTCATTAAAGTTTTTAAAAAGATCAGGTCCATTATAAGTTGTTAAATAAATAGTATCACAACTCATTCTTGCTGTAATAATTATTTGAGTTGGTTTTTGACACATTACGATCATTTGAATATTATATTGTCTACCTTCAGTAAAATAATAACCTATATCCTTATTTAACCTATCACCCATATCATCAAGTACTATTACAAAATTTTGAAATTTATACATATTATTTTTTGTGATCATATTTATATCACATTTATTAAACCCAGTATAAAACTTATTAGACTCAGGATCTATCCAGTCTCTGTCATCTTTACACACTATAACGATATTTTTAGCTTGGTCTTGGTTTTGGTTTTGGTTTTGTCTTTGGTCTTGGTTTTGGTTTTGGTTTTGGTCGTGGTTTTGGTCTTGGTTTTGGTCTTGGTTTTGGTTTTGCTTTTGGTCTTGATCTTGATTTTGGACTGAGTATAATTTTCAATATTGTCTAATAAAATATGTTTTGCCTGTACCAGTTCCACCATAAACAATAGTATGTAATGGTGACTTTTCATATTGAAATCTAACTAGACTCCTATTCATAAATCCACCAAAGCTTTCTTCTAGTTCTGTATATTTACTTGGTATTGAATCATATATTATATGACAAATTCCAATTATAATAATAAGAAAAAAAGTATACCGCCTTCATCCATTTTTATATATAAAATTTATATATAAAATGCTTATCCTAACTTTTGAGGAATTCAATAATAAATTTAATATTGATAATAATGCTATGAGTGATATCAGAATAAAAGATTTAGGTAAAGACATAAGTCTAACAACAATTGAAATAGTAATGAAAGATCAGGGAACCTGCTTAGCAGATCAAACTCCAGATCCACGAAGTGGTTACACCAATAACACAAGTGAACCTAACGTCAACATTATTGTCAATCTACATCCAACTGATGGTACTCATTGGGTTTTAGTTATAAGAAAAGAAGGTGGTCCTGTTTATTACTGTGATAGTTTTGGTGTAGAAACCCCACCATTATTTTTAGAAGAATATGTTGATCTAGGCTCTAATGAGAGAATACAACAATATGATGAATCTTATTGTGGGGCTTATTGTTTATATATGACCTATCTTACTGATAGAGGATTTAGAATTAAAAGTGGTTTGAATAGTCTAGTTATTCAATGTAAATATCCAGGAATATATAATGAGTGTTTTTGTTTAGGTTGTAATGTTAATGATAAATATAATGATAATGTTAATGATAATGTTGATGATAATGATAATGATAATGTTAATGATAATGATAATGGCATTGATAATGATAATGTTAATGATAATGTTAATTATAATAATAATGTTAATGATAATGTTAATGATAATTTTATATATCAGGGAACCATTATTGATGATTATTGATTAATAATGTTAAACTTAGTTATAATGATTTTGCTAATATATGTAATAAGGTATGGAAAGAGCCATATAAATAAATTGTCATTGATATAACTAAAAATAAAAATATTAATGAAAAACTAAGAATTAATTGGGATCGGAGAGTTTTATAAAGTATGGTGAAGCATGGTCAAAGACCCATAAGTAAAAGTATGAGTATCGCGGAACCTGCTTCGCAGATAAGTCTAAGTAAAGTGTAAGTGTAAAGCTAAGTCTATGGTTATCAAGACCTGCTTCTGACCATGACTAAGTCTATATCTATCAGGAACTGCTTCGCAGATGACTAAGTATTAGTCTAAATCAAATTTAAAGTAAAATTTAATACATCGCCATTAAAGTCTATAGGTCTTCCATGCTCATCTTTAATATGAAATTCAATATATTCTTTTCTATCTTTAGTTACATTTTGATACAAGATATTAGTTGGTATAATATTTATTAGATAGCCTGGTGGTTCTGTTAGAGTAAAAGTATATAGTATGTCTGTGTTATTCCCATTATCTTTAACACCAGATATCACATTACAATGAATGTTAATAGTACTAAAACCCATAATATCAACAATTTTCTGCGATGTATATTTACCTTTTTTATAAACTATTTTTCTAAATCCTAGTAATGGGGTTATTGAGTTTTCTATGTCAAAATTAATTGCACCTTGTTTTACTTCCATTAAATTTTTCATTGTATTCTTATCAGATTCTATTATAACATTACCATTAGTTTCTTCTTTTATTAATTCTGCTATTTCGAATAATTCATATGCTCCTGGTATAATAGCTAAAATACGGGTATCTGACCAAGTTTCACCCTTGATATCATATATGAATTGATTGTTCCTTCTATTCACATTAAACACCGAATTATAAACAGATAATCTAATTAAACCTAATTTTGATGAGTTAAGTATAGGTTCACTGAAGTTAAACTTTTCTGTTGGATTTATCATTCTAAAGTTAAGTGTATGCTCTTCTTTAGTTTTAGTTAAAGCTTCATGTATATTTTGCAGTTCTCTTAAGATTAAATTATCGGAGAAGCCGCCTCGTGGATAAGTCATTTTTTATCTTATAAAAATGGATTTTAATTTGGATACAAATTATGGTTATAATAATGATACACACAAAAGTAAAATTATAAAATATAAACCAAATAATCTGGCAACAATGAATAAGGTTAATACCAATATTAAAATCATAATCAATAGAGAAGAGAATCACTTAAATTTGCGTGATTCATATCTAGAGATAGAGTTTGTCGTATCAGATGATGCTGGTGGTGTATTTGCTAATGATGCTAATATCAGATTAGTTAATTATGGTATGATGGCATTGTTTAGTTCAGTTAAACTTGAAACTAGTGGTGGTAGGACTATTGAATATATAGATGATTGTCATCCTAATCTATTGATGTATAAGTTATTAACTAGTTTTGGCGATGAATATGAGAGTGTTTCTATTAGAAATCAAGGCAATAGAGATAGTCAACTTAAAGGTGACCATATTGCTGCACAAAGAGGTCATATGTATATGATGATTAAGATGAGTGATCTATTTGGTTTTGTAAATGATTTAGAAAAGATTATATATGGTTTAGGATTTAAACTAATATTAAAAAGAAATAATAATGATAGAGCTCTATATAGAGTTAATGCTAATCCTGAAGCAGTTGCTAATGATGGTAATATAGAATTTAGAGATATATCATTGTGTGTGCCCAGTATTGATCCTAGTAATGACAATAGAATTATTGTGCAAAAGGGTTTAAGTAAAAAGAATAATGTAGACTTTAGTTATTATGAAAGAAAGACATTTTTTAAGAATGTGCCCAATGCTACTAACTTCTTGTTTGATCTTGGTATGGAAAGTGGCATGGAAAGACCACAATATATATATAGTTGGTTTTGAAAATAATAATGTTAATGAACAAACTCATGATGCAAGTACATTTCACATAATGAATGTTACTGAATGCTATTGTAAGATTGGTAGTGAGTTTTATCCTGAGGATAGAATAGATATTAATTATGGTACTAATAATTATAATGAGGCTTTCAAAGAGTTTGTTAGCTTTAATAAAGATTATAATGGGCTACCACATATTATAAAACCATATATAAATCATAGAACATTCAAAAGTAATCATAGAATATATGTATTCGATAATAGATATCAAAGTGATCATATAGGGCCACAACCAATACAACTTAATTTTAAGTTTAGTGCTGCAGTTGCGGATGTTATATGTCATGCATTAGTATTAACTAGAAAGGTTATTAGTATGAATAGTGATGGAAATAAAATGGTTGATATTATATCATAATTATAATTATACCTATGGCCCTAGTCATTATAACTATTTCATACTTGTCTTAACAAAACCTTTAGCATAAATAATATCTAGTTTCTTTTTATTCTCTAGAGCTAAGCCTCCAGCTTCAAGCTTAATCTTAGCATTGTGCCTAACCCTGGGCTTCGAGCTTCGCTCGCGGGTGGAATCCGTAGGCTTAGGCTTAATAACAACAAAGGGATTATACTTTTTAACTTCCATTATTTTTTATATATAGAAATGATTCTTTTAAATAAGTTCAAAACTAATTCATATTGTGTTGGAGGTAGACATTATAGTGGTACTAATATTATAAGTGGAGCTATTACTTCAAAAGGTACTAAAGTGTTTAGAGGATCCTGCACTGAATGTAGAAGGAAGAAATCAATGACAGCATCTGATGCAACAATATAAGCAGAGGGATTGAAAGATTTCTTTAAAAGTGTTGGTAAAGCTACGGTTAACTTTGGAAAGAAAGTTGCTAATAATCCAGTAAGAGCATTAGAAATAGCAAGCAAAATTGGAAGCGCAGCTGCAAGTAGATACCCTAGAGCTGCTCTATCAGCTACACCCAATTTAATTGAATTTGCAACTACTGGTGAAGTTATAAATGTAGTACAAAAAGGAAGAGGGTTATACTTAGGTACTAAGAAGAGATAATTATTTGATTATGATTATGATTATTTTATGTTTATATTGATGTTTATGATTATGATTATGATTGTTTTATATTTATGATTATGATTATTATTATGATTATATTTATATTATGTTTATGATTATTGATAAATATTAATACTAATATTATTATTACTAAGTACATTATTATAACTAAACACTGACAATTTTAGTTTAAAAAAACACTCAGCTTGTTTTTCTTGTTCTTCTTATAATCCTCATATACCTTAACTAATTCATTATAATCATCATTATCTATTTTATTGTCATTTATTGATTTAGTATATAGTCTATTAAACTTATCACTGAACTGTTTACTTAAAATATACATATGTGAATACTTCATAATTTTTTTTCTAAGTTTAGTATTAATTGTTTTTGATAATGAACCACAAACAGTTGCTGTAGCAAAAGCTGTTGGTATGGAATAAGGTAATCCTATACCTGTTAATGCAACTGATGTTGTTGTTGCCGTTGTTGCTATAGATGATAATACTATTTTTGTTATCTCAGCTACGTTAAAATTTTTCTTATATCTACTTAACTTCTTATTATAGTTATTAGTTTCAGTTTCATAATAATTTCTAATATCTTTTATAATGTTAATATTGTTGTTAAATTTATTATTAGCTTGAATCTTTTCGTTTATCAATCTTTCTGATACTGATGACAAATCTGGATATAGTAATCTCTCACTCGGTGCTGTTGGGTTAGTCATAGTTTCGGTTATTTTAATTAGCGAAAATTGTTTCTATTTTTTTCGTTATATCTTCTTGTTTAAAACCATAATGCTTCTCTAGACTTTCTTGTTTTTTATTATCAAGTAATGTACTTCGTAAAAGCATAGCAAATATATTGTACTATTGTCCTTTTATTCTTTAAAAGGGCTTCATCTATAAAAGAATTAGTCTTTTTATTAACATCTTTATATTCTTTTAGCCCAGTTGTAAACATTTCATCTAGTTGTATGTTAGTGATATTCTGATTAAATTTATTATTATCAAATTCTTGTTTTAATTGATTATATTTAGAGATAGTATCAGCGGCAACTTTATTACAAAACTTAACAGTATTTGAGACTTCATTTGTTGATTCAATAAACTCATTAATTAGTTCATCATTAACTTGTGTTTCATTTAGTTGTAATGTTTTAGTTATGACTTTATCAAATTCACCTTTCTTAGTTCAGTTATGTTTCTACGTAAAATGTCTATTTTGTTGGAAGAGGATAATAAGTTATTGTCACAATACTCTTTATTAACAACATCTTTTTCATCTATTGGAGGATGAACATTTGTAATTTTATAGGTATCCTTCATATCAATATTATCATTATCTTCTAAGAATAACCCACGGGCCTTACTTAGTGTTAAGTTGTTTGTTGATGTTGATCCGAGAAGTGGGTTCCCCGATGGATGTTTCGCTTGGTCAAATCTTTTTCTTGTCCTTATTTATATTAAGAAATAAATCCGGCTTGCCGGCTTAGAACCGTAGGTCTATACTTAATGATTTTACAACTTTATTATTAGATTCAAAGTCAAACTCGGATTTTAATAATTCCTGTTCGTAATATTTACCTTCTTTTATCTCACCATTAATATCTTCTATTTTATATGTTGTTGGTTGTGTTTTTAGAACTTCATTGAATCTTTTCGTTCATCAATCTTTCTGATACTGATGACAAATCTGGATATAGTAATCTCTCACTCGGTGCTGTTGGGTTAGTCATAGTTTCGGTTATTTTAATTAGCAAAAATTCTTTCTATTTCTTTCGTTATATCTTCTTGTTTAAAACCATAATGCTTCTCTAGACTTTCTTGTTTTTTACTATCAAGTTACGTACTTCGTAAAAGTATAACAATTATATATTGTACTATTGTCCTTTTTTTCATTAAAAGGGCTTCATCTATAAAAAAATTAGTCTTTTTATTAACTTCTTTACATTCTTTTAGCCCAGTAGTAAACATTTCATCTAGTTGTATGTTAGTGATATTCTGATTAAACGTATTATTATCAAATTCTTGTTTTAGTTAATTAAATTTAGAGATAGTATCAGCAGCAACTTTATTACAAAAGTTAACAGTATTTGTGACTTCATTTGTTGATTCAATAAACTCATTAATTAGTTCATCATTAACTTGTGTTTCATTTAGTTGTAATGTTTTAGTTGTGACTTTATCAAATTCACCTTTTCTTAGTTCAGTTATGTTTCTACGTAAAATGTCTATTTTATTGGAAGAGGATAATAAGTTATTGTCACAATACTCTTCATTAACAACATCTTTTTCATCTATTGGAGGATGAACATTTGTAATTTTATAGGTATCCTTCATATCAATTTTATCATTATCTTCAGAGAATAACCCATGAGCCTTACTTAGTGTTAAGTTGTTTGTTGATGTTGATCCGAGAAGTGGGTTCCCCGATGGATGTTTCGCTTGGTTAAATCTATTTCTTGTCATTATTTATATTAAGAAATAAATCCGGCTTGCCGCCTTAGGACCGTAGGTCTATATTTAATAATTCTAGATTAGATTCAAAGTCAAACTAGGATCCTGTTCGTAATATTTACCTTCTATTATCTCACCATTAATATCTTCTGATTTATATGTTGGTGGATGTGTTTTTAGAACTTCATTAACTTTAAACAATTCTCTATTCCAATTAGAAGTGTTACCTTTAGAGAAGATATTACGTTTATCTACATTTCTAACATAATCACCAACTTTAAGTTTATGTTTAGTATTCTTAAAAGTAAAAAAATAATATTCTTAAAAGTAAAAGTAAAGTTTTTAACTTTTTCAGGATTATTAGAATCGTCAACTGGTGTCATATTAAATGTTGAGTGAATGTTATTTTTATATGTTACAACAGCATCATTTATTATATTTACCCAATTACCATCTCCATTGATGAACATAGGTTTATTTATTATGTGTAATAATGTTCTATTAAATCTCTCTATGAATACAGCCTTTAAATCACTATAAGTAGAATATAGTTTTGTTTCATATTCTTTAAGTAAAGATTTAAATGTTTTATTGTAAAACTCACTACCTCTATCTACCCGTAACTTTTCTGGTTTTCTACCTTCAGAGCCACCCTGTGGACTTTCACCTAATACTATTTTAAAACTATTAGTTATAGATAAACCAGATTTATTCTTTAATGGAATAGCCCATGCTTATTTTGTGAATATATCTATAAGAGTTAATACAAACTTATAATTATTATTGTATTTACTTAGAGATGTCTTATCAATTAAATCAGCTGGCCATGTTTCATCTTTATATAATGGTATTATTCTTTCTCTTCTAAACTTTGTTATTTGAGGACTGAATACTTCTTTAGCTAGTTGTTGTTGTTGTTTTTCTATCATTATTAATTTACCATAGTTAAAAACAAAATTATCTAGTTGGTCTTGATTATTAATATTTATAGATAATAGTTGCTTAGATATATCTAGCGTTTCATCATATAATCCATCATGACTAGCTTTTGTTTCTGGTATTAATAATTCTAATCTTTCTATTAAACTATTTGGATCTGCAAAGCAGGTTCCCTGATCCACGTAGTGGTGGCAACTTTGTTGGTCTGGGTTGTTATTTAATCCCCTACCATATAACATCATCTCTTATCCCTATTATACGTTTTATTGTTCTATATCTAGCGCTTTTATTATCCCCTTTTCCTAAATCATATCTAATATCCTTTAGAAACCTTTTAATTTTGTTTTCATCTTCCTCAACATTATCATCATATGTTATATTTGATTTAGTAAGAAAATCAGTAAACCCTTCTGAAAACTCATGTGCATTATCCCTAACTAAAAATGCACCCTGCTCTAGAGTTATATCAACGCCATTCATTTTATATCTCCTAGTAGGTAAATCTCCGAGTTCAAATTTTAATTGGGGATTAATTTGAGCCCCCATGTCTTGAAGAAGTTTGACTGTCTTTGTATCAACAAAAACTGGTGCTATATCTTGAGTTGCCTTTATAGTCCCCTTTAGTGTTTCATTAATCTTGGAAGTGTTTTCACCGATCTGGGAACCGGCTTCCTGGATCAGTGAAGCGGTTTCACCGATCTGAAAACCACCTTGTTGGATCATCTTAGTTTGTTTATCTAACTCTTGATTTTGCCAATCTATTGCTCTTAATGTTTGTTAACTTAATGCTAGATTGTGTTCAGTGTTTGCATTTAGTGTTTTAGTTAAAGGATCAAATAACTCTTCTATTTCTCCATAATATTCTTGTTATTTTAATATATCTTCTAATCTATTTCTTCTGTTTTGTTTTTCTAGATTATTTATTTCTATTAGTGTTTCTAGTTTAGTCATGTTTTATTATTATAATAAATCATTATATAGTGTAATGGCGGCAAGGATTAAATTTCTATCATCATTGATGGTTAATTCTTTAATATTATCTATGAACGATTCTAACGATTCTTTCCTTACATCTAACCCTAATTTTATTAAAAGCTCTATTGGAGTAGTATTAATCAGGGAGCCTGCTTCGCAGGTCTTTTTTATTAAATCTGTTTTAAATAAATATAGTTCCTTATCATGTGGATAACTTTTTATATTGTTTACATAAAACCTTTTATTATCAAATATATTTAAACTAATCTTACTTGTTTTTGTTGTTGTCATGTTATCGCCAACTTTTTGTATTCTACATTCATCTACTGTTCTCTGTGTATTATTCATTAATTCATCATAATAATCTATGTGCCTAGCATTATTATGCTTCTTTGTTCCTTTTTCTTTAGTTTTTTTAGGATAATTTTTGAAGCCATATGTTTTGGGGGACAATGCTATAAATTCCTCAATAATCTTACTCCCTAGCTCGTGCTTAAACTTGCAGGGGACTCTATTATTAGTTCTTACAGGTATGTCTAGATTACTTAAGTCCATATGCTCATCACTAACTTTACCTTCACTATAACTTAATACGAAACTGTCCGTATCCATATAGTGAAGTGTTGGATCTTTGAGGGATGGTTGTAGAATATTATAGAAGACATCAAACATATGTAATTTGCTAAGTTCGAGTATTGTTACTCCTACATATACAGGTGAGCTATATTCTATTTTTTTTTCTTTACATATTCTATTTGGCTATAATCTCTATATCTAGTTATATTCTTAAATGCTGGTTTACTTACACTTTTCATTATCTTTTCTTCATCAAGCAGGAACTTGCTTTGAAAGAAGTGTAGAGGATTCATGCACATTCTTCCATATAATGAGTTATTCATTAATTTCGTTTTATCCTTTTCTGCTTCAGTTTTAGCTGTTGCTCTTTTATTTGTATTGTTTTGTATATAATCTCTACATATATAATCTTGTTTAAATTGAATTACTCTATGTAATTTTGTAACTTTTACTCTCATCTTAACATAGAACTTTAACATCCTATAATGAACCATATATTCTATTTTGTTGTTTTGGTCTAAGATTAATTTCTCTGATCTTACCTTGCCTCCATCTCTTTTTCTGTAACCTAATTCTTTATCATTTATCTTTCTCTTATTAGGCATTAGTGCTAACTGTTCTGTTCTCTCTTTACATTCATTAGTATAATCAATATCACAAACTATATAGTAACCATGATCACTATCATCCGGAGTATTCAATATTTCATCGAGGAAACCACTTCGCGGATCTAGAGTAGTAGTAGTAGTAATAAACTCAAAATGCTTATAAGTTAACTTTTGCTTCATTGCATAGCCATATAGTTTGTTTGCGTCTATGTGCCATATGGACCTTTGGTCATGCTCTGCCATCTGCGAAGCAGGTTCCCTGATGGACTTACCATCACTGTTATCCGCGAAGCGGCTCTGCCGATTTATATATCTATCACCCATTATTCCACATATACCACCTCTCTTTGCTCCAACAATGTCACCGCTTGACATTAACCAACAATCAAAACCATAACCTGGTAGACTAACGTAATGAAGTGGATTGAGCTTGAATTCTTTCATGCTTAATTTAACATATTCATTCTTGCAATATTCTAATATTTCCACATCATTCTGTAAATACTCTATAGTTAGATCTTTACCAGTTTTATGACTGTTTTCATTATTAGAGTTAACTACTTCTTCTTGTGTTGGTAATTTATTATGTAGTGCGGATTTGAAGTCTTCTATTTTTAGATTACCTATAAGCTTATTATAGGTAGCTTTGCTACTATACGACTCTAAACCAAAGTATTCAAATGGATATAATGTTTTTGTTTTACATCTGTATATCTTTGCCATTTGATCTAGAGGCATAGCTAAGAAATTATAACTATCTAAGAATTTGAGACTGCCAATAATAAACATCTTGGACTTACCAGCAGCTAGTGGTATGTTATCTACGTTTCTTTTATCATTATTCAGTTTAAAGAGTTCACTGTATAGTAGGTTGAAGTCAGAGCCAGAGCCATTATGGAATATTACTGGAATGAAGTTTTGTTGTTTATATCTTAGATTACATATTTTAAATGCTGGTCTTCTATATTTACCAGTTTCATGACAATGATCTCTTACTATTAATACATGTTTTGCTGCAGATATGACAAGTGTTATTATTTTCATGATTTAATTTATCTTCTTCTGTGAATATCATCTTTTCATTATGTTTGAAATTATTCTCTGTTTCTATTTCTAATAGATCTCTAGCAAATCTTTTGATGCAGCCTAGACCGAAGTAGTGCTTGAAGTTACCTTGCCAGGTGCAACCCGCAGCTATTGGAATATGTTCAGCTATTACATATTTACAACCATTAGTTGTGACATCGGTGAAACCGCTTCGCGGATCAACAATGCAACATTCTATATCGGCAGTTATAATATTTTTTATATTCTGACGTTTGTGCTTATTTATAAAAGTAATATGTTTTTTCTTAGGACAAACAATCTCTGGTTTGAATGAGTTCTTGCATTCGTGTTTATCATATTTAATTTGTGAGTTAAACCAATAGGTACACCTATCACAATAATAATATTTAATGTTGGTTTTATTTGGTCGTTCTAACAGGGTTTCTATATTTTTTATTAGGGCACAGTGTTCTATTTGACCATTACTCCAAACTAGTATTCTTACATCTTTTCTATCTTTATTAAAATCATCAACTTGTTTAAACAATTCTACTTTGCCCCCACCACAAGGTGTGTATACCCAAATATTAATATTATACAATTTCTGTATTCTTATTATATAAGCAAAATCATCTTCATGTTGTTGTCTAGGTTCAATTACTTTATCTACATTTTTACTTTCTCGAGTTTCATGGTGTGGGGTGGGATGTAGCCAAGCAGTAATAGTTAGTTGTAAGCAATTATATTTATAACTACGTATATTTAATATCGATTTAGAGTTTTTGAGATTGGGAGGTAAATCTTTATAACGACCAATAGATGCTTTAGTTGGTTCAAAGTTTAACTGAATACTTCTTTTTCCAAGAAACTCGAAATCATAACCATAACCTTCATATGTTTCCTTTTCGAAATCTAGCGACCGGTTGAAGTCACCATATTCATATATTGCATTATTATTAATATAATCAGTATTGAAAAATATTTTAATAGTTTTAACTTCTTCTTTGGTTCTCTTCTTATATTCACATTCAACCGTGATCTTATATTTAAAACTCTTAACTTTCTGAACTGGTAACAGTTTTTAATTTCTTCTAATTAGTTGCTTCGTCTATGTTTTCAATGTAATTCCCACCAGTAATATAAAAATCTCTCATGTTCTGGCTGGAGTTTATATGAAAGTCTCCTGTGTTTTCTAGATACTTACGATTATGACTATATGAGTGAGTAGTTAGAGCTATTTTATTCCTAAATTCTTCATGACATTATTTACATTCATACTTAATTTTAGAGTAGATGCTGTCTTCGGTTTTGGTTTTAGTTCTAATAATATAATCATCTTCATCCGAATTATACAACCTCTCCGAAATTTCTTCTTCTTCAGACTCAAACACTTTCTCCAATAGTTCCTTATGTTTGAGATCGTATGATTGATGCCTGTATAAAACCTTCTTTGATTCAAAGGATAGATTACAGACATTGCAGAAGTTTATGACACTAGTATTAGTTGATTGAGACATGATGTATTTATTTAGGAAAATAATCAAAAAAAAATTTTGGAAAAATGAAAATGAAATGCGATAAGTGTATGAATAACCTTGGAAAGAATGTTGTAATAATTGTAAAGAATTAGAATATTCTTGTTATGTATGAAAAAAATTTGGTTAAAGTGAAAGATTATATAGAACATTTGGGAGATCATTATTCTGATCCTGATCACTATCTAACATGTAGTTTGTGTAATGTTTATAAAAATATATCTTTATATAGATTTAGAAATAGGAAATGTAGACTATGTATTTATCTTCATAGATATAGATATGGTCATACTAGAAATCAACTCAGAGAGCATGTTTATAAGTATAATATTCAAGAAGACACAGAAAAACACTAATCAATGTGTTTCCACCGATCTCAGTGTTTTTGACTGTGCTCTTTTTGTTCGCTTTCTTTCATATTTAGCAACCACTAATAGTACAAGAAGTCAACAAGCTTGGTTTAACATCGCATTACACATCAGTGAAACTGCTTTGCAGATCGAATGAAAAGTGCACGTCATGCTAAAATGGCCGCCACCATTGACAAAGAAAGCCACCACCACTAACAGAATGAAATCAAACAAGTGAAAATTTCGAATATATGATGCCCTTAAAAATTAGCTAGTATGGTGAGTATTTATTAGAATTTTTATTTAATTTTTAATAAATTAAACAAAGATTTCAATTTAGTAGAAGGATTTAAATATTACTTTACTTTCAAACAGGTGATTACTTGGGAAAGGTTAACTAATTTTAAGTTAAAAATCATGTCAGAATATTCTAGAAAAAAATTGTTCTAGAATAATTCTCCATGAGTTTCACTTCACTACAAAAACTAGCGAAAAATTTTAAACAATTTTCGTCATTTGACGAGAGTTTAATAACTGGAGCTTTATCATGCACTTCTTTATCTGAAGAAAATCTAAACGAGTTGACTAATTTAACAACTCAAATGATTAAATTTTGTGAGGAGAACAAAAGCATACCCGACAACACCGCCGAAATTGAAAGTGAGACCGAAAAACGAACTAAAACAGAACTCTTCCATTATTCCTCTCCAAGTTCAAGAAGGACCTACTAAGTTACGAGCATCAGGAAACACTGGACAAGTTTGAAGTGAATGTGCCGGAATATTTATCTTTCCACAATAAACTCAGGAATTCATTCAATATTGGTGAATTTGAGTCTTATCTCACCACAGTCAATAACACGGAGGGAAAACTGAATCGTTTATATCTACTGACAATTTCTGACAGAGGATACATATGGGGGAAAGTGAAACAAAATCATCAAGAAAACAATAAGGATATTCCCTGGAAAAAACTACTGAACGATAAATGATATTCCTACTCTACTGTCCAGAGTTATATCAACTTCTCTCAATCATGTGAAAGCTATACAAGGATCTTAGTCTCAACAGACTACTACTCAGAATGGAAAAAATTCCTAACAATATTTTTGGCAGAAGTTTAGAAGGATAGCCAGCTACAATCTAGGTGCGTGACAGAACTACAATTTTCATAAATGATAAACAAGTGATTGGTTATTGAGAAATTTCTTTAATATTAACTTTGATATCCTTAGTGTTAATACATTAATATATTCACCTGATTATTAAGAGTTCAGTCAGCTTAATAATTAAAATTAAAAGTGTTCAAGCATTCTGTAGTTGCACCCTCCCCCACAGTTGCCATTAAGAAAGGTCGAGCAATACTGCCGTAGCGTGGTAAAGGCGAGTCAACCTTCTAGCAAGACCTCTCAAGACTCGGATTAAAAAAATGCACCCTGGTACATAGAATCACTCAGTTAAACATCATAGATCAATCGTCTCCAAGGGTAAAGTCAAAATTTTTAAAGAAAATTGTTTCTTATTATCGATTTCTAAGCAATTTTGAGTTATTTTCAGTCCATCCGATTCTATTGAAAAAAAAACTTTGTGAGATGATTAACCTGATTTATTTCAGTATAGTTTGGCATATTAGATATGAAATTAGGCTTAAAACTAGCTTTGAGAACTTTTGGATATTAGTGTATAAAATGCATAAATTATACTTGCTATGTACATTTTTGTACACAAAATTGTGCGTGTAATATGTATTTATAGTGGTGAATATAGTAGTGGATAAAACAAGGGATTCAACAAACAGTAAAATTTGGCCCGATTCGACATGCGCGATTAGCGTTAGGAGAAAGGGACAAATTTTACTGGTGGTTGAATCCCTTGTTTTATCCACTACTATAGTGGTGAAGAAATTGAACTGCATTTCATGACCATATAAGGGAACAAAAAGGGAGGCAGACGCAAAAAAATGCTACTCACTTGATGTTGGACTCTAACAGCGGATTTTTGTACTTTAAATCATTTATTTCACCAGTGCCATTTTGTTCGAGGTTCCTGTTAACTCCATTGCTCAAACTCTCCTCTAGTCTTTCATTCACACAAACGTTGCAATCTGAATGAAATTCGTTCACGTCTTCATGATTATGCCTCAGCCATTTGTTCACGTAACCACTCGTCATTGGATACTGCTCAGAATTGATCTGATTGGTCACAATACTAGCCAATCGCTGTCGCCTCTCATCCCGCTCGTACATTGATTGCGCTTTTTGTGGTCCGTGTAATCGATCAATAGGTCTTTGGTAATAATTTGGATGATAATTATAGGGTCCATTTTGATAAACTGGGCGTAAAAGGTGGTCATCGTATAGTTTGATATCTTCGTCGTTTGAAAAATCCGTCCAATAGGGGTTCGCTCTTTCCTTGGGGGGAACTTCGGGTAATTTTCTTCGGGTTGATTTCCGGCTCACGTTTCGTTGATCAGTCATAATTTTTAATACCCATGTCAAGAATTTTGATTGCAACAGTTAAGTAATTTTCAAAAACAAAGAGTTAAAATTCTGAATTTTAACTTTGACGTTTTTTGTTTTTGTCTAAGAAATATCACTACTGATAAAAGCCTAACAAAAAAGATTAGACTATTTTAGGAAAATAATAAAAGCAGAAACTTGAAACAAAACTAGAACAAAGAAAAAGTAAACAAACAAAAATAAATAAGCGACTAGTTTGAACAAAATTTGTTAATTTTTCCCAATATTGTTGCTAAAGTGCGACCAATTTTTGCTTGGAAGTCAGGCGTATCATATTAATAACGATATCAAAAGTATATATCTGAAACAATAAGTACAAATGTATTTAAAAATAACTTTATGGTATAAATAAGTTGTATGATACTACTATGGTGAGTGAACAATAAACGACAGATATGTGTATGTAAATTCTTAGCGCGCGTTGTTCACTCGTAAATTGAAAAAAAAACTGAAATAATAACACAATTTCTAACTGAACATGTGTTGTTTTTGTCCCGGTTTTTCTAAGCTCCACTGTTTGTTTTGCTGGTTATGCTCCATTTATTGCTGCTTTGTACAAGGAAGTCAAACAACTTTTTGACGGGCTGTGAAGTTTTTGTTTGGATTTGACCAGACAGAATGTAATTTGCAATAAATTCCTACTCATTACTTTCAAATCGCCAAATGATGTCAGCAAAAAGCGGTTCCAAATTGAGCGCGTTCAGTAGAGCTCTCGAAAAATAAAGAGAGTAAAAATTATAACAGCAGTTTTTTGTCGATATAAAACACGAGAAAATATTGAAAAAAAAACAGGCCAGCTTGAAAATAATTGCAGACAGCCGTATTTGTGACCTTCACAGAAAAACCGTTTTGCAATTTTTGCTAATAACTCGCTAGTATTTATAAAGGCAGGGGCGGAAACATTAACGCAAATGCAGCCATCAAAAAATTCTCCGCGCCACTTAAAATTTAGTATTTTTTAGTTCATTTCCAGGCACCAGAAGAGAAGTTTTGAAAATGGCAAAACAGCACCAATTGATAGAAACACACCCAAAGAGACGGGTTTCGGGTCCAAACTTACAATGTAAAGAAAATGCAATCATTAATTTCATTGCCTTGTCTCAACCAATGAGAGGAGAGCAAAACTAATCAACAATGCAGTAAAAATTGAATCTATAATTTCAATACCCTGTTGTCTCACCCCATGAGCGGGGAGACTGACTTTAACTACAAACTTCAAGATCAGGGTGGTCATGAAGACTATACTGCAACATTGAAAACCCGATTATATGGGTTACAATTCCAAGATGAGTCCAAATGACAACTTGATCTACTCTTGGCTTGAACTGATAGGAATTACCCGAATAACTTAGATTCCATAAAAAGACGTGTAACTAAGGAATTTAATTCTTATTTTCTGAACATTACATCAGAAAAAATTAATTAGAAAAACAGCTCCAATTCTCACAAAAACAAAATATCAAAACAGCAAAGAGCAAAAACGCACCCAACGAGACGCGAGTTTCGGATCCAAATCAAAATGTAATGAAAATGAAATCAGTAATTGCATTAATTTGTCTCACCCAAAGAGGGGGAGGACTGAAATTGACTACTAAACTACAAGACTAGGCTGATCATGAAAATTTTACTGCAGCATTGAAAACCAGATTGTGTGGGTTGCAATTTCAGGATGTGTCGAAATGACTATCTCTTCTCTTTATCATATCTGATTTCAACTGATTATAATTTTGCGGCAAACTAAGATTCCATAACGAGATGACTAACTAAGGAAGACAAAAAATAATTATGGGTCCCAGCATGGGTTAAAACATTCATCAAGTTGAATTCTAAACTAAAGTTGCAGCAGAAAACAGAAAAAATGAGCCAGTTTTGTTTCAATTATCTTTGCAAATTCAAAAAAAGAAACTTTCATGCAGCGCTGAAACAATAAATTGTCACTCTTTATATCAAACGAAGCTCATAGGTACTGTCTTTCTATATTGTTCAGGTTCTCCTCTGTTTTTTCCAAAACCTCGAAAATGTTGCGGATGCAGTTTATTTTTGATCGATATATGCTGTTGCTGTAGGATTTTCCTTGCAATCTGAAAAAGCCACGTAAGTGCATAAGATATAGACTCCTCGAATCATACATCAGTTATCACATCATCGATAGTCTCTATCTGAGCAGTTTGGCCAAGCAAACTAAAAAACTTTTTGATGATCTGTCGAGAATGACTAAAAAAGATTCTCTCCTTCCCGATGAAGAAATTTTCAAGAATTTTCTTTACTTTATCATTCGCGTTAAATAATATCAGCTTTCCTCTGATTAAGTCCGTCAACTTTCAGTGATAGACGGGCATTTTTTGGAAAAATCGATTGATTCAGATCACTCTTTCTGATCATCACTTAACAACTTAAAGATGTTGTCAGAAAAGGAGCTCATAGTTACTAAAAACCCTGCAAAAAATCTAACTGAGATCTTTTTTGATGTTACAGAGCCTTGGTTTCTCGAAGAGGAAAATTCTTTAAAATCCTGCGTTAACAATTGCCACAAACATTTTTGTTCCTGACAAAACCCAGACCTTGCGTACTTCTTTCAAAGCACCGGGCGTGTAAAGACTGTTTTCCCTGGCTCAGCAATTTAAAATGATAATACTTTTTCTTTAATTAGAAGATGTTCAACTTCTCCGTGATGCAGGGCAAGTAAGTACACTGATTTTTTTTTGTCCCAGAATGTGGCTTGCCCACCACCAGACGTCGGTATCCACTAGTACAAAAGGGAAAAAATCTTTAAAAATTGTTAGATGTGGCCAGTTCAACTCTCTGATTTTTTGTAGTGTTTGACATCTCCGAACCTTCCTCCGCAATGTGCAATCTAGCTTAGTTTCATTACGATTGATAATTGTTTGATAGTTTGAAGGTTCGTTCCGATTGCTGTCTACGACGCCGTATCATGCGTTTTTCACGAAATGCATGTTGTTGATTGCGAAGCAAAACCGTTCGTTTTCTGAGTTGTCCTCATCAAAACATATTCTGCTGAAAACATCTACAGAGATATTTAATCTCCTGCTGCGTGGTTCAACTCGAACTCAAAGGCAATCAGAGCGGAAAAATATCTGAAAATATTATCTTTTTAATTAAAATCTTTAAAAAATGAAGCTTTCTTTTTATGGAACCATGGGCTTTTGGTCTTAAGATGATGAAAAGGAAAGTTCCTGCTGATAAATAATCTGTTTTTTTGTAAGTTTTGTCACATCTTTTATTGTTTTTTAAGGCGGAATCAATCAAGTTTTGCTAGCATAACTTCCTTTGTGTTTCCCAAAAGTCACAACAGTGGTTGATAAATTGACAAAATTCTAGAAATTCAAATTTGTATGAAATGATCTGACTACGGAATAGTCAATTAAATTAAGAGCGGCATAGTCAATTAAATTAAGAGCGGCAATAATAATTTTATTTTTTGCCAATAATTTTAGAGCTTTTTATGATTTTCCGACTTCCCATGTTCTGCATCGACAGTTATCTTTTTTGAAAATAAACATTTCATTATGGCATTATAACAACTTTCACAATAGTCTTCCAATTATCCAAAATAAAGATGACTTTCTCCATTTTAGCGATCGAGTTGAGCAAAGTTTATCCCCTTTTATCCCTTCAGCTAGTTAGTTGACTCCTGAAAGATAGTCGTGCGATTACTATTTAAAGATAAGTGATTCTCTTATTTCTTGAAGAGACAGTCTATCATTTTTTTGTTAACAATTACTAAGATATTTTGTTTTTGCTTGATATATCGCTCAATCAAGTGAAGGTTTTCTAAAGCAGCTGATTTGTAGCTGCTGTATATTTAAAGCTCACCATGACATTTTGAAAACCTTTTCTTTTACCTGAAAAACTCTAACTTGTTGTGTGATGCGGGCCAAACAAGACCAGCGATGCATCATTTGTTTTTTTTCCACACGACCTGTTTCATTTAAATTGGTTTGACCAGCAGCAGAAGTCCCAAATTCGCTGGAATGGTAGAAAACAAATCTTTGATGACCTGTGTATGGCAGCGTAAGTCTCTTCTGTGATTTCTGTCATTTTTTAACATTCATTGTCAAGTTGCAATCTCATTTAGTTTCGTCACGTTTTAAACAGTTTGATAAATTGAAGGTTACATTTAATGACTGTCGACGCTTCCATAGCGTTCTCCTTTTGCAAGATCATGTTGTTGAATACGAAAAAAAACCGCTTGTTGTCTGAGTTGTCGTCATGAAAACATATCTTGATCAAAGAATTTGCAATTGCAAGATGTAATTAACCTTCTGCTGCGTGGTTCAACTCCAAGGCCATCAGTATTGGGAAAAAGGTGCTATTCCGCCACTTCCTAATCGGAGGATGACTAAATACCACCTTTTCCCCTCTACTCTACATATCTACTACTTGTTTATACCCCCCATTTTATTCACTACTATATATTAGCTCTATATTCAATCAAAAAATCAATCAAAATAAAAAAATCAATCAAAATCAGTCATTATTTTATGAATTATTCTAAGAGTGATTTTCTAAATCTCTATTTATTCTAAATCTGGTATTAAATAAGAAAAAAGGTCTAAATCTAAAATATCAATAAAACCCAAAAACTACATGACAGTTAAATTTAAAGAAGAAGAATTAGCTTCTTGATTATTATACTTATAAACATGCTCTCTGAGTTGATTTCTAGTATGACCATATCTATATCTATGAAGATAAATACATAGTCTACATTTCCTATTTCTAAATCTATATAAAGATATATTTTTATAAACATTACACAAACTACATGCTAGATGTTGATCAGGATCAGAAAAATGATATCCCAAATGTTCTATATAATCTTTCACTTTAACCATATTTTTACATACTTAACAAGAATATTCTAATTCTTTACAATTATTACAACATTCTTTCCAAGGTTTATTTATACACTTATTGCATTTCATTTTCATTTTTCGAAAAACTATTTTTTGATTATTTCCCTAAATAATTACATCATGTCTCAACCAACTAATACTAGTGTCATAATTTTCTGCGATGTCTGTAATCTATCCTTTGAACCAACGAAGGGTTTATACAGGCGTCAATCATACGATCTCAAACATAAGGAACTATTGGAGAAAATGTTTGAGTCTGAAGAAGAAATCTTGGAGAAGGTGTATAATTAGGATGAAGATGATTATATTATTAAAACTAAGACCAAAACTAAGGATATTATTAAAACTAAGGATATTATTAAAACTGAAATTGAAACTGAAACTAAAACTGAACCATGCTGGGTTTGTGGCGATAAGTTTAAAAATTAGATAGGTCTACAAACTCACATGAATAAACACTGGAGAGAAAACGTTGTCTTAAAGGATCTACGAAGTAGCTTTGCTAATAATTACAATATTAAATCAAGCTTTAATCAAAGGCAGTTATTTATTACTAAATCTAATGGTAGTTTTATCAAGGATATTAATGAACCAGTAGATTACATATTAGACAAGTTTAAACCTTTTAAATCATATAAATATAAAGTTACTGCCAATTGCTTCTATAGGAAGAGAGACTCAGAAGAAGAAACGACTACTAATATAAACTTTAGAAACGATGAATATATCGATAAAGGTCATCGACTGAATCTAAACCAATGGCTTGATCATATTAGAGAAACGTATGAGGGTTACGGCTACGATTATGCATTTATTGGAATAACAGACATGCAAATAAATTTAGAAAGAACTAAACCTTCATTAGGATCTTATACTGAACTGCCACCAGGTCTAAGAGATAAAACAAAAGCGATTTTAAATTTTAGAAGTAATAAATTTAACTGTCTACGATTATGTATTATAGCTGCATTGCATCCCCTAACTGAACATGCAACTAGAGAAAATAAGTTTATTAATAATCTAGTCGATGACTGCGAATATAATGAAACTGCATATGATACTATAACAAAAGTTCAAAAAAAATATATAATCAATATTTGGTTTTACAGGCCTACGGCTGTGCTTCGCCACAGACCTGCTCAAGATAGTAACATAGCCAAAGTTGAACGCATAGAGAAATGTTTTAATTTTGTAAAAGATAGACAAAGTGTTAGGATCCTAGTCTGGGAAGAACACTGTGCCCTAATTAAAAATGTAAAGTATTACTAGAAAGACCTAACACCAAACATGCCAAGTTCTGGTTTTGTGATAATTGTACGTATTAGTTTAGTTCTCAACATATATATATATATATATATATATATATATATATATATATATATATATATATATATATATGAAACCCATGAATGCTGTGTCCAAATCAAACCAAAGATTGTTTGTCATAAGTTAAAACAAATTAAATTCAAGAATCAATATAAACAACAAGAAGTGAACAATGTTATATTTAGTGATATTGAATGTTACATGAAAGGAATAGATGAAAAGATTGGTAGCAATACATATAAGATATCTGAACATGTACCTATTGCTATTGGCTATAGTTGGCATAGCAAAGATGAAGTATATAACAGATCAGGGAACCTGCTTCGCAGATCAAACTTTGGTCCAGACTGCATCAAAGATTATGTTAGAAATTTATTAGAAATAGAAACAACACATAGTATTAAGATAAACAAAGCAATGCTATTCACAGAAAAAGATAAATTGTATCATGAAGCTAATGATATATGTCACATTTGTAATAAAAACTGTGTTAATAAAGTTAGAGATCACTGTCACCAAACAGGTAGATATAGAGGCCCAGCATGTAATATTTGTAATTTAAAATATAAAAATCGAAACTTCATTCCAGTAATATTTCATAATGGAAGAGGCTATGACTTCAATCTATTATTTAATGAGATATTTATACAGAATAATGGCAAGAGAAGAATTGATATCTTGCCTAGTACTAATGGCAAAGCTAGAATGTTTAGAGTAGGCATATTAAAATTTATAGATAGTTACAGTTTCTGGACAATGTCTCTTGATAAAATAGCAAAGGTCTACAACATAAAAAAAAAACCTTATATCCTTATGAATATTTTAAGGATGAGAATAGCTATAATAATAAACTAGGTAATCTATCAATTCAAGACTTTAGATCATCACTAAAAACTAAGTTACCAACTCAAACTGAAGTAGATGATTTTAATAATTCTAATAGTAATAAAACAGGTAAAGAATTAACATTAGAATATATGGAAAATGATATATTCATATTAGGACATTGCTGCAATCTATTTGTTAAGTAAAACATGAATACATATAAACTCAATCCTCTACATTATATTAGTCTACCAAGCTACAGCTTCGATTGTTTCCTAAAGCTAAGCAAAGTTGAATTAGACAAAATGAGCAAATACTAAAAGACTTCATTAGTGCAATGAGAGGTGGTATATGTGGTGTTATGGGTGATAGGTATACTAGAAGTCAGAGTCAGAGTCAGAGTCAAAGGTCAACCAGGGAACCTGCTTTGCAGATGGCAGAGCATGGCGAAGCATGGACGAAGTCCCATGACCGAAGGTCTATGGCAAAGCATGATCAAAGATCCATCTGGTACATCGATGCCAAGATGGAAATAACTTATACGGTTATGCACTTATGCAAAAGCTACCATATAAAGATTTTGAGTACTCCAATACAACTCTAGATGGAGTATTAAATACTTCAGATGATAGTGATTATGGCTATTGGATTATCTGTGATTTAGAATATACTAATGAATGTAAAGAGAGAATTAGCAACTTCCAACTACTACCCCATGGAAGAGAAGTAGAGAATAATGAACTGGGATACAAACAAAGACCACCAACTTCATCAAAAAGCAAGAAACTAATATTAGATCAGAATAATAAATATGAATACCCAATACACTATCGGATGTTAAAGTTTGTTGTTAAGATGGGTATAAAGGTTACTAAAGTCCATAGAACAGTTAAATTTAAACAAGATTATATAATTAGGGACTACATTGAACTTAATACTAAAATGAGAGCAGAAACTAAAACTGAGCCTGAGAAAGATATATTTAAGTTAATGAATAACTCATTGTTTGGTAAAAGTTGTGAGAATCCATTAAAGTATCTAGAAGCTAAGATTCTAACCGATGATTATGAAATACATAAAGCTGTTAGTAAACCAACATGTAGAGATGTAATTAGATATGAAAACTATACTCTAATAGAATTCTATAAAAAGGAAATACAATATGATGAGCCGATTTATTTTGGATCTACAGTACTAGAGCTCAGTAAGCTTAATATGTATAAATTCTTTTATAATGTATTAAATCCCTCGCTTAAACATCTAATGTTACACTACATGGACACGGATAGCTCCGTGTTAAGCTTTAGCGAGGGCAATGTAAACAATGAGCACATGGATCTGAGTAATCTAGATAAACCAATAAAAACTAATAATAAGATACCGGGCAAACTTTAACACGAATTAGGTAGTAAGGTTATAGAAGAATTCGTGGTATTAAAACCCAAAACATATAGTATAAAGAACTATGGGGCTAAAGAGAAAGGCATAAAGAAAGAAAGTAATGGAAAGCACGAAGAATATTATAGTGCTCTAATAGATAATAAGGAAAGGATACTAGAGGAAAGCAGGTTTCAAAAAGTAGGAAGTTGTATGGCCACAATTAAGATAAGTAAAAGAAGTTTAAGTAATTTTGATGATAAAAGATTTTATGTAAATAATATAAAAAGTTATCCCCTAGATGAGAACATGTATCTATTCAAAAGAGATCTAGTAAATAAAATCTGCGAACGGATTTCGTCCGTGGCAAGCCAAGCAGGTTGGGGAACCAAGGCCGAAGGTCCTTCCCTGATTAATAATACTACTTTAGAGCTATTAATAAAATTAGGGTTAGATATAAGTAAAGAATCATTAGAAGCACTAATCTGGGAACCAGCTCCGCTGATAAATAATATTAAAGAATTAACAATTAAGGAAGATAGAAAATTTATTGAAACTGCTATTAGATTATATAATAACCTACCTACTTAATATAATATTATTTTTTTATATATAAGAAATGACTAAACTAGAAACACTTATAGAATTAAATAATCTAGAAAAACCAAACAGAAAGAATAGATTAGAAGATAAATTAAAACAAGAATATTATTGTAAAACAGAAGAGTTATTTGATCCTTTAACTAAAACTTTAAATAAGAACAGTGAACACAATCTAGCATTAAGTGAACAAACATTAAGGGCAATAGATTGACAAAATCAAGAGTTAGATAAACAGAATAAGATGATCCAGCAAGCTGGTTCCCAGTTTAATGAAGCTTTAATGAAGTCCAATGGCAAAGCTGTAGAGGAAACTCGAGACAAACCAGGACTTTTAGTAGATAAAGACACAGCTCAAATTATTATTTTAACGTCAGTTCAATCTAACCCTCAATTAAAGTTAAAGTTCGGAAATTTAGATATTGGTGAATTTGAAATGAACTGTGTTAAACTAATTTACCAAGAAAATGCATTTATAGTTAATGATAATATATATATATATATATATATATATATATATATAAATATATATGAATTTTCAGATTAGTTTATAAACTTTCTTACTAACCCAAATATAGAATATGGTGAATTCGAGGAAGATGAAAACAAAATTAAAAAGTTTTTATTTGATATTGGATATGATTTAGGAAAAGGGGATATGAAAAGTGCTAGATATAGAGCAATAAAACGTATAATAGGGGTAAAGATGATGTATATGGTAGAGGATTAAATAACACTCCCGATCAGGGAAACTGCTTGGCTTGCCACGAACAAAGTTTGTCGGATAACCAGAGACGGAGTCTGTCCGCAGATCCAAATAGTTTAATAGAAAGACTAGAATTAATAATACTAGAAACAAAAGCTGGTCATGATGGATTATATGATGAAATGCTAGATGTATCTAAGCAACTATTACCTATGAATATTATTAATCAAGACCAACTAGATAATTTTGTTTTTAACTATGGTAAATAAGTAATGATAGAAAAACAACAACAACAACAACAACAATTACTAGCTAAAGAAGTATTCAGTCCTCAATTAAGAGAGTTTAGAAGAGAAAGAATAATACCATTATTTAAAGATGAAACATGGTCAGCTGATTTAATTGATAAGTCATCTCTAACTAAATACAATAATAATTGTTAGTTTATATTAACTGTTATAGATATATTCACAAACTATGCCTGGGCTATTCCTTTAAAGAATAAATCTGGTTTATCTATAACTAATGGTTTTGAAATAGTATTAAGTGAACATCCACAGGGTGGCTCTGAAATTCGAAAACCAGAAAAGTTATGGGTAGATAGAGGTATAGAGTTTTAGATTAAAACATTTAAATCTTTACCTAAAGAATATGAAGCAAAACTATATTCTACAAATAGCGATTTAAAGGCTATTTTCATAGAGAGATTTAATAGAACATTATTACACATAATTAGTAAACCAATGTTCATCAATGATGATAGTAATTGGGTAAATATACTAAATGATGCTGTTGTAACATATAACAATAACATTCATTCAACAATTAATATGACACCTGTTGATGCTTCTAATAATCCCGATAAGGTTAAATACTCATTCATTTATAGGAATATTAAACCTAAACTTAAAGTTGGTGATTATGTTAGAAATGCAGATAAACGTAATATCTTCTCTAAAGGTTACACTTCTAATTGGAATAGAGAATTGTTTAAAGTTAATGAGATTTTAAAAACACAACCACCAAATAACTTAGAAGATAGAAGATATTAATGGAGAGATAATAGAAGGTAAGTATTATGAACAGGAATTGTTAAAATCCGAGTTTGACTTTGAATCTAATAATAAAGTTTTAGAATCATTAGATATAAATCTTTCTTTAAACAAAAACAAAGATGACAAGAAATAGATTCAATCAAGCTGAACATAAATCAACCTCAACATCAACAAAAAACATAACATTAAGTAATGCTCGTGGGTTATTCCTAGAAGATAATGATAATATTGATTTGAAGGATACCAATAAAATTACAAATGTACATCCCCCGATAGATGAATAAGATGTTGTTAATAAAGAGTATTGTGACAATAATTTATTATCCTCTTCTAATAAAAAAGACATTTTGATAGAAACATAACTGAACTAAAAAAGGGTGACTTTGATAAAGTTACAACTAAAACATTACAACAATTCCTATTTTACTTGCTATTTCTAATGCTCTTACAGGATTATTAGCAACTTTCTTTCCAAAGTTAACCGTAGCTTTACCAACACTTTTAAAGAAATCTTTCAATCCCTCTGCTTCTATTGTTGCATCAGATACTGTTTTTGTTTTGTTCCTTCTACATTCAATGCAGGATCCTCTTAACGTTTTAGTACCTTTTGAAGTAATAGCTCCACTTATATTATTAGTACCACTATAGTGTCTACCTCCAACACAATATGAATTAGTTTTGAACTTATTTAAAAGACTCATTTCTATATATAAAAAATGATGGAAGTTAAAAAGTATAATCCTTTTGTTGTTATTAAATCTAAGCCTAAGTGTAAGCCCAAGGTTAGGCCCAAGGTTAGGCCCAAGGCTAAGATGAAGCTTGAAGCTGGAGGCTTAGCTCTAGAGAATAAAAAGAAACTACATATTATTTATGCTAAAGGTTTTGTTAAGACAAGTAAGAAGTAGTTATAATGACTAGGGCTATAGTTATAATTATAATTATGATACAATAAGCCTTCGGCTATTAGTCTCTACGATACTATATCAACCATGTTATTACCATCACTATTAACACTAATAACCTTTCTAGTTAATACTAATGCATGACATATAACATCTGCAACTGCAGCACTAAATTTAAAACTAAGTTGTATTGGTTGTGGACCTATATGACCACTTTGATATCTAGTATCAAATACATATATTCTATAATTATTTTTGAATGTTCTATGATTTACATATGGTTTTATATTATGTGGTAGCCCATTATAATCTTTATTAAAGCTAACAATCTCTTTAGAAGCCTCCTTATAATTATTAGTACCATAATTATAATTCATTCTATCCTCGGGATAAAACTCACTACCAATCTTACTGTAACATTCAGTAACATTCATTATATCAAATGTACTTGCATCATGAGTTTGTTCATTAACGTTTTTATTTTCAAAACCAACTATTATAAATTGTGGTCTTTCCATGCCACTTTCCATACCTAGATCAAAAAAGAAGTTATTAGCAATGGGTACATTCTTATAAAATGTCTTTCTTTCATAATAACTAAAGTCTACATTATTCTTTTTACTTAAACCCTTTTGCACAATAAATCTATTATCATTACTAGGATCAATCTTAGGCACACACCATGATATATCTCTAATTTGTATATTACCCTCATTAGCAACTGCTCCAGGATTAGCATTAACTCTAAATAGAGCTCTATCATTATTATTTCTTTTTAATATTAGTTTAAATCCTTAACCATATATAATCTTTTCTAAATCATTTACGAAACCAAATAGATCACTCATCCTAATCATCATATACAAATGACCTCGTTGTGCAGCAATATGGTCACCTTTAAGTTGACTATCTCTATTGACTTGATTTCTAACAAAACCACTCTCATATTCATCAACAGTACTGGTTAATAACTTATACATCAATAGATTAGGATGACAATGATCTATATATTCAATAGTCCTACCACCACTAGTTTCAAGCTTAACTGAACTAAACAATGCCCTCATGCCATAATTAACTAATCTGATATTAGCATCATTCGCAAATACACCACCAGCATCATCTGATACAACAAACTCTATCTCCAGAAATGAATCACGCAAATTTAAATGATTCTCTTCTCTATTGAGTAGGATATTAATATTAGTATTGATTGTATTCATTGTTGCTAGATTATTAGGTTTATATTTTATAATCTTACTTTTGAGTATATCATTATTAAAACCATAAGTTGTGTCCAAATTAAAATCCATTTTTGTAAAACAAAAAACGTCCGATAACTTAATTCTATATGAACTACAAAAGATACATGAAACGCTAACTAAAACTAAAGAAGAACATACACTTAACTTTAGAATGATAAAGCCAACAGAAAAACTTAACTTTAGCGGACCTATACTTAAATCGTCAAAATTAGGTTTAATTAGATTATCTGTTTATAATTCGTTGTTTAATGTGAATAGGAGGAACAATCAGTTCTTATATGATACCCAAGGTGAAGGGGCCTACTGCCCTGGTTCCCAAAAATGGACAGATACCCGTATTTTAGCTGTTATACCAGGTGCATATGAATTATTTGAAATAGCAGAATTAATAAAAGAAAAAACTAATGGTAATGTTATAAGAGAACCTGATTAATTTAAAATTTATAATTCTAAAATTTTTAATTAAAATTTAATGGAAATAAAACAAGGTGCAATTAACTTTGACATATAAAAATCAATAGCCCCATTACTAGGATTTAGAAAAATAGTTTATAAAAAAGGTAAATAAACATCTCAGAAAATTGTTGATATTATGGGTTTAAGTTCTATTAACATTCATTGTAATGTGATATCTGGTGTTAAAGATAATGGGAATAAGACAGACATACTATATACTTTTACTCTAACAGAACCACCAAGTTAATTGATAAATATTATACCAACTAATATCTTGTATCAAAATGTAACTAAAGATAGAATAGAATATATAGAATTTCATATTAAAGATGAGCATGGAAGACCTATAGACTTTAATGGTGATGTATTAAGTTTTACTTTACATCTGTGTTAACACAGCTGGTCGAAGACCCATCAGTGAAGCTGCTTCGCAGATCTGGTGTAACCAGCAACTTCGTTGATCTAGTCTAAATTATAGATCTAACTCTAGATATTGATATAAACTTAAACTAAACTACAATACTCTCCGATCCCAATTAATTCTTAATTTGCCATTTATATTTTTATTTTGAATTATATCAAATACAATATAATTATAAGGCTCTTTCCATACCTTATTACATATATTGGCAAAATCATTATAACTAAGTTCAACATTATTAAAGAAATCTTGATATATAGATACTAGGACTTTACCTCTCTGTTCAAATAAAATAAATAGATTACAGTTCTCTCTAACACTCTGCCTATCCAGAGAGAACAGGTTTTGATTAAGATATATCATATTGCAATTATTATGTCTACCTCTACAAAAGTATTCATTATTAACTGGTTATTTGGCTCTAACATAATCGAATATCATTAGTTTCTTTAAATATTTGGGTAGTTTATCAGGAGATGGTAAATCTTTTATATCTTTAATAAATTCTATAATCGTTTTATCGTCAACAGAGTTGCGACTTCGTCGATTATACCTTTCTAATCCATTGTATTGATCACCAGTAGGTCCAATGATGTATAGCTTATCAAAATATATAATAGCTGGAATTAGTTTTTTAATAAGAATGTCTTACCACATTCACTAGTACTAGATATTATACATCTAAGAAAATCTGGGAATTCAGCTTCAGTAATTATATCATCATCATTTAGCCATTATTGTAGATTTTCATTTACGTTTTTAAAGAGATAGTGTTAGTAGGACATTCTTTGTTGTTAGGTTTACCCCTTTGATGGGGCTTGGCTTGCCATGTTTCACCGTGTTTTTCATCAAATAGATCTGCCAAGCAGGTTCCCTGATATAAAAAATTATCTTTATAATTATCATTATCATTATCAATATCATTATCATTATTATTATTATTATCATTATCATTAACATTATCATTATCATTAACATTATCATTATCATTATCATTATCATTATCATTATCATTATTAGTAAAGCTACTTCGTAGATCTTTATCATTATCATTATCTTTATCATTAACATTATCATTGGCATTATCATTAGCATTATCATTAGCATTATCATTATAATTAACATTATCATTATTAGCAAAGCTTCTTCGTAGATTATTATCATTAACATAATCATTATGAATAACATTATCATTAACATTAACATTATCAACAACATTACAACCTAAACAAAAACACTCATTATATATTTCAGGACATTTAACTTGATTAATGAGAATATTTAAAGCACTTTTAGTTCTAAATCCTCTATCAATAAGATAGATCATGTATAATCAATAAGCCCCACAATAAGATTCATCATATAGTTGTGTTCTTTCATTAGAGCCTAGATCAACATATTCTTCTAAAAAAAATTGAGGGGTCTCAACACCAAAACTATCAAAGTAATATGTTGGACCACCTTCTCTTCTTATAACTAAAACCCAATGTGTACCTTCAGTTGAATGCAGATCGACACTAATGTTGAAGTTAGGTTTATTAATATTATATGGAGTCTCATCTCTCATTACTATTTCAATTGGTTTTATACTTATATCTTTACCTATACCTTTTATTCTGATTTCGCTCATAGCCGTATTATCAATATTAAATTTATTATTGAATTCCTCAAAGGTTAGGATAAGCATTTTTATATATAAATTTTATATATAAAAATGGATAAAGGCGGTATACTTTTTTTTCTTATTATTATAATTGGAATTTGTTATATAATATATGATTCAATACCAAGTAAATATACAAAACTAGAAGAAGGCTTTGGTGGATTTATGAATAGGAGTCTAGTTAGATTTGAATATGAAAAGTCAGCATTACATACTATCGTTTATGGCGGAACTGGTACGGGCAAAACATATTTTACCAGACAATACTTTAAATTATACTCAGTCCAAAACCAAGATCTGCGAAGCAGTTTCTTTGATCAAAACCAAAACCAAGACCAAAACCAAAACCAAAACCAAGACCAAAACCAAGACCAAGCTAAAAATATAGTTATAGTGTGTAAAGATGACAGAGACTGGATAGATCCCGAGTCTAATAAGTTTTTTACTGGGTTTAATAAATATGATATAAATATGATCACAAAAAATATTATGCATAATTTCCAAAATTGTGTAATAGTACTTGATGATATGGGTTATAGGTTAAATAAGGATATAGCTTATTATTTTACTGAAGGTAGACATTATAATATTCAAATGATTGTAATGTGTCATAAACAAGCTCAAATAATTAATACAGCAAGAATGAGTTGTGATACTATTTATTTAGCAACTTTTAATGGACCTGATCTATTTAAAGACTTTAATGAGATATATAAATGTGAACGTGACTTTAGTAAAATAATTAGTGAGTTATATAGTAACCATTATAATCGTACAGATGGAATGACAGATGAACTTCGTTATGGTATGATTAAATATAATAAGATGGAAAATACTTTTATTATTATTAATAGTAATAGAACAATGATATATGATTCAAGAGTTGGTTTTCTTGATTTAAAAGCTCTTAGTTTAAAAGATGAATTAGAATGAGAAGATATAAATAAACTTATAGCATATATGAAACAACTCATGATAAATGCAACAGATAGAAAAACCATTAATCATGATAATTGGCAGTTTTAATTTAATAGACTTCTTACTTTAAATAATATTAAATTTCAGAATGATGTTTTAACAACGGAGATGGTTAAAGCAAAAGGTTTAAAACAATTATCAAATATTGGTGGAATTATAGGTTGGGGTTTAGTTATAACTAGTTATATTTATCCTGATTCAATAATAAAAACTGTTGGAGCCGTGGCAATGAGTGCAAGCAATTTGTTGAATAGAGCTAACACTTTGGTTAACGTTGGATATGGAGAAGAGTTGGATAATTATCCGCGAAGTAGCTTTGATAATACACAAAGTGATTATACAGATCTGGGAAAAGATTATACAGATCTAGAAAATAGTTTAGTTAATGGGGCACGTAAACTTGTTACACCTTTAGAAAAACTACAAGAAAAAAATATAAATGAGGAGATGGGAATTTTGAATAGAAAGGGAGGAAAGTTTTTAACCAGAATAAATGGAAATAATGAAGAATTTAGAGAAGAGTTTATAAATTGTGTTAGAGATAAAAAAGAATTAGACCTTGAATTGATTTTATATAAGAGATGTAAAACCAATACACTCAATACGTTAGCAAATAAATATTTAGCAGAGTGTATGACATCTAAAGATAATACTAAAGACTTAATTGAAATCATGGCTAAATATTATCCGCGAAGCGGTTACACCGATGGTGAAACATCTGCGAAGCCGTTCCACTGACGAACAAAGTCCTATCCGCGAAATGATTAGGTAAATATTAAAGTTAACCCTATTATAAATGTTTAGAGTGTAACTATAAATATGGAAACATTGCTGTTTTAATATATCATTATGAATCATGTCATAAAGATAAAACTGATAAATGTATGTGTGGTAATATTATAATAAGTGGTATTTGTGCTAATACTTTTTCTCCATGGGTTTGTTTTTTAAAAAATGAATCTGGTTCTAGTTCTAGTTCTGGTTCTAGTTCTAGCTCTAGTTCTAGTTCTGATTCTGGTTCTAGTTCTATCTATGACTCTAACTCTAACTCAGACCCTAACCCTAACCCTAACCCTAACCTTAACCCTAACCCCATTCCCAACCCAAACTTTATCCCCAAACCTAACCCTAACCCTAACCTTAACCCTAACCCTAACCTTAACCTTAACCTTAGCCCAGAAGTCTTAATTAGAAGTTGTAATAAATGTAATTATATAAAACCACTAACTGATTTTGATGAGAGTAAGTATACATGTAGAAGTTGTATTTCAGCTAAAGTTAATTATCCATATTGTGCTTCTGTTAAGAGATATGATGGGATACGGGCTCATGTAAAGAAACAACATCCAGATGTAGATATACCTAAGGGATTTAGTAGAAATTTAACTGAGAAAACAATTAATCTTAGTTGGCAAAGCAAGACTGTAAGTCCTTCAGTTATTAGGCAAACTGAGGAAAGTTTTTCGTGTAAATATTATAATTTTGTATCATTTCTTATTAATAATGGGTTAAATATATAACAAGTAAAAGAAAATATAAATTTATTGAAGAGTATAGATAATTTGAAATAAAAGTATAAAAAAATAAAAAAAATATCAAAAAAAGAGGGAATCACTCTTTAAGAGCAAAAAAGAGCGATCTTTCTACTGGGGGATCACCCCGAATAAGAGCGGTTCACTCTTAAAGAGTGATTCGCAAAATATTAGAAAAAATTTAAAAATTATAGAGTTAAGCTGGTTTTTTTAATCAGGTTATCCACGAAGTGGTTACATCATTTTTCGCAAGTTTATTTTACGTGCTTGTTACACGGTCTCACTAGTTTTATACTAGTATCTGGGGACGTCCACTGGAGTCAGTGGGGATAGAACCCAAACTATCCGTCTGATAACGATTAATTACCAGCTTAACTCGACACTAGTGGTTTGCACCAAGTGAGACAAGAAATGATAGGTTTTGAGTGAATATAAAGGTAATTTGTAGTAGTGGATAAAACAAGCTAATATATAGTAGTGAATAAATTGGGGGTATAAGCAAGTAGTAGATATATAGAGTAGTGGGAAAAAGGTGGTATTTAGTCATCTTCCGGTTAGGAAGTGGCGGAATAGCACCTTTTTCCCACTACTGTCATCAGCAAAGCAAAATATCTGAAAATTTTATCCTTGTAGTCGGAAAAACGAAAAAACAATTTACGAAAAAAAATCGGTTGTTTTAAGATGATGAGAAAGAAACGTCCTGCTGCTAAACAATCTGATTTTTATGAGCTCTGCCACATTTTTTTAACATTTTCTTGAGACTGCGTCAATCAATTTTTGCATGCACAACTTTTTATGTGTGAATCACAAAATTGGTTGGTAATTTGACAAAATATCCATTTTGACGAAACAATATAATTTGTTTATAATTTTCATAAGCTAAAAAGAACTTTCAAAGTAATCTTTTCCCTAGTTTTCAGCATTGTTTCTTATTCTCGTCACTTAATTTTAAGATACAATTTTTGTGTAGTGCTACTAAAAGTTATTTAATCCTGTTTAAATAAAAGCTCCATCTAAATCAACGTGATAAAATTTTTTTGGCGACCATATGTAGTCAGCGCAAAAAAGAAGTTTCATGAAATTTTTCATTCCAGAAACTGAATTTTGTTAGAAAAGAACTGAAAATGCGATTTTATTGCAATAGCCAGTTAATTTTTGAGCGTCGCAGTTAGTTTTAAGAATTGCTCACACGTTTAGTGTTTTTTAATGATTGTCTGGTTTTTATCTTTTTATCTATGTTTGGTTTGTATCTTTTTATCTATGTGAAATAAGTTCTGGATATGTGAGTATTAGTAGTTGACTAAACGAAAATATTAAGTAAGATTGATTGTGTTCGTTTATTTTGAATGATACCTAGTTATTATGCCCTTTCAAATATTCAAAGTAAAGATTGCGCTCTTCAAATTAGCGTTCCAGTTGTGCAAAATTTACACCTTTTTCTTCCCAGGTGCTTAGATGACCTTTGAAGATAATCAGCTCAATAATTCTTAAAATTCTGTGTTTTTACAACTGTTTTTGGTCGCCATACAAGATTCGCAAACGTTGTCAGATTCTAATGGTGCATGGCTCATTTTTTAAATTTGCATAATTTGTTTGGTATTGAGACGGGTTCCATGTAATTTGATCAACAAGAGAACTCTCAAGAGAACGCTTTTTGTCACCTCATAAAATTCTACCAATTTTTAATTTGTTCCATCTCGCCTTGAAAAGGTGGGATAGTATGAAGCTGCGCATCACCCTTCATCAATGCAGAAACGTTGTCATAAACTGAAGATTTAGATGCTGCAAATCTTGCAAAAGTTTATTTGAGTCACTTTTTTTATTGTTTCTGAATCCCTATTTCTCGAAGAAAAAATTTTGTCAGCTTCTATTATCGACAATTACTTCGAGATTTTTGTTCTTTATTACAACATTGGTCCACGTGAAACTTGTTTAAAGCACCTGTTTTGTGGCTACTATTTACCTGAGAAGGCACACCCTCTCTCATTGGTAATTCTTGGTTCTACCTGAAAAATGTACAAAGTTTTGTAAGATGCGTGCCATGCATGTGCACAGATGCTTTATTTGACGATCGCCAGAGGTCTCAAATTCACTAGAATTATAGGACGAAATTGCTTGAAGACTTAGGAATAACCAGCGAAGCTCTCGGTTTTTCGTGGTTTTTGTCGGCTCTTAATATTCTTCCAATTTGCACTTTTACTTCGTTTCCTCTCGTCTAGAAAGGGCGAAAGTTTGAAGCGCACTTATTGATGTCTGTATGTGCTACTTTTTTGTTACTTTTTTGTTGAAAAAAAAACAAAAATTTATAAAAAAAAGAGTGCGTTTATAAAGGTAGTTTGGGCATTTGATTTTGCAATGACGAGAAACAAAGAAGTGCTTCTAAACAATATGCTTTTCATGAACTTATTATGCTTTTTCACTCATTAAGCTCAAGTCAGTCTGGTTTTGGTCAGCATAATTTACTTTACTTTCAAAGTCAGACAGCACAATGGTTGGAAATAGACCTTTTATCGGCAAAAACTATAATTTTTGATCATTTGAATTTAAAATTATTCCGCATTTAAATTTCCAGTTTTTAAAAAATTTTCGGAGCGTTGTTCTTTTTTCCTCATAACCTAAACTCAAAGCAGTTTTTTTGTTTGTATTGTCAATACAAATTAGTTGCTACTGTTTAAAGTAAAAGATCTCTAAAATAATGTATTATTATATTTTGAAAATGTATAGGCATGTATTCAGCACAAATCATATAAAACTTGAAAGTTTTAAGTCCAGTAACTGTTTTGATTATGCTTTTAATGTAAATTGGCGAGAAGAAACGATTTTACGAGGATAGCCAATTAATTTATCACCAGTTTTATTTATACCTTTATACCAAAATTTGGTAGTTTTTTCTTCAAATTTCTCTTTTGTAACTACGTTAATCAAAATAAGGTTCATCATGGTTGCCGGATCGAACGAACTAAATTTTTCGATCTACGAGTATTATTAGCTATCTATACTTATACTCATTCAATTTTTCGATTGAAATTAATTGTGTTTGCTTTTGTCAATGATTTGTCTTTCATTTTCTCTCATTTTCTCTGTTTTTTTTTATACAAAAAATGAAATGATAAGTTTGGATTATATTCAGAAAAACAACGGAAGCTCTATTAGATTAGTGCCATCACTATGAATGAAGTGCATGTATTTCAACAGTGAGATGGGCTAGCACCTATTGCCCATAAGCCCCAAATTGAAGCAATTATATCTTAGTTTGTCAAATGATAGCAAGGTTTCTTTATCAAGAGAAACATTCGAGAACACTGAAACTCCGACTTCAATGTGGACGTTGAGTTTTTGGGTTCGTCATGAGTTAAAGACAAGCTTACATATTGGGCCAAGCTAAAGCCGAGCAGCAAAAACGTGCGTCAAGCCAAAGGGCCAGCACCAATAATTTGGGTCAAGCTTCAAGCCAAAATTAATGTTTACCTATTTTTGAAGGCATGATGAAAAAGCTGGACCTGAAGTTTTTATTGGGTTAAATAATTTGAAGTTTTTATCTGGTTAACCCTGTTGAGCCTGGGATGATCAAATTTAAAAACAGTTTCATGCTGCTAATGATGCTTTCAAAAAAATGCCTTTTTTGGACGTAAAGTCTCAACAATCCAGCGACATTTGCGAATCTTTATGAGTTTGTTCCTATTTTGTGAAAAAGAATAGATAAGTGAACATTAGTTTTAACCATTGTTCCCAACTCATGGATCATTGTTAGCTTTATAACATTGTTCCCAGTTTTAAGTTTTTTAAAATTTTTTTGGGTTTTAACTATTTGTCAAAATTATATTATTTTAGTTTTTGTCAACTTTCCATTCAAAATGAAATTCAAAATCATTTGTTCTTAGAAAGCTTCACATTGATGAATGGCGACAGTGATTTTGGAAACAACGAAAAGCAAACAAGGGTATATTAATTTATGTTTCAGTCCCAGAGTCTGAAAGAAAATAGAGTCCCCGCTTCTTTTAAATCTCATTCAAGATATGGCAGAACTAGTTCTAAGTATCCGCACAAAACTCGCGAATGTTTTTTTTGTCAAATCTGATGATTTTTATGTTTTTACTACATCGCTGACTGTGCGAAAAAGGTGTTTAAAATAAGATCAAATAAGACTCTAATTATGAAAAAAATAAGATCAAAGCTGTATTTAAAAAAGAGTCGTATAAAGGAGCTGAACAAAAAGCCTCTAATTATTGTCATATATGTCATGTAATTGCAATAAAAAGATCAAATTTTGAGTACTAGGCGGGCCAAAAAGCAAAAAAACATGCCATCGGAAGCTGATTGCTCATTCTGCCAGATGCTCATATGATGCCAGACTTCTATCTGGGAACCATTTTCTGCTAGATTACTGCACGTTAACTCTTTTGATGCCAGAATTGTGCAAGACTATTAGTTTTGCTCAAGCTGCTATAAAACAATAATTTTTTGGGTAAAACGTTCAAAATGAGTGATTCAATTGGAATATTATCAAATAACTATTTTCTCACAACTGGTTAATCAGTGTCTTGAAACATGAAAATAATTGAGCTTTAAATGAGTTCTCGTGAAAATGAAACAGAAAACTCTCTCGTTTTTTCTAAGAATTTGAAAAATTAATTAGCGGCTTTTTACAGGTCAGAATAATTTCACCTGAAGTTGGCAGCAAAGAGCAGATTTTTTTGAGCATAAAAGATGTGCAATATATATATATATATATATATATATATATTTATATATATAAAAATATAATAAGCATTACTTTATCAGGCGTTGTATTGTACTTCTCAAAATTTTTTCAATGTTCTTTTTATTGGATTAGCGATTCAACCGCGTGCTGCTAAAAATTGGATCAAAGTGAAGTCAATAAATTTGTATTATATAAAAATACAGCTCTGGAGCCAACACTTTCTTTATAGGATTCTTACTGAAAGAGCACTACTCTGCAAAAATTGTTATAGAGAATCCTTTGTTTCTGATCAATTCTGTGAGATGACCGCTTTCTGGAAAAGTTCTTCAGAATTTTTTTCAACAGAAATTGAAAACCTACCATTTATATTTCAGAATGTGACCAATTTGTACAGGAAAACCATCCCGTCCAAAGTTGGGTTTCTTAGCCGGCAAGGAAAACATAGCCTTGAAGTACTTTTCTAAACAGCGCAGCTCTGTTGGGCTTTTTGGTAAGTTCCAGCAAGCATATTTTAGTTAAGATGTAACCGCATATTATTTGACAATTGACGAAATACTGTTCAGAGCATGATTGAAAGAAGAATTTCATAATTGAGTTGCTGTATACTTTTCGTTCATCTTGTTATTCTATCATTTTCCAGTTTCATCAACACTCCATTGGGCTTAAGAAAAATAAATTTTTTTGAAACAGATTGAGACATCAATTTTTGTCCAATTACAAATGCTTTTTCATTGTATTCACATTAAGAATTCGGTATCCAGCGCTCTTCAAGAGAACCTTTTTGTTGGTTATATTTTTCAACTCCAGAAAGTTTGAATTTGTTCTCGAAATAGGAGTACATTATAAATTTCCCGTTCCGGGGAGAAATTGAAATGCATCCACTTGAAGTTCTAGCTATTGTTAACTTTCATAGGTTAATGAGAACAACATTTTCCTTCTCAAAAATTATAATTCAATATTTTTTATTAGTTTTTTAAAATGTTATTGATTACCTAATGTGGTACATTACTCAGTGTACAAATATCAGAAGACTCACTAAAATGGTATATCATGCTCTATTCAAAAGAATAGTTTTCTCAATCTGTGATTGGTGGAGAATTCACAGAATGGATTTTCATCTACTGCAACATCAACCAAGTTGGAATAATTCTCTTTCTGTGACAATAATAAAGATAAATTAATTTGTCTCATTTTAAATTTTTTTTTGGTATTTTGTAACAGTTTAAGCAATCAGTTTCCGTTAGCTGAGAAAAAACAATGATTTCACTCTAATTAATTTGGCAGCATGCTTGTTTTCTGCACTTTTTGGATAAAGTTGTTTATGACACTTTGGAGCTGTTAAAAAATTTCAACATAAACTTCTGGGAAAATAACAGCGATGTAATCACTTTTTACGTTGCAAAATTTTGCCGATGCTTCAAGCAAAAATTTTCGGGCATTGATAAGAAAGCATTAGTTTTTATCCATAACATTGTTCTGAACTCTCAAAATTTTGTGACAATTTTGGATGTCAGTTGTTTGTCAAAAGCAAGTTATTTTATTTTTTCTCAACTTTCAAGTCGATTTGATCTTCAATTTTTGGCAGTCATGGAATAATTCACGCATATGAGTGGTGACGATGCTTTTGGAGACAAAAAAGACAACAGGGGCCGTTTTCATCCTCAGAAAATTAAATGAACTCAATTTTCGCTGTTTAAAATAATTGACAGCCTGCTAAGGGCCCGAAAGTTCTTAGATTGATCACAGTTTTTGCCTGCAGTTTCAATTGGACGTGAAAAGAGACTTCAATATGATTGAGAACAAAAGATGGTATTTTTTTATTTAATCAGTTTTTGTTAGATAATGCTGATTGCCATAGTTTAGTTTTCAGAAAACTTTTTTTACTCAGTTTGCTTGTGTTTGTATAAATGGCCTTATTAATACAGTCGTCGGTTATTGCAAGCTAGATGAAATGCTGGTTGAAATGCAAGTGCTTTTCATGCTGTCAAACCGGTAGATTTGATTCACATATACCGAGCTGTTTTCATTACATCACTAACTGTTGAACTAGGGTGTGTAAAAATGTGAAAATAAATGAACAGGAAGTCTTAATTGGTCATTTCAGCGTGCATCTATTTCTGAAACAAATGAGACCAGAGCTTTATTGAAAATGGAGTTGTATAGTTGGGCTCTACAAAAAGTCTCTAATTATTGTCATTTGGGTCAGATAATTGCAATAGTAGATTGAAACTATTGTAATTGAAAACACTTTCCCCTAATTATCCAATACTTGCGCCAATTTTGGAACCGATATCACTATTTCTTATATCTGCAAAATTTTTCCTCAGCAGCTGAATCTAGTAGATGGAGATAAAGTTGCTAAAAGTTTTCAGATAACCTTTCAGCATATTTTCCATCACGTCAATGTATGACACCTTTTCAGAACCTTAAGTTGCAAACAGTCCTTACAGTGCTGTCTCTTACGACATATCGGACCATAATTTTCTCATTAAAATAATGAAAAGTTTTGTAACAATATGCATTTAGTTGCTCTTCAAAAACTGCTGCTTGACTTGAGATCAACTCAAACGCAAAAAATATAATAAAAAAAGTTCAAACATAAAATTGTGGAGAAAAATGTGGACTACCTAATCATCTGAAAATTGCTTATAGTCCCAAAAAATTAAATGAAAGTTGACAAGAAAAAAAATTCCCTAGCGGAGAATGGATGCTTATCTTGTAGGAATTTAGCAGGTTTTGGTAAATTTTGGAAAATAACAATAATTTTGATTTCAGCTTACTTTGATTAGTTTTGATGATGCTGCAAGCAAAATTCATCAAGCATTCAAAACTAAGCACTTGCCTTGGTCTGTAACATTACTCCAAAAGATATAATCTGGATGTCAATTAATTGTGAAAAGTAAGTTGTTTTATTTTTGTCAATTTACTAGCCGAAATGAACTTCAAATTTTTTCATTCTTTAAAACATGCACGTAGATGAGTGTTGACGATGCTTCTGGAAACAATGATATGGAAACAAGTGTCGTTTTTGGTCTTGCAAATGAGAAAAAAATTATGTTGTCTCATTGTTTTGCTTGTAAGAATTTGGCCTCATGCTAAGGGCCCGAAAGATTTCGGTATGTTTACTTTTTCAAATTAACATATGTGATAAAGTTTTGTCTCCAATTTCATTTGAAGGTAAAAGGAGAAGTCATTGTGATTGCGATCACTAACTGTTACTTAAACTTATTATATTTCTCTTGATTAGTCTTCTTCTAAATAAAATTTCAAATCACTTTTGTTAGATACTGCCTAAGTTCAAATTTCGAAAACGTTTTTTTAATAATTTTTTTGTGCGATTGTCTAAATTGCCTTGCTATTTTCCCGTGATTTTGTATGCTTTGAAAACTGGTCGAAAAATATATTTGTTTCTTGCTGTCAAAATGGTGGCTTGATGCATATAATGAGCTCATCATTGAAAATAAAAGAGAAACACTGAAAACACTTTTCTACTATAATGATTTAGGTTTCATTCCGGTATTTTGAATGAAAATTGTATCCACGGTTATTTTACATCCCATTCAAGACATAGCAAGATTTGTTCGATGTATCCGCACTAAGCTCTTGTTTTTTTGTCGATTCTGATACTGTTTTTGTCTTGGGTACGTCACTACTTGATGGAAAATTGTGTGTAAGATTGAGTTGGAAAATTAATTGTTAGTTTCAGCCCGACTCTGAGTCTGATACAAAGAAGATCAGAGCTGTATTACGAAGAGAAATGTATAGATCAGCTGTTGAAGAATCATCTCATTATCTTCACATGGGCCAGATAAATGCAATAGGAAGCTCATTTATTCCAACGAATAACATTTCCCCTAATTATCCTATACTTCTGCCAATTTTGGAATCGATTTCACTATCCTTCATATTTTCTAAATGTTTTTCTCTGCAGCTCAATCAAGTAGATAGAGATAAGTTTGTTGCAATTTTTGAGATGATCTTTCTGCATAATTTCCAGCACGTGCTGTCTCCTACCACAAATTTGATCATATTTTTCTCATTACAATTGCAAAACGTTTTGTAATATCATGCAATTAGATGCCTTTCAAAAACTGCTGCTTGACGAGATGAACCAACCACAAAAAACATCATAATAAACTAATAACATAATCAAAACAACATAATAAACATCACACTAGTCAAACTAAAAAAAAAATGGCAAGACATGTGAAATACCTAATCATTTGACTATTGCTTACAGCAACACAAAATTAAATAAAATGACAAGAAAAATTTCCCTCGAGGAGAATAAAAACTTATTTTGTATAAATTTGGCAGGATCTGGTAGATTTTTTCAAGATGATGCATCTCCTTGCAGAAATCTCAACCCGAATTAATGGGAAAATTACAAAACTTTAAATTAAGCTGACTTTGATTAGTTTTGCTGACGCTGCTAGCAAAAACTCTTCAAGTATTGAAAACTAAACATTAGTATTGGTCTTTAACAATTTTCCGATGGATGTAATTTGGATGTCAAGTAATTTTGGAATGTATGTTATTTAATTTTTGTCAATTTTCTTGCCGTATTGAACTTCAATCTTTTTCCTTCATTAAAACATTCACGTAGATGAGTGTTGACGATGCTTCTGAAAACAATGGAAGGGAAACAAGTGCCGTTTTGGTCTAGTGCAAATGAGCAAGTTACACAGTCACATTGCTTTGCTCTTATAATAAAACTGGTCTACTGGTTTGCTCCCCAAAATTTGCAATTTGTTTGCATTGTTAATTTAACGTATGTGGCCAGGGTTTTGCCTGCAAATTCATTTGAAAATTAAAAAATGGAGTAACTGTGATTGCGATCAATAAATTTTGTTTAAGCTCATTTCTATTTCTTTAGTTTAGTCTTGCTAAATAAAATTTCAAGTCAAGTTTATTAGATATTGACGATTACATGGCTGCTTTTTGCGTGATTTTGAACGTTTTGGAAGCTGGTTGAAAAGCAAATGCATCCAGCTGTCAAACTGGTTGCTTTAATTCACATACTGAGCTCATCATTGACAATAAAAGAAAAACACAAAAAACCATATTCTATTATACTGATTTAGGTTTCGTTCGGATATTTTGAAAGAAAATTGTGTCCAAGTTTCTTTTACATCTCATTCAAGATGACTGGATTAGTTGATATAACCGCAGGATTAGTTCGCTGTTTGGTTACATTTCTATTTGTTGGAAAATTGTGTGTAAAATTCAATTGGAAATTTTCATTGTTAATTTCAATTCGACTCCAATTCTGAGCCAAAAAGCGTCAGAGCTGAATCACAAAGGGAACTATATAATGGAGCTGTAAAAAAACATATAACTTTTGTCATGTGGGTCAGATAAAGACAACAGGAGGTTCAAACTATTCTAATGAATAGCATTTCCCTCAACTATCCAATACTACTGCCGATATTGGTATCGATATCACTATCTTTGATATCAATACAAAATATTTTCTCAGCAGCTCAATCAAGTATATGGAGATAAGTGTGCTGGAAGTTTTGACATAAGCTTTCATCATTTTTTTTTCACATATAACTTTTGTCATGTGGGTCAGATAAAGACAACAGGATGTTCAAACTATTCTAATGAATAGCATTTCCCTCAACTATCCAATACTACTGCCGATATTGGAATCGATATCACTATCTTTGATATCAATACAAAATATTTTCTCAGCAGCTCATTCAAGTAGATGGAGATAAGTGTGCTGGAAGTTTTGACATAAGCTTTCATCATTTTTTTCTTCACACCTATGTATTGCACCTTTTCAAAATATTTAATTGCAAACAGTTCTTACAAAGAGATGTCTCGTACAATAGATTGGATCTTAATTTTATCATTACAATAATGAAACGTTTAAGCAACAATATGCAGTTGGATACTCTTCAAAAACTGCTGCTTGACTTGAAAACAACTCAAACGTAAAAAATATAATAAACATAAAGAACAAAAAAAAATTTGGAGAAAAATGTGGACCACCTAATCATTTGAATATTGTTTACAGCCAAAAAATTAAATAGAAAATTGAGAAGAAAAGGTTTCCCTAGAGGAGAATGGATGGTTATCTTGTAGGAATTTGGCAGGTTTTTGTAGATTTTAAAAACATGATGCAGAAGTTCAATAAAAAACCACTGCAGAAATTTCAACCCAATTTAGTGGGAAAATAACAGAATTTTAATTTCACCTCACTTTGTTTAGTTTTGATGATGCCGCCAACAAATTTCTTCGAGTAATGTTATCTACACATTTTTTTGGTCTGTAACATTATTCCGATGGATATAACTTGGATGTCAACTAATTGTGGAACGTATGTTTTTTTTTAAAATTTTTGTCAATTTTCTAGCCGAAATGAACTTCAAAATTTTTAATTCTTTAAAACAGTCACGTAGATGAGTGTTGACGTTGCTTCCGGAAACAATGAAAAAAAACAAGTGCCGTTTTGGTCTTGCAATTGAGAAAATTATATTGTCTCATTGTTTTGCTAATAAGAATTCGGCCTCATGCTAAGGGCCCGAAAGATTTCATTTTGTTTACATTTTCAAATTAACGTATGTGATAAAGTTTTGTCTCCATTTTCATTTGAAGAATAAAGGAGAAGTCATTGTGATTGCAATCACTAACTGCTATTTGAAGTTATTTCTATTTATCTTGGTTAGTATTATTGTAAATAAAATTTTAAATCAGTTTTCTTAGATACAGTTGATTGCCCTAGTGTAGTTTTCGGAATGCTGTTTACTAGATTTTTTTTGCGATTATCTAGATGGCCCTGCTATTTTCGCGTGGTTTTGAAAACTTTGAGCTCATCAATGACAATAAAAAACCACAAAAACCCTGGTCTATTAATTTGATTTAGGTTTCATTACGATAGTCTAAATAAAAAATGAGTCTACGTTGCTAGCCTCTACATCTCTTTCAAGACATGGCTGCATAAATTCGATCTACCCGCATAAAGCTCCTGATTTTTTGTCGACACAGATACAGTTTTTGTTTTGGTTACATCACTAACAGTTGGAAAAATGTGTAAAATTAAACTGGAAATTCTAACTGTTAATTTCAACTCGACTCTTGTTTTGAAACAAATAAGATCACAGCTGTACAACAAAGGGAGCCGTATCATTGAACTGTACAAACGGCATCTAATTTTTGTCAAGTGGGCCAGACAAACGAAATATGATTCTCAAAGTATTCTAAAGAATAACATTTTTCCTTAATTTTCTAGTGCTTCTGCAAATTTTTGGAGTCGACAATACTATATGTCGTATTTGCAAAAAAATTATGTTTCAGCAGCTCAATCAAGTAGATGGAGATCGGTTTGCAATCACTAGTTTAAAATTTTGAGGTATATTAACAACATATTTTTCATCATGTCAATTTATGAATTCGTATCAAATTTTTTTATTCCAAACATTTCTCACAGAGTGCTGTCTTTTACCACAGATGAGAATATGATTTGCCATTAGTTGCTTTGCAAAAACTGCTGCTTGACTTGAGATCACCTCATATTTAAAAAAAAACGTAATAATAAAATTTGGAGGAAAATGTGGACTAGCTAATCATATGACATTTTTGGCGTTCACTGGAACTCAATTAAAATGAGAAGAAAAGTTTTCCCTAGCGGAGAATAGATGTTTTTCTTGTAGGAGTTTGGCAGGCTTTGGAAGATTTTTACGAGGTGATGCATCTCCTTGCAAAAATGTCAACCCAATTTATTGGGAATGCAACAGAACTCAAGTTACAATTTACTTTGTTTAGTTTTGCTGATGCTGCTTTAAAAATTCTTCGAGAATTGATAACTGAATAATAGTTTTGTTCTGTGACAATACTCCGTAGGATGTATTTTGGATGTCAACTAAATGTCAAATGTATGTTATTCAAATTTTGTCAACATTCTATCTGAATTGAACTTCAAAATTTGTTATTCATTAAACCATACATGTAGATGAGTGTTGACGATGCTTCTGGAAACATTGAAAAGGACACACATGCCATTTTTGGTCTTGCAAATGAGCAAATTACATTGCCTAATTGTTTTGCTGCTAAAAAAGCCCGCCTGCTAAGGGCTCGAAAGTTTGAAGTTTGTTTGCATTTTTTTAACTATTGTATGTGGCAAAGATTTTATTTTGTCTCCTTTCTATTTCTCTTGATTACTCTTGTTCCAAATAAAATTTCAAGTCAGTTTTTATTAGATACTGCCGATTGGCTTAGTTCACCTTTCGGAATTGCTCTTTACTTTATCTTGCGCGACTGTCTAAATGCCTTTGCTTTTGTTTTGCGGTTTTGAAATCTTTGAATACTGTTTGCAAAACAAATGCGTTTCTAGCTGTCAAACTGGTGGCTTTCATTCATATTTTGAGCTCATCACTGACAAAAAAAAAATAAACACATAAAATTTTATCTATTTTAATGATTTAGGTTTCATCCCGATAGTCTGAATGAAAATTGAGTCCAAGTTGCTTGTTTTACATCTCTTTCAAGACATGACTGGATTAGTTCGATGTACTCGCACAAAGCTCTTGATTTTTGTTTCGCTACTGATACTGTTTTTGTTTTGCTTAGATCACTAATTGTTGGAAAATTGTGTAAAATCGAATTGGCAATTCTATTTGTTAATTTCAGCTCGACTCTAATTTTTGAACTAAATAAGATCAGGGCTGAATTACAAAGGGAGCTGTATAGTTGAGTTGTACAGAAATCATCCAATTATCGTCATGCGGATCAGATAAACGCATTAGGATTTTCAAAGTATTCTATAGAATAATATTTGTCCCTAATTGTCTACTGCTTCTGCTAATTTTGATTTCTACTAATCTGTCGTATCTGCGAAAATTTCTTTCTCGGCATCTCAATCAAGTAGATGGAGATCAACTTGCCATCTCTACTTTATATTTTCAATCTATTTTCCATCATGCCAATGTATGGCACCTTATCAAAATTTTTAATTGCAAACAGTTCTTACAAAGCACTGTCTCTTACCAAAGATGGGAGTAGAGTTTTCTCATTACAATTATGAACGGTTATGAAAAATTATCCCATTAGATGCTTTTCAAAAACGGCTGCTTGGATTGAGATCAACTCAAATTTTAAAACAAAAAAACGTAATAACGAAAATTGGAGATAAATGAGGACTAGCTAATCATATGATTTCTATTGGCGGCCAATAGAAATCAAATAAAAATGACAAGAAAAGCTTTCCATAGCGGAGAATGGTTGTTTATCTTGTAGAAATTTGGTAGGTGGTGGTAGATTCTGACAAGGCGATGAATCTCCTGGCATGAATTTATATCAGATTTCTTCAAAATGCACTTTCGCTGCCAGATTCCTTCAAAATACTCACATGCTGCCGGAATTCTCCAATAGAACCAATTTTCTGCTAGATTTGTGAATACTAACTCTGTTGTAGTCAGATTCCTGTAAGATATCTAAATTTAGTAATGTTCCCATAAAATAATAATCCTTCGGATAATATTTTCAAAATGAGTGTTCCGGTGGGAATTTTCATCAAAAAACTCTTTTCTTCCAGCTGAATGATCAGGGGCTTACAACATGACTATAATTGAGCATGTAATGAGTTCTCGTGTAAAATGAAACAAAAACTCTCTAATCGTTTTTTTTTAAAAAAGGATTTGATATGAAGAAGAAAAACCTTTGAGTAATTGAGCAGCGGCTTTTAAGAGGCAGAATGTGTTCACCTGAAGTTGTCTACAAAAAACAGAAATGCTTTTTTGAATAAAAAATTGTGCAGCATACTCTACGATCAAATTTTAACAAGGAATTGTATGGTTCTTGAATAAGCACCACTCTGCCAGTGTTTTATTAATAAACCTTTGTTTCTGAAAAGTTCTGCAAGATAAAACGTTTTCTGGCAAAGCTTGGCAAGAAGTTTTTTCTACTAGAAAGTGGAAAACAACCGTTTTCATTCTAGAATGTGTCCGATTCTTACAGGAAAACGATCCCTTCCTGTCTAGGGTTTCTTTGTCAGAAGGGAAAATTTAACTTTGAAGTACTATTTCGCGATTGAAATACGGAGTTCATAAATGAGTTTTTTTCCAGATTTCAACGAGCATTTTTGGTTCTGTAGAAGAAATTCAATAAACATCAGGCGTTAATGTTTCATTGAAACAAAAAATAAAAGCTATTATATCGGATATTTGATCATATCGGTACTCCATCAGTTTTGTCCAATTATTTTTGTCCAATTACGCATGCATATTCATTTTATGCACAATAAGAAATTCAGTGCCCAGCACTCGTTGTGAGAACCTTCTTGTTGGTTATAATATCTTCACTCCAGAAAATTTAGCTTGAATTTGTTCTCTTAGTAAGAGTACAGTAGAAATTAATCCTTTCCTCTTACATAAGTTCAAGTGAATGGAATTTCTTGCAACTGTTAGTTGCTTCCAATTGAAAATCTTGCAACTGTTAGTTAACATGAATTAAAGTTTCTCTTTTTAAAAATTTCTTTTTAGTAGTTTTTATAAGTTTTTATATGAATAATTACTTACTGTGGGACTATAATATTCCAACTGAGATAGTGACCGTTTTCATTTATATTTATATATATATATATATATATATATATATATATATATATATATATATATATATATATATATATATATGGTGGCTGAGCTTACTAACTCAATTAAATAGCGCTTCAAGGCCATTTCAAGCCTTAAAGCTAGAATAGCGTGACAAGCGAAATTTAATGCTACATTCTATTGAAGTCATACGGATTTGTTCATTTTGTTCAACATTTATATTTAGCAACTATTATTAGTACACAATCGTCATTCATGAAGTATAACTCAAACTCGAACTACCTCAACCACCAGCAAAAAAAATAATACGACTTAACAGTATTGCATCAGATTCTTAGCGACTGGATTGCGAATCAACCTGTTATTGATACAGAATATTCGACAAAAGTTCTACACGGTTGACAGATTTCCCATGACATCAAATTTACACTGAAAAAGTGACTTTATGGGAAAATGTTCACATTCTGTCCACATTATTATCTACAACCAATCAACAGTTGAATTTGACATGTAAATCCGTGTGACTAGCAGCATAAAAGGAGCTTGAAAAACTACCAAAAAGCAGTTGAAACTTGCAATGTTGATTGTATTAAACTCACATACAGTGCGTATTGAAGCACACTTTCTTGAGCGGTAAATTGCTTGTTATCGTGTCTTGTTTCTGTAGATCATATTAGTGATTGTACAGTTTTAACTTTACTTTGACTTGTGAAAAGAGAATTAACTTTGATATTCTCAAAACTTTCTTTCTGAGGAACGAAGTTCCTAAGTAAGAGAAACTTTGTGCGAAGCACATAGTCAGTTGCTCTTACTTGCTTTAACGAAGCGCAGCCTAGTTTGAAATTGGTGTTATTGAGGCTAATTGAGAAACAAAAGTTGGTGATTAAATTAACTCGAAGACAATTCTACCGATTCCGTTCATTTCTTTTTCTTTTGATTACTTGTATGACAGTGTTGTGCACTGCCAACTTTGCTGAATTTTGAATCATTACTCACCGAGTTACTCAATATTGAAATTTTTGCCCATGTATTAAGATTGGTTATAAAATATAAAAGGTAGCCCAACCAACGCAGTTTACCCAGCGTTGTTTTTTTACATCAGATAGCAGGCCTACCTAACGTTCTTAACCCTTTGAAATTTTATCTCACTAGCTTTTGTGGTTAGAGAGATATCACTGAAAAACCTCCAATTTGATACTAATTGGTTCTTTGAAATTTCGGATTTTCACTTAATTGAAACGAAGCCATTTGTTATTCAGCAAAGCTGAACAAGTAGTTGTTTGAAATTATTGAGTATCAAGTAATGCAACGGCTTTCTACAGTATAGCGGATAAGACAGTTCACAAAAGTTAACTACAAAAACACAATATCCGGACAGATATGAAACCGCTGAAACGAACTGGGCGGTGTAAAGTTTTCCTTGACTTTGATAGGAGAGCAGCCGTTACATTTGGTCCGCCGACCCGGACAGTGGAAGGCAAACTGCTGTCCAATCTGGTGAAGAGAGTGCCGAAGGCACCCCCAAAGAGAATCAAACAAATCAACACCAACAGGCCAGCGAGGCGAACAGAAGAGTGCAATTCAATAAAGAAATTGAAGTTCGAACCCTGCTCAAAGGAAACCAACAAAGCAAAAGCGAACAGCAACCAGGCAAGTCAAGCACAACCAGCAGAGAGGAGCTTCAGTCAACAGCTCACAGGTACGATAAGAAGCTTCAAGAGTTAGTGGAAGAAGTTAACACTAAAAGAGGTCTTGGCTACAAAATAATTGAAGATTCAGATCGACCCAACAAATTAAAGGTCCTCTATCAACAGACTGTCCACCTCCTAGAGGAGGAAATACCCAAGCAACTGCAGCGTCGAAACAAGCTTGTGCCTTATCAAGCTAATTTCGTTGAAGAGCATCTGAAAGAAGCAAGGAAGTGCAAAGCAAGTTTGGACTATCATTGGCTTGCATATATAAGCAAAGGCACGCAACCAGAAATGAATGCAGAGCAAAGCAACGCAACCCAAGCAGTGAACGACAGCGAGAGCCACGACAACTACCCAACGGACAACCCAGTTGCTCAAACAGTGCAAATTGGAGCAACAGCAAGTGGCCAAGAGACGGAGAATGTTTCGGAAACATCTTCAGCAAAGCAAAGACGAGAGGAAAAGATGAAGAAATTCGATATCGAATTTGAAACCAAGATGCAACTGGAACAAGCACGGTTTGAGCGGAGGAGGCTAGAGCTGGAAATGCAAATGAAGGAACTGGAAACCAAGCATCGACTGCTGGAGGAAGAGCGTGAGCTAGAGAGCAAAGTGAAGAGAACAGCCTTAGAGAACGATGATGCTCCTTCCCAATCAACTGGTGCTCGAAATAAATCACCCTTCAACTGGACCGCAAAGAAGAGAGATGTTTCCGACTGGGCCAGCAGGATCGACGACCTTCTAACACCAGAACGATCAACAGCTCGCTTCGAAGCCACCCCTGAAGTGAACAGGTATAGTCACTTCTCACGATATCGCAGTTCACAAGACCGATCTTTAAGTGTTGAAGACCAAGACGTTTCCCCCATAGCTGCCCTACGATACAACACTGGCTATTCAGGTAGCAGTAGCCTACCAAAGCTGAAGTTGAACAACTTCGACGGAAACCCTCTCGATTGGCCGGAGTGGTCTAGTATATTCATTGCTACAGTGGATCAACGACCAATACCAGACTCAGAGAAGATGAGCCATCTGAAGACTCTAATGACAGGCAGGGCAAGGTCAGCAATCTCTGGAATGGGCTATTCTGGACAGTTCTATGGTGCTGCATGGAGCCTTCTTGGAGGAAATTTGGAAGGCCTCATGTGATCATTGATGCGCAACTGGAGAGCCTTCGCAAAGCAAGTCAGGTGAAACCACACGACTCAACAAATCTGATCAGTTTCTCAGTTATTGTTTTGAACTTTGTGAATGTGCTCAAAGAGTACAAGCAGATTGGTGATCTGCAATCAAGCTCGACATTGTATATGGCAGTAGATAAACTACCCCATGTTCTCAAAGAGAAGTGGTGGTTCTATGTTGATGATAAAGATGAAGATTGGCCTGATCTGATTATGTGAAAAATGGCTATCTAGGATGGCATCCGTTCACGAAGGGTTTTCAGCTTTCAAGGGAGAGCGAAGAGAAGAAGACCGGAGAAGCACAAATAGAGTCAAACGGTTCTCGAAAACATGAAAGAAACGAAGCAAAGGCAAAGTGATCACTGTCCGCTAGATGATGGCACTCAAAAAATATGGAACTGTCCACTATTCAGTAACGTCAGTATGAATGATCGGTACGCAGCAGTGAGAAAGCAACGCTTATGTTACGGGTGTCTAGGCAAAGGACATGCAGTCAAAGATTGTAAATCAATGCGTGCGGCATCAATGGATGCATCAAGAAGCACAACCGATTGCTACACTCAGAAAACCGAATGGACGAGGGCAATCAGGCAGTCAACGTAAGCGCAGCAACAATCCTCTAGAGTAACGAAATCACTAGCTTTCTTCAGATAGTTCCTGTCTCAATACAGAGCGGTGGCAACAGGCTGAACACATATGCTTTCCTCGATAGTGGATCAACGGTTTCATTCATCGATCAAAGTGTGCAAGAGAAGTTACGGGCCCAAGGCATTGATGTGACGCTCGGCATAGCTGGCATACACGGAACGAAGGATCTGAAGACAGAAAGAGTTCCTCTCAAAATAAAGGGACTACATTCAAAGGTGCATTCAATTGAAGCGATTGCACACCCGTCAATCTCCTTGGGAAACACAAACTACAACTACAACAAGCTGAAGCAAAGCTTCAATCACTTGAGTGTTCTACCCAACAAAAGCTTCAACTTGATGGAAGTTGGCATCATCCTTGGTCAAGATGCTTATGAGCTACAACGCCCATTGGTCTATAAGATAGGAACACGAAGTGAACCTTTCGCCGTTCTAACAGAGCTAGGATGGGTAGTCAGTGGACCCATGACTGGCAAAAGAAGACAAAATGTTTGTCATTTCGCCTTCACTGAAGATGTGAAAGTGGCAGAGAATATTCAAACATGGTGGGACATGGAAACCTATGCTTCAAAAATCAACGTCGTCAGTCAGTCAAAGAAGGAACTGCAGGCACAGAAGATGCTAGAGAGTACGATGAAGTTCACAGGCGAGCGGTACGAAGTGGGAAGGCTGTGGAGTGAACCTGAGCCAAACCTACCGAACAACTACAGCTCAGCCCTGGGTCAGCTTTACTCACTGGAGCAAAGATTCCAAAGGGACCCAAACTTGAAGAGTTTGTATCAACAGTCAATCGATACAGATGTAGAAAAAGGATTCGTTAAGATATTGGACGAGTCCGAGGTGAAAGGCACCTTCGGGAAAGAATGCTATTTGCGACACCATCCAGTGCAAAACCCGAACAAGCCTGGCAAAGTAAGACGTGTTTGCAGAGCCGCATCCAAGTACAAAGAAGTATGCCTGAATGATAAGCTACTAGCAGGACCTGATCTGCTACATGGGTTGATTGGAACAATATTCAGATTCCGTGAAGGACCAATAGCCCTGACAGCTGACATCGAATCGATGTTTCTACAAGTGCAAGTTCCAGAACAGGATAGAAGTTGCTTGAGGTTCTTATGGCGTCCAAGAACAAATGAACCTGTTCAGATATACGAATATCAGCACCACGTATTTGGAGCTAAGAGTTCTCCGATTTGTGCAAACTCTGCTCTCAAGCGAGTGGGACTGGACAACGAAACGGAGTATCCGATTGCAGCAAAGGCAATACAAAACAACTTCTACATGGACGATTTCATCAAATCAGTAGAAACCCCGGAAAAAGCAATTGAAGTCTTCAACCAACTACAACCTCTTCTCTCGCAACATGGCTTTGAACTGAAGAAGTGGATAAGCAACAACGAGACAGTTAACGAAGCAATCCCAGAGGACTCTAAGTCAATCAGCAACACGAAGCAAGTCGAAGTGGAACCCAATACGGAGGGATCTTCAGTGCTAGGACTACAATGGACTGTTACTGATGATAGTCTTCAAGTGTGCAGAGGTACGAACAAGGAAGTTGAAGCACCTATAACTCAGAGGAATATTTTATCACTGGTCTCTTCAGTATTCGACCCGATCGGATTGTTTGCTCCGTTCAGTGTTCACATGAGACGACTTCTGAAAGGCATCTGGACTAAGAATGGACAACATTGGGACAGCGAAGTGGAGCCTAGTGAAGAAGAAGAATTCCTGAGATGGAAAGAACAACTCCCAATAGTGGCTGAAACAAGCATCGATAGAAGATGCTTCAACAGAGAGAGGGATAAAACTGAGCTTCATGTGTTTGCTGACGCATCTGAAGACACGATGTGTGCAGTGGCCTATCTACGTTCACAACCAAAAGAATACTCAGCTGACTTAGCATTTGCCATTGGAAAATGCAGAGTGGCACCGATGAGGCATCTTTCAATACCCCGACTGGAATTGCAAGCGGCAGTCATGGCAGTGAGGTTGAAAGAACAGATAGTCAAGGAACATGAAATGAAGATAAATAGTTGCAGTTTTTGGTCAGACTCAACTACGGTATTGCAGTGGATACACAGTTCTCATCGCAAACAACAAGTGTTTGTGGCCAATCGAGTAGCTGAGATCCTAGATACAACTGATTCACAGTGGAAACATGTCAGCGGTATCAACAACCCAGCGGACATTGGCACCAGAGCAATCAACATTGAAGAACTCAAGTGAGTGGCTCACTGGGCCGGCTTGGTTAAAACGACCAGAACGTGAATGGCCGGAGCAGGTGAACCTAATCTTTGCATCAGATGAAGAGAATATACCCTCATCAGTATTCATGATACAGGCTGAAGAAAAGAAAGCTGTTTTTCAGTGGGAAAGATTCAGTAAATTTAACAGACTAGTGAATACAGCGGCATACGTACAGCGAGCATCGAGCAAGCACAAACCAACAACCCCTGTTGTCAGCATTGAAGAAAGAGAAAAAGCAAAAGCAATCATCTTCAAGTTACTACAGCGAGAACAGTTTGGTGAAGAGATGAAATCTCTCGAAGCTGAAAAGGAAATTCCAAAAGGCAGCAAAATTCTACAATTCTCCCCCTTCATAGATAGAGAAGGGCTTATTCGAGCCAAAGGCAGAATAGGCAACATTCAATTGTATTTCAATGCAAAGCATCCAATATTGCTACATTGGAAACATCACGCGGTTGAATTATTCTTGCGAAACGAGCACAAGGACAATCAACACGAAGGCACTGAGCATGTGAGAAACATTGTTCCCCGGAAGATGTGGATACTAGGCATACGGAACGCCTTAAGATCAATCAAGAACAAGTGTTTTACTTGCAGAAAAGGCAGAGCACAAACGATAGCACCAGTCATGGCAGATTTACCCGAAGAGCGGTTAGCTGTTTCAACAGCCTTTACAAATGTTGGAGTTGAATTCTTTGGCCCTTTCATTGCGAAGATTGGGCGCAGAAACGAAAAGCGATGGTGTTGTCTCTTTACTTGTCTAACTATGAGAGCGGTGCATATAGAAGTTGTACCCAAGTTGGACACAGATAGTTGTCTCAATGCAATAATGAGATTTATTGCTCGAAGAGGCAAACCGAATACAATCATCAGCGACAACGGGACAAACTTTGTTGGAGCTGAAAGAGAGTTTGCAGAGTACGTTGCGGCATGGAACAAAGAAGGGATCGAAGAACATCTAATTCAACGAGGGATCAGATGGAAGTTCAACCCACCCGCAGCACCCCACTTTGGAGGAGTATCGGAGCGGTTGGTGAGAAGTTGCAAGAAAGCAATGTATGCAGTGTTGGGGAACAGATCAGTCACAGAGGACGCTCTTTCAACAACGATGTGTATTGTTGAGCAGACGTTGAACGCGAGACCTTTGACTCCAGTCAGCTCGGATGTTAATGACTTAGAAGCTTTGACCCCCAATCACTTCTTGCTTGGCAACAGGAACGTTTGCTTACCCTACCTACCATGCGCAGAGGAATTTGTTTATCATCGAAAACTCTTTCGACAAACTCAAGTCTATGCAAATCTCATATGGGACAGATTTCGGAAAGAATATCTGCCAACTCTGAATAATCGGCAAAAATGGCGATCTACGTCGAACGAAATCCTTAAAGAAGGCGATCTCGTTTGGTTGATCGAAGATGGTGACAAACGTGGATATTACAACCTAGGTCGAGTTATGGAGACCATCGATGGGTCTGACGGTGTGATTCGATCAGCGATAGTTCGAACGAACGACGGAGTGTACAAGAGACCAGTAGTGAAGCTCGCCCCAGTACTAACTGGAAAAGATGTTTCGCTATGGAAAACAGGGCCGGCGATGTGGCGGCTGAGCTTACTAACTCAATTATCAAATTGAATAGCGCTTCAAGGTCATTTCAAGCCTTAAAGCTAGAATAGCGTGACAAGCGAAATTTAATGCTACATTCTATTGAAGTCATACGGATTTGTTCATTTTGTTCAACATTTATATTTAGCAACTATTATTAGTACACAATCGTCATTCATGAAATATAATTCAAACTCGAACTAACTCAACCACCAGCAAAACAATACTACGACCTAACAGTATTGCATCAGATTCTTTGCGATTGGATTGCTAATCAACCTGTTATTGATACAGAATATTCGACAAAAGTTCTACATGGTTAACAGATTTCCCATGACATCAAATTTACACTGAAAAAGTGACTTTATGGGAAAATGTTCACATTCTGTCCACATTATTATCTACAACCAATCAACAGTTGAATTTGACATGTAAATCCGTGTGACTAGCAGCATAAAAGGAGCTTGAAAAACTACCAAAAAGCAGTTGAAACTTGCAATGTTGATTGTATTAAACTCACATACAGTGCGTATTGAAGCACACTTTCTTGAGCGGTAAATTGCTTGTTATCGTGTCTTGTTTCTGTAGATCATATTAGTGATTGTACAGTTTTAACTTTACTTTGACTTGTGAAAAGAGAATTAACTTTGATATTCTCAAAACTTTCTTTCTGAGGAACGAAGTTCCTAAGTAAGAGAAACTTTGTGCGAAGCACATAGTCAGTTGCTCTTACTTGCTTTAACGAAGCGCAGCCTAGTTTGAAATTGGTGTTATTGAGGCTAATTGAGAAACAAAAGTTGGTGATTAAATTAACTCAGTATATTCAAATCTGAGGTGAAACTTGTTGTGTAAATTCTCGAAGACAATTCTACCGATTCCGTTCATTTCTTTTTCGTTTGATTACTTGTATGACAGTGTTGTGCACTGCCAAGTTTGCTGAATTTTGAATCATTACTTACCGAATTATTCAACATTGAAAATTTTTGCCC
>NC_134476.1:45842567-45922482 GCF_964194025.1 Convolutriloba macropyga
GTCAAATCATGGTCCACTTGAACTTGTATCCAATTTTTTGTTCGCCGTGATGAACAATTTCTCAGAAATAAAATAAAAATGAAGAGTGAAACGCTAAATTAAAACACGGCAAAACACTCTTGGCCAATTCACTCGGAAAAATTCGACGGCATTTGTGTTGAAATCATGGTTTAGAAAGCAAAGCCATAAAGTAACAGTACAATATTAAAAACTTACGCAATCGCAGTGATAAGAAATGCTAATAACTTTATCGCCAACACAATACGACCCCAAATTTGCTGAATTTGTTATGATTTTGAAAACAGCATTTCGAACAGTGACTCAGTTTTGTTAAATTGCCCGAATTTTTAAGGAGATATTTTTCGATATACATGATTTGCATGGTATGAGATTATAGGCAAGCAATGGTCTTGACTTTTTAAATTTGTAGATTTATATTTGATAGTGTTAGTCAATCAGACAAATTTAGCTCGCAGCACTATCCTTGTTTCACTGTTACTGAAAATGTGGAAATACTATCGTTGAGACACAGTTGACCAATAAATGTTTTCAATCTCCATTTTGTTTTCACGAAAAAATTGAATTTCCAATTTTCTTCTATCTAGGTTTACTCAAAGACAACAATAAGAGGTAGAAGGTTTGAGGCAACTTTTTTCCAATGCAATGATCATGTGTCTAGGGTAGTAAAAGTTTCAAGTCATACGGAGTTTTGCACTAAAATGTATTCCCCCAGATCGGTTTTCCCTCGCTAAAATTAGCTGCCTACGCAGAAATCTGACATTTATCTTGTGAAATTTTTCCAATATTATATAATAAGATTTAGACAAGGAAACTAAAACTGTAGCACTTTAGAAACCAAGCTGGAGTTTATTATTTAGTAGAAAAGGTTGATGTTACTTGGTCGAAGATACCATGTAGCATCAGAAAAATACGCACATATAACAAGTTTTTAAAACTGCCTAAAACATCAAATAAAAAACAATTGAATTCAAATCAATTCTCTAATAAAAAGTTACCATGATTTAGATTTTTTGGATTCTTCAAAAATCTATTTAGAAAGTTTGCTCAATTTTCATAACATCTGCAATAATTTTGTTCTAAATTCCCGACATTTTTCTAATCAATTTTACCAAAGTAAACTGTCTTTACCGAAATCCCTGCATCAAATAGGCCCATAAACTTTTCACTGGATTCAAATCCGGACTATGTCGACCAATTCATTATCTCCCATTCCTTTTTGGAAGACTTTTGGAGACAATCTTTGATTTAATCAAAAGATCATTACCCTTTTGAAAACTAGGGTTTTTAAAATGTTAATTTTTGTATTTTTTTGTCCAAATTTTCAAATTTTCCTAGTATTACAGATCTTTCAGCTTGTTTCGACATCTGGCAAGCAAATCACCTCTAGGTAATTGTATAGTGCCCCGAAAAGTGACGGCTTTTGCGATCTTTAATCTGTTTTTCTTGTTTTTAATCTTGTTTTTCTGACATATGCTAATTTTTTTTTAAAAAAAACCCAAAAAATTTGTCAATAGAAACGTCTTGAGCCAAATAATTTATTGTTAACGTTTGTGTACACGATATTCACTAGATCTATTTTAGAAGCTGAGTTGCTTTTGTATTCTGTGTATGAAAATTGGAAATCTCCCAAGAAAAATTTCATAAAGTAAAAAAAAACAAAGTACATCAATCATCATTTCTCTGAGAGCTAAAAAAACGCAAGTGAAATCTCATTCAAAAACGCAACTTGTCACGCTTTTTATTGCGCCTCAGCACCGATTGAATTTACTGAGCAAAAATAACGCCGAAAGAGCATAAAGTTGCTGTAGTAGCTTCCAGGCGTGGTTGGTTATCTTACAAGATTCTGGCAGATTCTTTCATGAAATGGTAATCTTACAAATTCTGTCAGAAAAATTGTTATATTTCAAGATCTACCGGAAAAATTGTTATTTTTTCAAAATTCTTACGAAGACAACAGAGTTCTTTTTGGTCGAGTTGTGATTTGATTTGCAGATTTATTGTTCACTATCTTTAACATTATTTTCTGATCAAAGTAATTGAAATTCAGTAGGTAAGCTTTCATTAAAAAAAATTTTGATGACTTAAAATTGAAATTAAATTTTAGTACCACCTAAAAAGCACTATTTTTTATTCCTTTCTGCTGAAAGCAGCTCTTGATTTAAGAGCAAGAGCAGTTATAAAAATAAAGTTTCTACACAAATTTTTTTATCTTCGCATTTTCAGCCTGTACTTGACTATTTTTTTATTACTCTGAGTTAACATAATACGAGATAAGAAGTTTTCTAAGCTAAAAGTCTGTGGTGGACTTTTAGCTTAGAAAAATTCTTATCTTGTATGATTGAGACAGGAAAAAGGCTATCTTGTAAGATTCTGGTAGAAAAAAAACTAATTATCTTAAAAGATTGGCAGGAAAATGTATATCTTGCAAGATTCTGGCAGAAATTTTTGCAAGATTAAGCATAATCTTGCAAGATTCTGGTAGAATCTGCCAGAATTTTGCAAGATAGCCTTTCGATTTCGATTGGGTGGTACCATAGTATATATATATATATATATATATAATATATAATATATATATATATATATATATATATATATATTTTATATTATATATATATATATATATATAACATACCATCAGTATTCCATAGATCTGTTTGTACTTGTAATCTAATTTCAAAATCCATCACCTCAATAGACATATCCTCAACGGTAAACATGGCCACATCTTGCACATTATCTTTCCTTTAAGGAACGAGTCAATCTGATATATTAACTCTTAAGGACAAAATTACTGATCGAAAATTACTTATGTGTTTGTTTTCCATACAAAAAATAGGAAACGCATGCTCTACATTTAGCAAAAATTAGCTTGAAGAAGTTATCAATTTTGAAAAAGTAAAGGAATCAACTGTATTTTTTTTCGCCATTTTTCGTGAATCAGCATTCCAGTGGGACTTCTTAATGAGCACCAAGCCTTGAAAAGATTTAGTCTTGAACATGCATTTTTTCACATCAACTTTTTGCATATAGTTTTGATCATGAATTTTTTGCACTTTTATTTAGGTAAGATCAACTGTTTTGTTGGTACAACTCAATCTGTTCCAGCATTTGGAAATGAAACCCTTTGATGTTGAGGTTATATTACAACTTATTATAGCAGTTATTACAATTTCACGCACAGATCGAAAACTTTATGAACATAATTCCTTTGAAATTACAATTTCAAAGAGATCACAATTACATTTGAACACGGATTTAATAATTGTAAAATTGTTAACACATGTTCCACTAAATTATGTCAAGTTAAAGGTATCAATGATCTGTGGCACAAAACATGTCTAAGCATATGTGAGAAAACCCTATTTGTTCAGGTTGTTAAAACTTATCATATAATTTTGACTGATCTTTATTGGCTGATTTTATGACTGCAATAAAAAGAACACTGAAATGTTGATTTGTTAATATCTGTACTAATTTTCCAAAAATGAAGACTCCAAAATTAAAATTCGAGAGCTAAAATCCGTTCAATGGATTCCAGACTCAGGCACCAGACCAAAAATTCAAAATTTTTTGTGCGTTCTTCGTTCGTTCAGAGAGTATATACAGGACATTTGATGCAGACTTTCATGGGTTCACAAAACTTCCTCAAAATACTTTGTGCTTTCTTAGTGTGTTCAGAATTGACCATATTCAGACTTTTGTGCCTTCATTACCAGACGTTTTTGCTGAGGAGACTTTCGGACATTTTGCGTTCACCTAATTTTTCTTGCGTTTAAAAGTAATTGGTGCTTTCATCGTGGGTTCAATATTGAGCGTATCCAGAGTTTCGTGAGCTTTTTCGTGAAGTTGTTTTGTGCTTTAAAAAAAATTTTTAGTCGTTTTTTTTTTTGTTTTCAAAAGTGAGCGTTAATTTTCAGATTTTTTTCTTCCTGTACATATGAGTTGTATTCAAAATTAACATCACGTGAATATATCCTATGGCGATTGTTGAGATGCACGGCCTTGGTAGCTGCTACATAAAAAATGAGGTCAATCAAGGTTCCAGTTGAAAAGATTGCTGTCCTTTCAGTAAGGAAGGATATAATTTTTTTACAGCTTCATCAATGTTTTTAAAACTTTAGAGGTAAAAATTGTCCGATACAAGCCAAAAATATTGGATAAGATTTTTTTGGCGTTTGCATCTTTTGAGCTCAAGTTAGTTGATGTTTTCTAAATAGAAAATAGAAATAATCAGCTATAATTAGTGTTGAGCTAGCAGAAGCAATACTGTGGTACACTGGCTCTATCGTTTATTCGTTGTCCTTTTTAGGTAATCTCATTACGATGCAGAGGTATACCCCAAAATTTCCGCCTTAGTAAAATTGGCTCAAAAACTAGATACATCAAATGAACGAAATTAGGAGACATCCTTTGTATCTTACTTTTCGCAACAGGGGTTCCGCCAATTTTGTGAAATAAAAAACATTCGGTGCGAAAAGTAGGTAACAAATCTTGTAGCACGTTTCCGCTTAATTTAGGTATCTATTATTCGCGCGCATTTTGAGCATGCAATAAGCACTTTAATAAAGATTTAATTAAAGCTTTCAAAGCTTTAAAGTGCTTTAAATACATGCAACCACAAAAACTGATTTTTTCCGAAAAATCCCTCGCAAATCAAAGGCTTTGTATATTAATGTGGGACTGGCCGAGTTTAATAAGTAGTAATAAATAGTGCTAATAAGTAGTAATAAGTAGTAATAAAGTGCTATAAGTAGTAATAAAGTAGTGATAAAGTACTACTAATAGTAATAAGTTAGGCTTAATTAAATTAGTAGTAATTAAGTAAGTCTTAATTGCGGATTATATGCGAAATCGAGCTACATAGCGTTCAAAAAACAATATATAAATGGAGCGGATGCGTGATACAACTCGCGCGAAAACTAGGTTATTAATTTAGTTTGTATTTCGCGGCTAAAATAAGGACACTTTTGCGAACACGGGATACGATATTCCCTTCCATTTTGCCGGTTTCTGCTAAAGTAGCTATTTTCCGCAATATTGTTTCCACTTTCAATGTATTAACATAGTAAAAACGAACACGAGATACACGCATAGGGCATATCTGCCCCTGACGATTTGGGTATACCTCTGCATCGTAATGCTAAACTTCTGTGCTTTAAACAACAAGCAGTTCCTTTTTGTTTATAAAATAGTCCATTCAAAACATCTCTGCATTCGTTTGCCCGTTACGGTTTCAAAAATTTTAGATATTGATCAAAGAAGAAGCTACGCCAAAATTATTAGTTGTAATCTACAACTCCAGGATAACACAATAAACGTTTCCTGGAAACCATGCCTAAGGGATGTGTTGTGTAATAATAATAGTAATAATAATTCAACCAAACATAGTTATAACCAGCTTGGTAGTCCCCTGTTAAGGGGGAAATCAAGTTTCAACAATTAAAATTTCTCGAAAACTTTCCATCCCGAAGTGTAACTTCTATATTTGAATCTTTTCACTGCTTCTCCTACCAAAAAATTTTTCACTTTTCTTCTATACTGAAATGGTTTTTGTGTGGTGAATAGATTTAAAACTGTTTAGTTGAGACAGAGAATTGTTAAATCCGGCGACTTCGTTAAAGTAATTATTTTCAGAATGTTGTCAAAAATTTTTTCTGGCTGCAATAAAAAATTTTTCACTTGATGGTTTTTTTAATACGGTACATAATACATTGCACAGTTTAAAGGTGATCTCAAATATCATCTTTTGGATTACGTATTTCAACAAAAAAATTGCGGTTGCAATTGGCTTACGACAAGAATTAAATTTTTTCCATTGTGCCTTGCGTACCATATGCAAGATCATAGACTTTTATGGCCCCTACAAGATCATAAATTTTGTTTATGCGATCTCATTCAGAGACCCAAAAAGATTTATCACAACATCCTAGGAGGGTTTCAGACTGAAAAATTTAGATTTAACTGTGTTTTTGGCAATTATCTGCAATATTGTATTGCATGTACGGTTAAATTTGAAAGTGGATTTGAAAAACAATATCTAACTTGGCCAAATTAAAATTTTCTACACAACAGAACACAGAGATGCTCTCTGTTAGTTGCTCCTTCGTATTGGAGATTTTCGAATTCGCAGATTAAAGAATTTAGAATTTTATTCTTTCGTAGTTGTTGAAACCAGTAACAGGAGATGGTCAATCACTCTGGATAAAGCGAAGCTTGATTAACATGATTAAGCAGGTTGATTTATGGGAAAAGGGAGTTTTTTGGTAAGTGTTAATATTTTTGCAACAGAAGTTAAATATTTTTCTGTTTGGTTAGAACATGAAACTGTTTTTATTGAGTTAAAGCATTGTTTAGACAGTAGGGACACGGAAGTTATTTGGCCTCAGTGTACTCCCCTCAGATCTTAATTGAGGTTGCTAATCACTTAACGGTTCTTGTTTACCTTAATTAATTCTTAGAAACCTTACGTAAGACCATAAGTTATTCTTGGAAACCATAACAAAGACGATAAATGAAATTAATGGTTTTGTCTGTTTGCCTCTCGTTTTCTATCAGTCGTGTATCAAATCTATGAAACAATAAATAAAACCATTCATGGTAGTTAAAAACCATAGCAAAGGCATGCAAAAAATTTAGGCTTTTTTGGATGAAACCCTTTATGGTCTAGCGTAGGTTTCTCAAGAACCGTTTATGGTCTTTTTTATGGTTTAAAAGAACGGTCAATCGGGTAAAGTGCGAGTTCATTGTTAGTATAAAGCCGATACCCTATAATTTGCTATGACCTCAACCCAATAATCAGTTATGTTTCGAACAAAAAAAGATTTTAGACAAAATTTGAATGAAATTTTATAAACAGATTATACAAGAAAAACCTGTTTCAACTCAGATTTGCCAATAATACGACCGTTACTAAAACAGAGCTGGATAAACGAACAGTTGACTCTCAGAGGCTGCTCTGTGTTTTTTTTTGTGTTGTATATGACATTTCTAGCCCTAAGCAGATCTAGCAACTATATATTCTGATAACTGCTACACTAAGTGCAAAATTTTACTGAAACGCGAAAAAAGTTATTTTGAATTGCAAAATTTTTCCCTCCACTGCCCTGTTCCAAAGTCCGTACCTATAAAACTGGTTTTTGTCCAGACTTTTTAAAAAAGTAAAGAGGAAATTACCCTTGACATTGTAACCAAAAGACTGTACCTACCAAAAACTTGTTATAACCAAAGTCACAATTATAAAAAGATATTACCTAAAACCTGTTAGGAAATACAAGACAGTACTTTAAAAAGTGGTTCTGACTCAGACATAGTTATGAAAACTCCGTACCTATAAAACTGGTTTTGACCACGACATTTTAAAAGAGGCAGTTTCCAAAAAAAAGGTTAAGACTCAGAAAGATTTGTAGAAAGACCTTAACCTAGGAAATTGGCTATGAAATTGACGCTTATAAAGAAGGTCTGTACATGAAGAAATGCTCATGATCCAGAATTTGAACTTTAAGGACATATTTATCTGGATGACTCACTGAACTCTTTCTACATGCAAAGTCCACGAATCCCTTTTTACATTTCAGATTCACAGATTTAATCATTTGGCACACAATCTAACATGAACAAATAGTGAAAGAGAGACATTTCAGACACTGTTTGCGTCACTGCAGTGGTGGTAGCAGAGTAGGAGTAATGGTGGTGTTGCTGGTGTTCAAATTGGAGTGAATTTGATGTCAGATTAAACAACTACTCTTGCTATAGTCACAAGTGACTTCTCTCAATAGACAAAGACACAAAATCAATAATATTATCCTACTATATACTACTCACCTAGTCAACCTTATTGCTACATATAAACTCTAATGTCTTACCACAACACACAACTACCACTACCATTGTTAAGTGCTTCTCTTGTTCCCACTTACACTATCCTTCCCATTTGACTATTCCTCGCTTAAGTGGAGGGAAGGGAATATAAACACTGTTTACAGTCTTAGACAATGCACCAAAATTTGAGTAGTTCACGCAGACATGGAATTATTTTGAGGTGAAGCAAAATCAAATAGACAAGGATCAATCCACAACGTGTTCTTATTTTTCAGATGTTGATCTCTGCTCTTAATTCTGTGATAATATTGAAGATCTTCAATCACTCGGTGTAGACTATCGACTGAATTGGTGTCTTAACGCTGCAATCGAGGTTAAAAGGATGCTTTGCAAAATTCTTGCAATAATCTAGAGATGTTAGCTTGGTAAAGTTATCAAAAATTTAGAAAATTAATAGTATTATCACAACCGCTACTAATTCTCGATCAAATATACGTTCAGCATTTGAGCAAAAAATGGAGCTAGGCAGTTTCATAATTTTGATACTTTTCCACTCAACTTCAATTTTTAAAATTAATATCATATCTTCCCCAAAACGAACTATTTTTTGGCAGATGGATATAGTTTTATCTATTTTTCTTTCATAAAACTCAAAAGGGGATCTATTTTCATCTTCTGATAGAAATTTATCAACTTTGTTTTGAACAGACCATATCGTGATATTTTAGTACTTCTGTATGTGTCAAATTACAACATTTTGATCAATTTAGTTTTTCACAAAGCAACGTGGCCAAATTTGTATACATACTCGATTTTGTCGTGCAATTTCACTATTCATCTTTTAAGAATTTATTTGTAGGAGCGTGTGTAGAAACTAGTTACTCTAGGCTACTTTAGTTGAGATTAGCTTCAAAATTGAATATATATATATATATATATATATATATATATATATATATATATATATATACATATATATATATGCCTTCACTTATCACAAAACGTGTTTTGGGGCTAGTTTAATAAAAAAAAGGCAATTGGTGATTAATTTCTGAAATTTCTTTCTCGATACTAATTTCAGATTAAGAAGACAATTAGGACATTGTTGATTACTCAAAACATTGTCCACAAGAACAATTAAGTCTTTGAATTCTCAGGTAGTTACAATTAAAATTTCAAGTAATAAATTTAGACTACTTACATATTCAAAGTTGTGGAAATGGGTTACGTTTATCCGTGAATACTCGATGCAGAATCGATGCATTTTCAACTATATCATTAATTTATGCGTTAGAACATCCGATCATTGAAACTGGTATGTACATCGTGAAAACCGGAGACAAAGTTTTTTCTCTCGATTCTAAAAAAGGCAAAAACTTATTGATATTTGCCTGTTCAGACATTGGCCACGTATTGTAAACGTACCCGGGTCGATTAGTTTCCCATAAATAACAGGGGAAAGAATAGAAAAGGTGTATTAAAAAGATTGTTACACCATTAGTTCACCCCTTTAGTAAGGGTGCGGAATATGCAATTTTAAAGCGTATAATTAAAAGTAGAAGTGTGTAAATGAAAGAATTAGAAGTGTGATAAAAGAGCGTGCAAACACAAAAAATACAAACTCATTTTTAAGATAAAACGTGCCATCATGAATTATTTTTATCTGCACGAAATTGAATTTATTGTCATCAAATGAGATTAACTCTAGAAGGAAAAACAATAATAAAAATTAGATTAAATAAGACACCTCCAAAAACGCAACCCTATTTGATTGTTGTGAGTCCCTGTGATTTCTATTTCTATTCAAACTCGCAATTCGCAGTCGCTGCTCCAGGTCCTGTGGCTGGGTTTCCTTACAAAATATATAGCATTTTTAACCAAATTCATACATGAAAGAGCTTCATTTGAAGAACTGTTTAGTAAAAACCAGCCCAAATCTCTTACAATGTTCATTAAGTCACTGAAAAAAATCAATTGGTGTCATAGAGAAGAAATAGAATAGATGCAACTTGAAAGATCCATACACATGCAAATATTAGCGAAAAATTTAAGTCAGATTAGATCAAGTCAGAAAAAAATGGTTAACTTTCCTCCAGTGAGCTAACGTTTTCTTTTAGTTTCATTATTGATCTTTTTTAAAAAGCGATATCTTGAAAAGACACAAAGAGTTGAAAAACAAGGAAAAACTAACATAAATGTGCAATTAAGATGGTAATTTTTTAAATAAGCTTAAATATGTTTTTACAACTAATCATACTAACTGAAATTAGAGATACATCAATACTATCATAGGTATTGCACTAGTTATCTTTGCTTACCTATTCGTCTGAACAACTAAAATAAAAAAACTGTTCATCAACATTTTCATTGAAAAAAAAATTTTGAAACAGCTTCTGAGCGGAAGAAAAATATTGCCGTAACCGACTTTGCATATAAGAAAACAAGGAATTACTACTCAGTCAAATCCTTAAAAAAGATTTTATCGTAATTTTTTTTCTGAAGTGGTTGCAATAGTAACATAAAAATCTTGACATAAAATTTTGAAGGCAGATTTCATGGCGTAGGAAATTTTTAAAAACTAACCTTCTTTTGTGGATTGTTAGAAAATGTTCTAAAAACTTTGATGAAAAATGAGCCTCATTCGTTTTCTCTGAACATTTTGTATTGTGTTTTTCCTGGATTTTAGTTTTCGACTTTTTCCTTAAACTACTTTTGCGATTCGCCGCCTACAAAAGACGTGCGTATGAAAAATTTACCTTCATTTTTTCTGGCAATAATTTAACCAATTTATATTTTTGCGCGGATCACTTATATGTTTTTGTTTTTATTCAATTTCAACCTTGGGTCCGGCTCTATTTTGTTTCCTAGTATCAGCTTGTTTGATTTTAAACGTAAGATATGTATGGTTGATTTTGGTATGTTTGTCTCGAAACGTAAGATAATAGTCCATATGTTTGAACCGGTATTCTTAGAACCGGTATATTCAATTCTATCCGTAAGAAATCGTCGTTCCAAGGCACAGTCAATGATGAGAAAATGACCTTTCGTGATTTTAATGATCATATCAAGACTCAGTGATTGTGATTTTGACGAATTGAATCCCCGTCAATGTGAGTCAACTCTGCAAAAATATTAACGTAAAAAAGAAACGAAGAAATCAGATTTTTCCGACCAATTTTAGCAAAATGAGCAGAAGAAGAAAGTCAATCAATCATCATTTTTTGAACGTTTTGGTCCCAAGAGGTACCTTTGAAACTTCTGCGATTAGAAAGCTACAATAAAATTAGAAAGTGGATATTTATTACGTTGAGAACTGAACATATCGAGTCTAAAAAGCCCACTATACCGAATCATATGACTACATTATAGAATCGAATTGCAAAGAAATCAAATTTTGTATGGAGAAACACCAATGATTAATTACGTTTAAAACCATACATACTGAATCTGAGGGATTGAACATAAAGTCAATCTCTTGTGTTCGGAGCCAAACATACAGAACATACGGACGATTTCTTACGTGGAAAACCGAACACACCGAACATTTCGGTCGTCGTTTTGGTTCGGTCTTCTGGACTAGAGAAAGCACTTTCAACTACTTTTCCTAGGTTCATATAGTTTTGTTCACAGTTTGACTCAGATTTCTCAAGTTCTTAAGATATTTTTAACTTTTTCCAGGCTCTGTGGGTCGAAGAAAGTTTGCACCGCCTTAGTTTTGCTTTCTGCAATACACACGATATCCTTTGAGCTCTGAAATACTTACATGCTCGGAGACAACCAGCGGCGGAGTCATATTTAACATTCCTCTAATATCTATGCCTGTCACATACTGAAATAAGCGTCTCGCTATACGTATGTTCCTCATGTTGCCTGGGTCAGTTATGTCTGATCCGTTTTCCAGTTCACCAAGAACAACATATTATTTACCCCAAGCGTGCCATTTCTGGCAATTTATTTGATGAAACACAGTCCTTATAAGGAATACAGCTTTGATCATTCAAGGATCTGCAGAATTCATTGAGTAAACAAATTAGAAACATGGTGAGAATGTTGACTGTGGTTGAAATTCGGGCATTTTGATCAAATCACCATTCGTTTACCAGTTGGATAAATTTGTTAACAGCACAACAGACAATTAAATAAATAAACTGCATTCATTTACACCCCAAAGGTGGCTTTCAAATATGCCCACTTCAAATTAATAGCAGTCACCTAGGGACATTTCCCCTCCTTAATATGTCAAGCGAGTAATTAAGTCCTTAAGAAGAGTGATCTTTGAACCTCGAGGCCACCGGAGCTGATATAAGCTATCATACAAACTTCTGCTGTTAGTGAAGGGTTTCTTACAAAGTTTGAAGGTTAGAAACCATAGACTGAGGTGCCAGGCTCAGTTATATTGAGCAGAGAAATAGAAGGGATTTTGAGATTGGGAAATTTTGATGGGGTATCTGTCTAAAAAACAGGCTTAGGGTCATTTTTGTCTCATAATGAGTCATGGATTAAACACAGCTTCCTTGATTCAAATGTCACAAAAAAGTTCAGAAGACTTTTGTGGCTGGTATTATTATTATTATTATTAAATTGACTTGGTACCCGCGATGCGGGAATCACTTTGTTAACTAATTAGAAACAGGACCAATTAACAGGATACTGATAGTATTTAAAGTTCAAAGCCTTTAATTTCAACAGCGAGTTCAGCTGTTTCCGAAATAACACTGTTGGACATGTCCAGTCAAAAGTTGAGATGTCATTTCGCTGAGAGAGAACATTTGCATATTTCACAACTCTCAAGACAAAATACTCTTCGAATTTGACTGATTTCGTCCAATTAAAATTGGTCTTCAAAAATTGTTTTGCTGCAGAACGGTTACTGCGTGGTCCCTTGAAAACTTTCCAATAATCATCAAACTTAAGGGCAGTATCACAGTTGTAAATTTTGTTCAGCATAAGAAGATCATTTCGAACCAAAAGAAAACTGATCGGCAACAAATTGTTGTAAATGAGGCTCTGATTGTAGTCACTATCTGTAAAAAATTTCTTATTCAAAGCCCACTTGAGCGCTCGTCTTTGCATCTTTTCGAGTTTTCTGCAATTTGGCCAATTCGAGAACCATACATTTGACGCGTACAGGAGAATTGATAAAATGTAACTTTTGTATAAACTTACTTTTACTTTCGTATTTGTAGAAAAGGGAACGTTTCTCTTCAAGAAAAAAGCTTTTGTTGTGCCTTTGACAGCCGCTGATTGATATGACTGTCCCATTTCAAGTTATTAGTAATTACTACACCAAGATTATTCACCGAAGATTTGCATGTAATTTCTGTATCGTCTGCATACAAGTGGACACTACACTGATCTAACTTTTTACATCAAAACATATAGCTTCAAACTTTGCATTGTTGAATTGCATTCTGTTTTCTTTTGACCATTTAATTGCTTTGTTTAAATCATTTTGTAGTGAAAATAAATTCATTTGACTTCCAATAATTTTTGTGTCATCGGCGAAAAGATATGTGCTGTTCTCCATTAGAGATGGAAGGTCATTAATGTACACAGCAAACATAAAAACCGCAAACACTGAACCCTGTGGACCACCACTCGTAACAGCTAACTCTGACGAATAATCATCTTTAACAAACACGCACTGCGTTCTATTTGACAAATAATCTGCAAAAAACTTGAGAAATTGGTTATCAAATCCAAAATGCGTAAGCTTCAACAAAATTGCATTGTGATTAATTGTATCGAACGCTTTTGCAATATCGAGATAAACGCTTAAAGCAGACTCTTTAGCATTCAAACAACGAAAAATTTTTTCACAATACTGGATCATTTGAGTGATAGTAGAATGCTTGGTCCTGAAACCGTGCTGGCGATTGTCTAAATTTTTCCATAAACGATCCCTAAATTTTCTATACAGTAATTTCTCGAAAATTAGGGAAAGCGCACACAACATTGACACTGGTCTGTAATTTTCTATGTCAATTCTCGACTCTTTTTTATGCAGGGGTTTAATTATTGCTTTCTTCCAGCTCTTTGGAAATTCTTGCTGAATTATAATTTTGTTAAATATCTCAGTAACAACTGGGACAATGGCAGGTGAAAACGTTTTCAATAAGATTGGCTGCAATTTATCGTAGGACTCAGAACCCGAATGACAACTAAAGATCATTGATTTTACTTCACTGTTAGTGAAATATATATCTTCTAGACAAATTGTGGGGTCTGCTGAAGCGAGTGGCACTGAAAGAGGGCTCGTATCCTCTCTGAAAACAGATGCAAAATGTTGATTGAAAGCATTGGCAATTTTCAACGGTCCAGAAATACTGTTTCCAGCAAACTTCATCTTAGTGGGCAGATCAGGAATACGACGAAAGCTCTTAAGATTTTGAAAAACTTCTGTCAGAGTTAAACCTGCGAAAGAGTTCAGATATACTGTCTTATCTAGTTCAAGTGAATCAGCTAAATTCTTTTCAAGCCTTTCAATTATGTTCTTATCTTTTTGACGTCGTCGAGCTGTATTTAGAACATTTTCTGCGTGAATGGAATGAGACGAAAAGTAGTAAGGAGCGGGAAAATGCTTCTATTTAGCGGGAAAATGCCGTTGCGTTGCGCCTTTCGGTTGCATTATTACGTTGCATAGTAGTACACTTAGAGGCTTTTTGCGTACAAGTGACAAAGTATTAAAAAGTCTAGAATTCATTTCAAAAATTTCTTTTTGATTTACTCAATAAATGATAAGAAACCAAATTGTCTCAAAAGCAATCCTATCGACAAGGATGAAATTACAATTTGCCGTCCTAATCCGCTTTGAGTAATCCTAGGCTTTTTTATTTAGTTGTTTACAAATTAGGTTTTCTTTAACTTTTATGTCTAATTTACACGTTGCCTAACTCGAACAAACGCGAAAACTTGACAAACGCGAAAACTTGAACAAACGCGAAAACTTGAACAAACGCACCTTTTGCAACCTAATGTGGAATTCCCTTTGATTCGCTTCTTAAACCTATGAAATGGCAACATTTTAGCAATAATTTTGACGAAAATATCCCTTCGTTTCTGACAGCCCGGTAAGAGATTTGTAGAAACCTCTATATTTTAAATTTCAAACGAATTCCCCTTTATCAAACGGTTTTTTCTTAAGAAATTAAAACAAGTATACAACTAATTTCCCGTCATTCTGTAAACGTTTATTAAGTCAAAAATGTATCAAATTAAGATTTGTATCTTGCATATTCGTACATAATAAAAGCTCTGGCAAAAATGACTAACCAAAAATAATGCTAAATTTTGATGCACAAAAAGAATCTTTAAGTTGCTTAATAAAACTGCGACTTGTTATTTCTCATTACAGTCGAAAAATTCAACAAAATTTAGAGTTGGTTAGCTGCTATAGAATGAACATGCAATTGAAGTAAAGGAAAAAGGACAAACAAATTTATTTATTTGATCTGATGTACAAAAGAGTTCAATATAAAAGGTCACATTAATTGGTCAGAACTAGTAACTTGACCCACGAATTCATTGGTGCTCTCGGAAAATGTTTGAAGTTGTTACTTCAAACACGATACTAAATCTTATCTATTTTTTTTGTCTCCAAAGAAAAAGAAAGCTGTATTAAGAATCAATGCAATCAATGAGAACAGAAACCGAAAGGAAATAACTTGCAATAACACCAACCAGTTAACCATCCAACGTGCATTTTCAAATAAGTTTACTGCCACTTAGACTTTCTTCATGTAAGATAGCCAGTCATTTTGCGTGTTCTTGTGATGCTGACGGGTAATTTTTAACAATTTAAAACCTGGAATTTTCACACAAATTAGCCTCAGGAAGTTAAAAGTTAATTATCGATCAAAGCGCTCAAAATCCACGCACAATCACAATCTAAAAAACCCGATCATAAAAGGCTATTAACTTCATAATTTTGACCGTTTTTACTGACTTCTAAAGTAAAATTTTTGAGAGCCATTAATTTTGCTTAAAATCAAATCACACTAATACCAAGATCAAATTGCGTCTGGTGGAAACTAGAATTTGCAAGGTCGTTCACCGCAGCTCAAGTATAATTGATTGCCTAACTTTCACAAAACGTGGCTTCATGATGATACAAGCTTATCACAAATTAGTTGAATTTTATTAAACATAAGTTTAATTATTTGAACTGATCGGGTTAGATTGTTTGCCATTCCTGTTTAGTCGGACAGTCGAGCGCCAAGTTCTTTGTATTAAAATATGGTAATCGCAGAAAGTTACAAGGAAAATGAATTCAAAATAAATTTTCCTTTCGAGCGCAATCAGGAAACAGTTTTACGAAAAAAATCCAAATCGAAAAAAATGACGTTGTCTGTTTTTCTTTCATTTGGACTGTGACTGAATTTAATAGATTCTTATTCTAAGTTTTTCGTGCGAACGCCCCTTGATCTCCTCTAGTGTTTATTGGCAAGCTGTTTGAATTTTAAATTGTATGGCATTTAATCATTAATAGTACTGTAAGTCACTGCATTAACAGTACAAGTTTTTACCCAGTCAATTGAATCTTGGTACATCTTGATAAGACATGCATGATCTTGAAACTTCTTGCAAAACTCGAAACATCTTGCCAAGATCTTGAAATCATGAATACATTTCATGGTGGTAAATCTTGATGAGCGGGATTATGTTGATTAAATCTTTCTTGTCATTGTTAATCATGGTTAATGTCTTGTTTAATCTTTATTGGCTATCCCCTTGGCAAGATCTTGTTTCTTGACAGCCATGCAAAGATATTGCAAGTTCGCACAAAACTTGATATTTTTATGGTGAGTACCATGTCAAGATTTTGGCAAAATTTAGTATGTTTCTTATCAAGGCGTACCAAGTTTCAGTTCACTGGGTACATTTTCAAACTAAACTTTTGTGATTCAATCAGAGATGTGGTTCAGTTGAGTATGTTCAAGAGAAAGTATTTTTGAGTTCATGATTTTAATCACACATCAAACGGATGTTTCATACTGTTTTCAATCTTCTTTTCATTTCCTATTTTATACGATTATAGGCTTTAATTCTAATTAGGTTGTTCATCTTTTCAGGAAATTATGGGTGGGATTATTTACACCTCACGGACCAAAAAGGTTAAAGCATCTTTCGAATCTTGTAGACAATCTTCAAAGGCAATATTCTTTGTTAGCATACTTAAAAATAATCGTTCAAAATACTTCAAAGCTCAATATATCAAACGCAATACTTAAAAAACTTTGTGGCTTATTACTATTATTATTATTTTTAATAATATATTTATTACTATTATTGCTATTGTTGCTAAAAACAGTTACTTTGGGGCGAAAAACAGTAACATTTTCGAGATGTTTTACTCAAAAAAGTGTACAGCTTTTACTTTATTAGATATTTTTTCACGAGTACGTCAAAAAAGTTGCATCAATCTTGAATAATTTTTCCCCTCGATTGAGTATAAGCTATTTTATGGATCTTACAGCGTTCTTATTAGATTTAGGAGCTGCACAAAGGTTTCAGTTAACGTATAATAATAACGTTACAATGTTTTCGTTACAACGTTAAGAGACATTTTTGGTTCTGATATTCTGGTCCAGTTTGCAGGATCTCAATTATATCATCACGCAGGGAAAAACTCGGAGAAAAAGCTCAAAACACGAAAAGTAAATTTAGAAAAATTATCTGAAAATACAATATATACGCAACATTTACAACAAATAAGGATATATAATGACAGAAATAAACTACACAACTACTAAGCTATAGAGTCACAGTAGGGCGGCCTTTTATTACTATTATTATTATTTTTAATAATATATTTATTACTATTATTGCTATTGTTGCTATTGCTGGTTAATAAATTAAACTGATTGTTTTCAGTTACTGATAAAGTCCGCTTTAATGGCGAGTCCAGTGAATTTGCATTTTGTGAGTTTTGAGAATTTGGTCTGAAAAACTTGTACCAAATCAGCTCAATGCACGCGGAAAATAGCGCTAAGAAAGCACCGATTATTAGAATGTAAAAAACGCCCGCGACATTTTCCATTTCGAGTCCTGAAGCTTTGCTGTCGTCTGAACTTTCGTCCTCTGTGCATAAACTTTCAGCTTCGAACCATTTTTGTCTGATTTTTTCAAGCTCGCCGCTTTCCTGAAGTGAGAGGATACTTAATGTGATCTGTTCCTGGTAGAGAGCGCCTTTTCGAACTGCGAATGCGTAATTTTTGCTGTTGAATGGTTTCCCGACTGTCATTAGGTCACAATTCTTCTTTTTCTGGAATTGTAGCACAGGGTAATCCCACATGAAAGCGTAGTCTCCTGAAATTTAAGACCAGGTTAATAAGGTCCAATACGGAACAGGTGAAGTGTAAAGATAGACAGGTTAAAGCTCCCCCCTCTTGTAATGCCTCAAACAAAACTCCTGTTTGTCTAGTAGTTTGTTTTTGCAAAACATACTTTCAGGAGAGAATATAGGAGTCACCGCGTGAAGTTGATGGAATATGCTATTAAGTTATTTTGGTCCAATGAAAAAAAAAGAAAACTAACAACTGAAAAAAGGACAATGAACTCCTGAAAAAGTCTAAACCGCGTCCATTTAATTTTTTCTTTTGCATTGACATTGCAATACAGGTGATGGTAAAATTTGTAGAAACAAATTATAGAGAAGTGCCGTAGTTGAGTGGTCAAATTTTGAAAAAAAAAAACTGTCGTCTACCGATACTGGATATGTGAAAACACTGGGTTGACGTATAATAATACTTCGGGTCAAATGACATTTTTTGGTGACATCGCAATTAGGGTAGAGAAATTACGCCCTACGTGGAAATTAACAGTATTTCCATATTACTCGAAGTTGAGATCTTCACGCTTGAAATTTGAGGGCTCATAAAAATAACAGAAAAATAAGTTATTTTATTCATACCTTGCTTGACCCGTTTGTATCCGTCCTGTACGTCACTGACCATAGGACTTGGGTCCATAGATGACATGTAGTTCCACAGTTTGTCATAAGGAGACTCCTTGTTGCCCTGCTCCTCAAAAAACTGCTCCAGACTGCTGCCTGAAATTAAACAAGCTCTAAATGAAATGCTACCATAGCAATGGGCAACTGGATCATGATATCTATACTGGATCCAACCCTGCACAATTATTTAAGGGTTAAAAACTTTATACCAGACCGTCTTTTTTTGTTCAGTCAATTTTGGCCGATTAATATCTTTTGTGGAGAGATACAAAAAATATGAGTGATAGGCTTATGAAAAATTGAATCAGTTGTTAAAAAGGCTTTCTCAATTTTTTATGTTTCTCGAAGAGAACACCTGGCTTATAGTTTTCACTTTTTTTTTAAAAAATGTATGGAACTTTTCACGCTCCACAGTTTCTTAGGCAAACATATACACACTTCGTCGCTTGAAATATGCATTATATAAAAATTTTGCCTGTTAAGTTATTGGAATCACAAGATAAAACAGAAGAGAAATTAGAATATCTTTTCTAGTAAAATTGCGTAAACCTAATGTGCTTAATTTTGAGCAATAATCAGAATCATGGAGCTTTCGCTAGTTTTTAACGCTTTTGAGGCCATTAAAATTAATTTAAGATAAAAAAACCCCATATATTTATTTCAAAAAATTCTGAAATACCCTTTTGCCTTATCCCAAAGAAACATATGAGGTGAAGGGGATACTCAATCATCTGTAGCGCAGAGCCGGTTCAAGCAACCGGTTCGGTTTACAAAAATTCAACCGCAGTGCACGTTTTCAATACTTTCAAGGAAATATTTTACTTAGCCTTTATTTCAACTTTTCATCAAGCTACCTAGCCGAATTTTTGTTTTTGCTTTATTAACATTCTGTGGCGTGTAAGCTGAGAACTGTAAAAAGAACTCGTTTCTAAATAGGAACTAAAATGGGAAGAATTTTAAAACAATTTATGATCTCTAGGGTCTTCCGAACTTGCAGATGCAGACGATACGTATCACATTGCAGTGCCAAAGTAGTTGAGAGCAAACAGATTAATTAAATTTATTCTGTTTGTAATGACAATCTTTCAAAATCTTCCTAGGCGACTCTATGTGAAAATATTCCCGGATCCTAGTCTCATAGCATAATCGTACAATACGGATCTCAAGAGTGCATGACTTCGCATAACAAATCAAGCGTCTGTTTTTCTCTTCATTTTGGAATGCACATGACATTTTTGCAATTTTCCACTGATCATAAGAGAATTAGTGTTTTTGAATATTTTGAAAATCATGTGTGTGAAGGGGGGGGGGTGGTGGTGATGGCGTAGGGTGGGGGTCTTGTGGTTGGCGGAGAGGGGGTTGGGGGGTTGGGGCTTCGCTAATTTAGAGAGTATTGTTGTTCTTTGTGAACTGTTTTTAATGGAAATTTAATTTGTCACATTTTTTTGCTCTATGAATTGTTTTTTACAGAATTCTCTTTTGAGAAAACTGTTTCCAGCTCTTTTTCTACTTTGTACTGATTACTGACTTTTTGGTCCATTTTTGTCAAGTTTTTGAGATTCATAGATAAGAGGTTGCATAGGATGGAAATTTTGAATGGGCATGGAAAATGAAGTTTTGTAATCTGTTCTGAGGGTTAGAACTGCAAAATTTTGCCTGCTTTATTGTCTTGATATAGCCGTAAGTGACATGTCAGACTATGGCAATAGCAAAAACACAGATTTAAAAAGTTGTGGTTCAGTGCTAATTACTCTAGCATTATAATCCGGGTTATTCCGTAATTTCTAATCTTTTAACTTGGCTCTTTTATATTACGTGCTGTGATTCGTATTGATTTTTACACCATTAACTGAACTTTGGTTTTGGAACCATCACGAAAAACTAATAGGTAATTTTTTTTCTGAATTGGAGGATGCTTATAAATAAAATTGAAGGAAGGTGGTTTCCAGGAAATTTTTCCTGAAATCTTAAACATGAGCTCTGCGCTGCATTTTTGTTCCGACCCTCTTGAGGGGGGAGGAACTATATACTCAAATGGGTTTTTTTTGTTCCGTGAATTTTCGCCGATCGATATATTCATCGTAGAGAGTTGAGACTGGTATCTTTAGAAAGCTCGTCCAGCGTAGAATATGGAATTAAAAAGATTTTTTAAATTTTCGTTTTCTACAGGGAGTTATCGAGGTTTAAACTTCTGAGAAAAGAAGAGTGAATTCACGTTGTTTTTATTCACATTTTCCGGAATTTATGCCTAAATTTTCGTCAATTTTGCTAAAATTTGCTATAATTTTTAAGAATAGTGTCGTTTATTTTATTTTTAAAGACGAACAAGCATTGTTGATTGTTTTAATTTAATTTTTTTGGTCAAAAAATCTGGATAAACATTTCAAAATTTAGCCTTTTTCATCAAAAACAGCACGAAATAAGCTACTTTAGTCCACTTTTATTAAATTTGCCGACAGTACACCCCCAAACAACACACTCATACAATCTTTGTAGACTCAGAAGGGGGCTATTTCTACTTCAGAGTCCGCTGAGAGTGCTCTGTAGTTAAAACTTTGCCTTTTTTGCTAACTTTACTCGTTGATTATCAAAAATGCAGAATTTATTTTGAGTTTTCAACTAACAAATTATCTATATCTGCAATATTCGAAAAATCAATTGTTCCTAACGGACAATAAGCATTAGCAGGGATAGTTTTGGGCCATTCTTGGACTGTTACAATCCAAAAAAAATGGGTTGTAATCAGTCGGTCTTTTTTTTTTAAAAAAGACCTTTTTTTAATAATAAAGAACAGAACATATCAAATCAAAGCTCAGGAATGATAGGTCCAACCAATTTGCTTACAAAGCAGCTCGAAGCTAATGCATTTAGTTTTTTACTTGAAAGTTTATGGTCGTTTCTTTTTTTAAAAAATAATTGACTTTTCAATAAATAATGGCTTAATTAACTTTTCCTCTATTTTTTTCTTAATTTGTTCAACTTCCAGCTTAGTTTCAGCAAAGAAAGAATGCTTATTCTTTCTACTAATTTAACAATTATTCTCTGTTGCAGTTTTAAGCCTAAAGTTATTTTTTTCTGGCTTTGATACTACAAGATTTCAGATTTTTGTTTGTTTTGATATTTGCCAGTTTTTCACGTTTTCTAATTTTGTCACATTATCACATTATCACAGTTCTCATGTAACATTATTAGCGTTCAAAATAAGGCACATATTAAAATCGTGAAAGATTTACATAATCGTTTTAACGGCCTCGACGCCTCTTTCTTGAAGAAATCAATTGAATTTTTTAATTTTTGTCTAACTGTCATTTATACTTTGTCGTTTCGGTCGTATGAAATTTCCTGTAAAGCAATAGTTTTCATTGGTTTTTTATGGAAAAATAGAAGAACCGATATTCTGATATAAGTAGATAGCTGATGGCTTTCATGACTTTGAAAACAATCGTTTGCCAAAATTAAAAAAAAAACTTTTCTATTTCGCAGTTTTGTTCTTTTTATGTTTCTTTTTGTTACCTAATCTCGTTAGTTAAAGACAGGTCAAATATGACATTATGGGTGACAAGGGAACAAAAGGGATTGGTGTCCCAAAATCTTCTTTTTAAGAATTTGTTATGACCTTACTGGCTTCGACACCGGTTTTTCACAAAAAAAAGTAAATTAATTTGATTTTTGTCATTTTTGACGTTATTTTTGTGGATGCAAGAAATATTCTGGATAATTAGAGGTCTCCAGGGCTTCTTGTTCATGAATAAACGACCCTATTTAAATAGTTCTGTTTGTAATTAATGCCTTTCATGACATTGAATGTAATTTTGTTTCGCAAAAAAAATTAAAAGTATTACTTTAGCACTTCGCTTTTTTTGTCCACTTGTTACTTAGTCTTACTAATGAATGGCCACGTAATACATTATAGCTGTTTGAAGAAGGCGCAATAGAATATATTCTAAGGGCCAAAATATGGCTTGACGGTTTTGACAGCGTTTTCTGGCAAGTTTCAATTGAAATTTTGTGTGTTTTTTGTTGTTCTTTTTAGCCGCTTTAAAAAATGAATAAGGACAGGTCCTAATGCCCTTCTATAGAAACAGTGGTCATCGTAAATTTGTGGTTATATTAATTGATTCATAATGGTATTTATTACTTTGTAGTTAACTGTTTCAAAAAAATAAGTTAATTTTTTTATTTTACTGTTTTTGTTCTTTTTTGTATAATTGTTACCAAACCTTTTTATGGACTGGTCGCATGTGTTTTCTGGTGATTTATAAGTTTTTTTTGTTTAGTTTTTGGTTTATCTGACGTCATGTTGACTTTTTTGTTAAATTTAGTTTTTAAGAGGGACATAAATTTTTTGATGTAATTAATGTTTGTTGTTGTTGTTGTTTGATTTTGCTGTTCGTCTTGGCTCGCTTTCTTAATATTGACATATTACAGCAATCTAATGCATCAATTTATACTCCACTGAGTTTTTTGCTTGGGAGGCTATCTTATCGTTCATACAGAATTTTTTGAAAAAGACTTTTTTGGGATTCGCAAAAAATATGTTTTGGGTTTTTCTATCTGCTTCTCATTTGGTAGACAATTATGCCAAAATTGTGGATGGGCGGGGTCGGAACCTTATGTGCCATCGCACATTACCGAGCCGCCTTGTTAATTTTTAGATGCTTCTAGAAGAATCAGTTGGCATGTTTTTGGCGTTTAATTGTTGAAATGCTGTTGTTAAATATATGGTTTCCAACTGTTTATGAGTAAGTTAATTTATGATTAACTGTTTATGAGTAAAACGATTATTAATAAAATAACTAGGGCTCAAATAAGTCCAGTTTTTGTTCAAAATTTCTCATTCTATGAAGTTTTAGTAAAATTGATGACGTTAGTTTGCAAGCTGCATGGCTATGGGAAAAAGCATTTTTAACGTCTCTGCAGCTAATCTAACTTTCAAATCTCAAAACGTTCTAGAGAAATTTTCATCTCGCCAAATTGAGTAAAATTTTATTTTCAGCTCTGATGTGGTGTAATGGATAGATGGACAGATAACTTTAAGAAAAAATGAATAACTCACCTTTAACAGTTCCATAAGAGATCTTATTCTGTTGTGCTAAGTCATTCAAACTCTCAATGGGACTTTCCATCCGTGTAACTGTGAGAAAAGCTGCTAAGTTGGCAGTGTAAGTTGCGATGACAATCAGGGTAAAAAACCACCAAAATGTGCCCAACATTCTGGACGAAATTGACCTGGGGGTGATATCGGTTCCCTGCTGCATAAGCGATGCCAAAGCGAACCACATGGAATTATGGAAGTTGAATTGCAATGATTCATCAACGCCCTCGATACCATAAGGGCTGATCCTCGCCAACGCAAACATAACTACCCCAATAGCAAAAGTCGCTATGCAAATACAGATCCAAACTTGCACTGTCAAGGGTTCCAAAAACCCAAAGAAATTCGTCTTTCGTTGGGGTTTCCGAATCAAGATTCCGACACCGTAATCCATGTAGGAAGCTGTGAAGTCAACAACCTCTTCCCGGTCGTAATTTCGTATCATTCCAGCGACTGCTAAGTCGGCTTTGCCCCGGAGAACGTCACCAACAAGACCAGTCCATTGTTTCTTTTCTGGGTCGAACACCCCGTATTGTCTGTCGGCAACCTGAACACAATAAATTCTGAAAATAGTATACTTAAAGCGACAGCATATGCTGTGAAGACAATAAAATAAGGAACAAAACTTGATTGCTTAATTTTGAAAGATTTCTAGCTTTATTTGCCACTGTACGCTTCCTGCATAACTTGTCTATTTTTTTGTGCCATTCACGGAATGCTCGCTCTTTCCTCTCGCGCACAAAATGTTTTTGCTACAGGGGTCCTAACTTATCAAAAATTTTGAAAAATTAGTTTTTTTACATGTGGTTCTGTTATATGAAACTCTTCATCGGACAAATGTCAGGGACCAATTAATGCAATTCAGTGAAAAAAACTATAATGGCCAGTTTTTTGAATTATTGAATTTGATATTGTTTAGCCTAATTTCTCATCAAGAGTTGATTTTTCGATCAGGCCGTGTTTAACTATCATTTTGAAAATTGTTGGACCCAAATGTCTGAATTTATAATGTGATTATTTGGAAAATTTTTATTTGACTTGAAATCTCGAGCGCCGCAAAAAATAGCGAAAAAGGCGTTCAGAAAACTGAGCAGTTTTAGCCGGGATCAGTTTGTTTGTTGAAATAAAACTCAAAAACGCTCAATAAAGAACAGTCATTGATAAGAAACACAGTTTGTGGGGGCACCAGGCAACTTATCTATGTAGTGATTTTTCAAACGCCCCTTAGCATTATTCTAATTAATGGGAGAAATTCCCGCAAATTAATCCTCCTATTAAAAAAGACCCGCAACCATGACGACATTGCGTGCTATCCACAATAGCGTTATGCTTGAAAAAAAAATTAAAGATCTTAACATCGTGCACATCTGAGACACATAAGCCTTACTGTGAACTTGATACGTGAGATTTTAGAAAAAAAAAATTAAAGTTTTTTTCTATGAATCACTTTTTTGAATCTAAAAATTACATCTTCTATAAACTGCATATTTTTCTATGATTGATTGATCGTAGAAAAATTCAGAAATCAAGATATCCGTTTAAAAAAGTATAACAAGAATAGGGCAAAATGAAAATGCCAATGGTTCGTCTGAATTGAAGTAAACTCTATTCCCAGTTTTTCAGGATCCACCGCTAAGCATTTAGAAAAATTAGTCACTTGGCAATTCAAACCATTATCTATGCGACAAGAGATTGCATATTAAGCAAACAATTGACTAGATAAACGCGCTTTGCTTTCAATTTTTCTGAAAAGAGGCCACTACAGACTAAAGCATTTAAATGTAATTCTTAACATTCCATTTGATGCTATAAAGTGCTCAATATCCCAAAAAAACTTGTTGCATTTAAATGAACTGATAGAGTACTTACAAATTGTAATGTTTTTCAAACTATTACATCATTTATACACCCTTCATTGCTGCCCGAGACAAAAATGATACCAGAAGTAACTGGGAAAAATGAGAAAAACTGTAAAATTTTTCCTTATCAGGATTAATTAGGCATAGTAGACGGTTTACACTTTAAACTTGTATGTCTGAGTGTGTGTGTGTGTGTGTGTGTGTGTGTGTGTGTGTGAATTGCGGGTTATAATTGGAAAAATATAATTTCATTAATTCAAATAATTAGAGCTATGGAGCTACAAAATCAACGAAAATTAGGGTACATGACGATGAGTGTAACCAAAATTATGCCAATCTTTATTGTTTTCAGCCATTTTTTCAAATTTGTCAAAAATGTGGGAGATCTACAATCTACTGTGTTTTAATTTGCATTTGCCCAATTTCTGCAGACTTTTATTCAAATAATTTCTTCCTAAAGTCAAAAAAAGTGCTCGCCTGATTTTCACCCAATATCCTATGCACCAGTCAAACAATTTTCAGACAATTCAGATAATTGACATTGCAAAATGCTCTTATTTCAATCTACAATTAACTTACAAACAGTTCTACATATGAATGTTTCTTTTTGTTCTGTATCTTTTGTGTTTTGTTTGACCAATTGCCAATATCAAAAGACTTTGAGCTAACAGTTTTAGTGAAGTACAGGCAAGCAGGCGATGGTGTCTGACACCAATTATACCACAAAAAAGAAGTGTTTTGATTGGGGAATTGAGAAAAAAATTGGTGAATTACACTTTGATCATAGTTTTCAAAGATAACTTGCAATTATTCGAAACATACATGAGAAAACATCCATATCCTTATCAATGACTGAATAAAAGCCTATTTGAGTGAACATTTCCATGGAAAATAACTTTTTAGTTTTGAGTTGAAAATTTTTGTGAAAATTGTTTCTCTGTTTTACAAGTATATAACTTGTCCAGTGTTTGCACGCTGGAAGTAAATTACAAAGTCATAAATTTTTCATTCCTACCAAATCACTAAATTTTTTTTTACTGCAGCGACTTTTCAGTTGGTTTTTATAGGGAACAGTACGATTTAGATTCTTAAAAGATAGCGCTATCTTTTGAATGTAATCAAAATTCAGACTAACTTTTGAACAGAGACAATTGATATTTGGCCTGCACACACACACACACACATATATATATATATATATATATATATATATAATGTATATATATATATATATATATATATATATATATATATATATAGGCATCATTATTGTCTTCTCTTTTACTTTTATGTTTATTAATTTCTGATAAGACTTAGAAATCACCTTCAAATAAGCTAAAAATAAGCTTGAAAAAATAAATGAAGTTAATTGTCACAAAAGGTATTTTATCAAAAAAACTTTACACACCATAAAAAAAATCAAAGTTCTTTTTAAATGAATTTGGCCATCTGATTTACATTCTCTTGAGTTTCTTTCAAGTCAAGCATTTCCCGGGTCGAGGCCGAATGATTATCTTGTAAGAACTTGCAAGTTTCTGGCAGAAACTTCCAAGGCGATACATCGCCTTGCAAATTTTTCTTCCAAAAACTTGCAAGTTCTTACAAGTTAACAATTCGAGTGGCAAATTCTTACAAATTAACCATTTGACTTACAAGGTTCTTACAAATTATCCATTCGACTTACAAGTTACTTACAAGTTAACCATTCGAACGCACACCACACACACAAACACACCACGCACGCACATACACGCGCGCGCTCACATACACGCACACAAACATACGCACAAACACACACACACACACGCACAGACACATACACACATATACGCACTAAACCGTAAATAAAACGTTGAAAGACATGAATGTTAAAATTAGAATCTGAAAAAGAGTGAATTAAATTATAAAGAAGGGTATAAAAATGATGGGCCTTTAAATTATTTTGGGAAAATACTGACCTATGAGTTTGAAAATTCAATCAAAATCAATATTTTGCGAACATTTTTAAAAAAGCAATCGAAGAAGCTAATTGAGATCTGGAGTTTTTTTGATGGAATTGCAAAAGGGACTCTCTTGAATTGATGAAATTCAAAAAGTAACCATTTTGTCTACTTATGCCGAATTGTATTATGTTATCCAAACAGAGCAACTAACTCCTACGCGCTTTCTACGGTAAATGACTTATTGTTAAATTTAATTAACCAATAAGAGTTGTGCTCGACCGGAACGAACTTGCAAGACACTTACAAGTTAGCCATTCGCCTTGCAAGTTCTTACAAGTTAACCATTCGGTCTCGACCCGGGTTATAAAAGGGTTATCATTCAAGATCTTTCAAGAAAAATGATTTTTTTCGCAATAATATTGCAATTTTTTAAAAGAAAACAATGTCTTTTTTCCGCACAAAAAAATTTCCATGCGGAGACAAGTTTATCAGATATCATGGATATATATATATATATATATATATATATATATATATATATATATATATAATATAGATATATGTCTCAGTTTTTCCAGATATCTCAATCTTCTCTTTTCGAACGAAATCAGTACTATGGAACGATGCCTTGTCTAACAACGAAATAACTTAAAACTTCACAGCTTGCAATAAAATGCAATGGGGAAAGACTGAAAACTTGATAATATACGCCGATGGAACAAAGATGACGTCAATAAATCAAGTGACGAGACAGGATGTCAAAACCAATACGTGTCTTTACTTTCAAATAAGCCAATCGAATAAAACTTTTTCATCAATCGCCCTTAATTTTGACACAGCTATGTATGCAAGACTGAGCAAAATTAAATAGTTGGAGTCATTTTGCAAGTATTAGTTTTTTCATAGTATTCCCTTTCATTGAGAAGGACTGAATATTTGAAATTGGTCGATATGTTAATCGATTTCAAATCTGAAAGGTGTAGCACAGAAATGCAGCCTAAAAGTCAAGTAACAATAGACTGGATTGGAGTTATTACTTATTCAAGCGTGTTTAATTCAATATTCAAATTACGCTCACTTCTAATGCGACGAAGAACTGCTCACAACTCAAGTGTACTTAATTCCCTTAATGGATGAGCCCAATTTCAAATTCAAGCCAGCCACCAAAGGTTGCGCTACGATTCATTCTCAGACTGCAATAGGAAAGTTGCAGTTTTGTTCTAACTTTTTTTTCATATTAAAAATTTTTCAAATCATTTTTAACGCGAAGAAAAGGCAACCAAAGCATCTAAATCGCCGAATTCCGATTCTGATATTCAAACCACAATAATTTAACAAGGGGCTGAAATCATGGTTTATGCTAGGAAAAATTCAAGCCAATATTGCAAATCATCTGGAAACAAAAAAAACTCAGGCGTCCAATCTACTAATAATTAAGGTTTGTTTTTGAAAGATTTGAGAGCACGGTTACAGTTTGAGGGAGCTAAAAGGTTAATTTAAACAAGTTTCGGGCTTTAAACAAAAAAGCAACTGATCCCAAAAAAGCAATGGTTGTGTTTTTGAGTTCATCATATTGCTTCGCAATATTTCTCAAACCCCGATTAATTTGAGCGAAATGGAAGCTTTCAAAGTTAATCCTAAATCATTAATACTTGCACTCAATTCAGAACCAGAGTTTTTCTCAAACTAGTCAATTTTCAGAATTGAAAAAGACCTGTTCATTTTTGATGTAGTATTCAGATTTTTAAAGAGGAAAAAAATTAAATTGTAACTTGAACGTTAACGCCTCAAATAATAACAAAAAGAATTTTAAAAAATAAGTTGCGGGGCTTGAGAATCAAAACACACTTTTTTTCAAAAATTAACTGCTAAAAATTTATCTAGAGGAAGCAACAAATGTACTACCACTTCTCTTTTTTCAACGCAGTTCTATTTCTCTTCCGAACTGTTTTGCAGCTCTGAAAACCAGAAAAAAATTGTTCTATTTTGTGTCCCGGGCAGAGCAAAAATCGGAAAAATAAGTAAGATAAGCGGTCAAAAAATTTTTTTTTCACACCAAATTTCGTACATAATTTGGCGGTGAAATGCGGTGAAATAATGTAATTTTAACTGCTAGAGTAAACGGTGAACTTAAAAAAGTCACCACATTTTACCACTTACTACAGTTTACCGGCCTAACACTGATTCGAACCTCTCACGCCCTGCATGTTTGTCACCTCTTCTTACACTGCGCCACTTCTCACTAACTGCTAGGATGCATTTTTGTTTTGAATTTATATCAAATTCATTTTACCTTCTGTAAAACATGAGCGTTCCATTTTTGTAAGATTTGAATTTTTAGCGGTGAAGTTACATAATTTAGCGGTGAAATGTGGTGGTCTTTTGTAAGTTCACCGCTAATTCTAGTGGTGAAGTTACATAATTTCAACGCTTAGAAAAAAAGTGTCAAAAGATGTAAGATGGGGGTAATTTTAGTGGGTTAAAACATTTCCTCCCTTATTCCCCATTGCCCCCTTATCTTACCTCGTTTTACCCCCCCCCCCCTTAAATTGCCCCAATAATCTTATATTTTTTGACACTTTTTCTAAGAGGTGAATTTATGATTATAATAGCTGATTATTATTCTTTATCAACAGACGTCCGTTTGCAACATGCAGAACCCATACCGTTTTTCATTGAGTTTTCATTACGAGCGTCTGCAGGCACCAAATTTTCGAGTGAATTTACTCGTTTTTATTACCAGATATGACTTTTCCTATGTTAATACATTGTGCGTGTGAAAGCATTTCGCGGACGAAAAAGTGGTGGCCTACATGGAAATTCCTACCTGTGGTTTTCATTTTTAAGCTGGAAGTTGAAAAATGAAAATTGCTTTTTGGTACTGGTAAACTCTCTTAATTGTGAAAGATAACTACTCAATTTTACATAGAAACTTGGGCTAAAGAGCAAAAAAATATTTTAAGCGCATAAAATGTGAAAGAACCGAAGCGACTCTACGCGCCAAAATGGGAAGTATTTTAAGGCTTCATTGAAAGCCATATAATAGTTGTAGGAGGGATATTAAGATGTTGCAGTAGTCATCTCTTTTGCGATTCCAATTGAAAGCCTTGAATAACTACACTTATCACTTATGCACATCTCATATCTCCACTATTTGTCTGACGCGCCAAAACAAACAGAAGGGAAGAGCTGACTGGAATGATAGATATGAACAACTTAAGTAATGCTTTCAATTACAGCTATCATATGCTGGACACAATTGTGTTGAAAAATTGTTAGTTGAACCATTAGAAATTTCACTAGAAATCGTCTATTGGTTGGTTTAAAACGCATGTCGAAAGCATTTATTGTCAAGACATCCGACCGAAACTGTAAAATTTTTTTTAAAATAAAAAAATCATCACGGTTGTTGCAGAAACAGCTTCCAATAAAATTTTAGAGAACTATAATCAGATACGTTTTATGAAGAAGGAAATTAAAGAAGGGTTCTTCAAATGGGAAAATCTGCTGAAAACAACACTAAGGGTAAATAAAGATATGTGCAAAAAGCATCAAAATTAACGAAAACAGAACAAAATTGGAAGAAATATAATGAAAATAGTGCACTACGGATTAAACAAATAGCAAGGTATTTAATGAGAAAATAATTTGAAAAGAGTTTCATGTTAAGGTAATTTAAGAAACATTTTTGCCTCAGATGTTTGAAATTCATAGCAAATAGCAAAAAATCACAGTTATAATGGCTAGTTTTTTGCCTCATTTTGCTTTAGTATTTGTCAAAGTTACCATAGTTCCGAAGTTCACAAGTGAGCATAAATTTGCAGTATTGGAACGATTCGTGAGATTTGAATTCAACTAATACAAAAAATTCAAAAAAATGAAGTTTTCATGTGAGCTTAGCAAACAAAGGACAAAGTAACAAAGAGCAAACAAGAACAAAGTAATAAAGCTTAGCAAACAAAGAATAAAGTAACAAAGAACAAACAATTTGAATCATTTTATTGCGATCTTGAATAGTTTTTGGGAGAGTGGGATACTAGGCAAAAATTTTAAACTACTTTTTATGGAATTTGGTGAAAACCAATCAAAACGCTGAAAGAAGGTACTTCAAATTTCACTTGAAGCTATAAAGTACTCAAGTGTCCCTAACAATCGTCTTAACACAATACTAGCTTACAAAGGAACAGAAAAAGGGTCTTCAACTCTGGGTCTTTGCAGAATTCCAGTCCACTTCTATTCCACAGTTATGTGATCATTTGTCGCTAAGTTTCCCTCTACCCATATCTGTAAATTACTCAGATTAATTCCTTTTTTAATTTTGAATGATTCTCCCCTTCCAATGTAATTTTTCAGACATTTTTTTTACGTTTTAACCGAGGGGCGCAAAAAAGAATTAAGAGTTTGAAAAATAGTACATTTTAATTGTGCAAAATCTCACTGATTATAATAGCGAGCAAATTTTAAAAAGTCCTTATCTTGACAAAGCCTAACTCAGGAACCTATCTAACTGAAAAAAATTTACGTACACCGAAGAGAAAGATCTGACATTAATTGCACGCTGTTGGAAAAGACAATATTCCAAATGGATAGACAGAAAAGAACATCTCAACCACTGAAGTTATGTAGCCACTGAAGTTTTATTACTATCTTCAGTGGCTACATAAAAAAAATTGAAACACGCAAATCAATTGATCAAGGGTACCGGATCATCTGCAAACGTGTTTACGTGGTTAGGATCAGATTGATTTCTCAAATAAATTTGCACTTTGTAATTTTTTTTCACGACCTTGTTTTAAGTAATAAGCTTAGGTGGAGTTTAACTAAAGATAACAATTTTAGTTCGAAATGGTTGAATTATTCGATTTATTTGTTACCGGTTTTCTCGATGAGTAAATTTTAGAGATAGCCTGAAGATTAATGGCAAGACCTTTTAACTGATTTCCGCGACAGAAATGACTCATTGCCAGGTGTCACTTTTGTCCACTGATGAAGTATCTAAAATCTAAGATAGTATGAACTTGAACGAAGGGAAGAAACTTTATTGGTAAATAGTTTCAGAAATATTCCTCTCGATAACAATTGTCGATAAGGAAGACAATTAGCTGCTTTGTATTTACCCATATCACTGTCCGCAGGAACAACTAAGTCTTTGAATTCGTTCTCAAGTAAATACTAACAATGTTTGGGCACCGAAGTTGTAGGCTAATAACATGCACAAAAAATTGAAATTGTTTAGCATTCTTTGTGAATGATTGCAGCAAAAAAAACGAACATTTTAACACAACGTTAATATGTTAATTCGATTATTATTTGAGTTACTATTTTTCATTATTGGAAAAAGTTACACAAATTAAATTTGACAAAAAATGTCAATCGTTTCCACAAACCGTCAATCTTGTGAAGTTTGGCCAAATAATGTTAACAAGTCTTTCAACACCAAAAACCAAAAAAACTGGGGAACCCTGATGTGACAAACAGCAGCGGGCTAAAAAATTTGGGCACAATGCAGTATGGCAAAGTCAAGTTTGAACTCTGTTCTCGTTAAAATTGAAAAATACAATTTATGCAAATGCAAATATATTATCGATGATACGGAAATACATAATTCTTTTCCTCTTGGGTATTTATAAGAAAAAAAAACAGATTTTGCACTTTTTTGCTACAATGTTTCAAGCAGACTACTTTTTTCCAGTTTTTTCAGTTTTTCAGTACCGTATTTTTCAGCAAGTTTTGCATGATCTCGCATAATTTTTTTTAGAAATTAACTATCCGGCAGGTGATTAACATAAACGAGCCAACTACCTTCAGGAGAACTTCAAAAACTGTGATAGATAATTTTTTTCAAGACCCGGTTTCTTTCTTGCAGATTATATTTAATATAAGCGGTTTATTGTGAATAATAACCTCAATGATAACATTCATGTGAAAAATGTTTTTTGAAGAAAAAATAGTTTTACAAAATGACATATAATAAACGGATGATTATAAAAACTCGATACTTTATCGTTTTTGAGACTCAGTGATACTGTAATATCATGCAAATGTGCAATACAAAACCAAATCGAATCATAAAAGATTTTGCTCCGTCTAAATTTTGTAAAAGTTTGTTCACTCCTTTTGCTGTTTGTTTAATTAAACATCAAAACATCTGGAACTTTAATCATCTGGAACATACTTGTACCGGAATTGTTTTATTGTTCAGATCTTTAGGGCACAAATTTTCTAAGCGCGGATTTTCAACTATAACTTCGTGTCGTACAATTTAGTACCTACAGCATTTTTCGGACAAAATTAGGACCAAAATTCCTAAAATTCGCTTGTTAATTACAAGTTGACCTTAGTCAAAACTGAAAGTCAATTAGCAACCCACAGAAACATGAACAGAAGCAAGTAATTACAAGAAAAGGTTCTTGAGTGTTTTTGACATTCTTACCGAAACATGGAATTGGCCATTTTTCACAAGAAGTTTTGAAGGTTTAACTTACCGGGTATATTTCGTAATCAAAGGGTGAATCTACCCTGTTATGTCTGCGTATGGCTTCCAAAATATCAATGCAATAGCCAGACCATTCGCCGCCATTAGTCGAACTCCTTTTTGTCCGAATAATAAACGGTTCCTCTTCAATCGTAACAATCCTCAACGTCAATCCTTTGAGAGTATTCGCTTTGGGCGGAAAAAATCCGCCTGTCAAATCCTCAATCGGGGTGGAGTTTTTCCACGAGCCCACTGACGTATCATAAGCGTAAATCAGACTCCAAAAGGGCCCGTTTGACAACAACACTAAATTAGGGTTCACTTCTAAAGATATTTCACCTTTGTTGAAGTCTTTGCGCAGGGTTAAAATTCCACTTTTCCCAGAAAGTGAAGTACCTGCTAAAGTGTGGAACGTGTTTTGAATTTCCTCGCCTGCTAGAAATCTGTTTGAGGTTGGAGATAGACAGCTCATACGGTAAGATTGAGTTGATATGTCTTGAGTTGGTTCGTAAGCTAGCGATTCTCTAATTGCTAATGCGGCTGTTAAAACCGAATCGTGAATATAGTCCAAGAAAACCGAACGATGTCGGCCAAACTTTGTTCTGTTCAACACTAAATTTGACGATTCAGAATCGAATGATAAAATTGCGTTTTCACGAATTACTGAAATGACGTTTGAGCTGTTTGAAATTTGGAATAAAATTGAGGGATCGATATCATAGTTTCCGATTATCCAATGGAAATATTCCCCGCTGTAACCCACGGACTCGGCCAGTGCTAAGAGGTCCAGCGTATGTTGCTGGCTAGCTAAGATAACAAACTCTGTACTTTGACCCAGTATTTGAATTTCTTTTAACCTCGCTCTTGTAAATCCGGGTTGTCTTGTGGGGTCAAATATTCTTTCACCCCTTACGTAAACTGAATCAAATTGCGATTTTCGACCTTTCACTACCGGGTTTTTTCTAAGCGATGATTTGATGCGATCGGAAATCTTGGAAACCATTTCTTCGTGGAAAAATTCGTCAAAAAACACTGTTATTCTCGTCCAGCTTCGCTTTTCGGCTATTAAACTTACCAAGTCAAAAACAGCTTCATATTTGGGTGTTAAAGGTATCGCAGGGGTTGATGCGTTTGTTTTATAACAACTGGAAGTTGAGGGCAACGTAATATGAGGAATTGCCAAATTTTTACTCATAAAAGTTAGAGGAATTGTTGTAGAACATGATGTTAGGGAAACTAAAGCTGAAACCCCGTCTTCGATAACCCCGCATGACCTTTGTAATGTCCTGAAAGGGTCATTTCCAGGGTTAATGTCCGAAACTATTTTCACATTCACGTGAGGAAATTCTCCATCTGATAAATTCTGAAGTCGTTTGTTCAAATCTGGAATCAAATCTTGAACATCTTGTTTGTTTATGTTTTTCAAGTCTTCAATAATTACACTTATATTTATGTGGGAATTAGAGCTGACAATCCACGGGAAAAGAATAAACAACAACAAAATTTTAAAGAGTTCAAACTTTGTTAAAAAGTGAATTAAATAGTGGAAATAAGCCATAATGAATATAAATTCTACTAAAAATAGCAATAAGCGAAATATAATTGAATTAGTAAAATAACTATTTTGGAATGTTTCAATTTAAGCATTGTATATTTGTCCGGTACAAATTCTGATGGAAAAGTGGTGAAAAATGGTATATAATTAGAGTTGTTCCAAAGATGAAAGGGGAATTTGTGTGTGTGACTGCTATGCACATGAGCCGCCACTTATGAAGAGATTAGATTTGAAGAGCGGCGGTTGTTCTTGTTTTTTGATCATATTGAAATCAGATCAAAACAAAAAGAGTAAAAAGCAAAATAAATAAAGTGAATTGTAATAAAAGTGGCTCTCCACATTATTGCATTTTCTGATCCCACAAATCTCTGGCCAGCAATTCTAACAGTTGACTTTTTGGGGCTACTATCTTCAGCTCTGGAATTTGGTATCTTTTCCACCAATTTAAATCCAGCAGCGCCCGCTCAATCGGGTTGTAATACTGGTTAGGTCTTGTTTTAACTTGTAATAACTATTGGCGGCACTTTATAGAAAGGGAATTTAAATGAAGTTAATAAGTTTATCCCGCTCAAAGGATCTTTCTAATTGTTCCGGGGGCTATAAATCTTGCATTCACTCAACCTGACACGCAATACCTACACCCCAACCCAATACACTAGAGTGTATACTAACCTATCCAGTTTATAACTGTAATAACCACTAAGTTAGTATAACCTGTAGCGGTGTTGAAGCGTTTGAACAAGCCAAGATTGTCTCTTTTTGATTGATAGGGCGTTTTGAAGTCACAAAAGTTGACTTTGTTGAAAATCAGATAGCGTGTAACTGTGAAACAAGGGTTAAAAGCACTGTGGAAAACTGAGAGTCCAAATTAGAAGCAAGTTTCAAATTGCAGAGACCCAACAGACCCGACCAATATCGATCGTTCGTTCACTTTTTTCTCACATTTCAATCAATCTATTCCAGACTCAACGCAATCAATCACAATTACAACTAAATTTTAAGGCTGACATTTTTCCTCAAAATTTATCAATTCTAGTTGGCAAGACATGTTAAGCAAAAAATTGCTACATTTTTGTATCACCTGCAAATGTGGTTTTCTTTCAATGCTAGGTATAGGGTGAAACAGCTCGAAAAAATAATTAAAAATCAAATTATTCCTGCATGTTTGAAAAATTGTAACCAGATAGTGTTCACAGAAAATAAACTATAGTTACCTTTTTTAAGACTGTGCCCTGCGCTGATAAAATTTAAATTGAAATGTAAATAGCGGGTACAAATAAGAAGAGAAATCAAAAAGAATCGAGAGCAACTTGAAAATCCTTAAATGATTTTCAAGATGCTGGCATAAAGGTACCATGAGGTATACACGTTTGTCTTTTCAACTGCTTGCCATGCTAACATTCCATTTTTTGTAACTTAAGCCTAAATGACCAGATAAGAAAAAAGTCTGCATATGCTTTTTCCAGTTTAGATCTATAAACTTTCGGAAAGATTTTTTGGATGACTAGCCATAATATTGGAAACAGAAACAATCAGAAAAAAATGAAAAAAAAAAAACAGACACAACATTCTAAAAAGAGATCAGCATCATAAAATCTCTGATTGACCAAAAATGATTGATTTGATATTTTGCGATTGTGAAAGACAACACATGACTTAATCACCAATTATTGCAAAACTAATTATCAGCAAGGAAACGAATACCAAGAATTTTTTCTCTGATTCTTCTAAAAATCACTTTAGAACCTTCTGGAAACTAAACTTGTCACATGTTTAAAAAGACAAATTCAAAAATCATGATATTTTTATCAAGGGGGGTTGATGAATCTATGATATGTTTTAAATATAAAAAAAGTCAAAATTATACAAAATTGCGAATTTATTTTCTCGAAGTGAAGGGCAAGCATACAACTAAAAAGTGCGGATTCAAAAAAATGCTACCTTCCATGGATTATTACTGTATCTCTTTATTGACACAACAGAGCAGTTTTTAATTTCAATTTTATAATAAAGCGTATCAATTTTTCATATGTACTGAGGTCAGCTGGGGTACCAAAGGAGAAATGTTTTGTTTCTTGTCAAATGTTTTAAAATTGTTGAAAAGCGCATAGTTCTTAACGACCTAATTCTGCTTAACAAGATTTTATTGAGTTGAACCTCTATGAATGCCTCAGACCACTGGTCAATACCTTTTGGATGCGCAAAGACCAGATCAAGTGAAAAGTTTGTTATTGAAGCCAGAAAAGTTTTTGGAAACGTTCTGAAGATTATTACTAAAACACAGTAGCACGATTCCATAATTCTTTGCCTCAACTCAACTGTTTCGCTTACTTTTCAACACAAAAAAGTCCATGTCAATTTCCAAGAGAGGTGGTAATCTTTTTGGAAGGGGAAGCAATGAAAAGATTCAAATTGAAAAGTTACCCTTCATGTTGAAAAGTCTTCAAAAAATTTTACTTATTGAAAGTTGAATTTTCTTTAGGTTGGGGACTACCAAGCTGCTTGTAACTATGTTTGAATGAACTCATTATCATTATTAAATTTGTTATTAATTTTATTTTATCATTATTATTATTTTTTTTATTATTATTATATTAATATTAGTATTATTATTATTATTATTATTATTATTATTATTATTATTATTATTATTATTATTATTAATATTATTATTATTATTAATATTATTATTATTATTATCATTATTATTATTATTATTATTATTATTATTATTATTATTATTATTATTATTATTATTATTATTATTATTATTATTATTATTATTATTATTACTATTAATATTACTATTATTATTGTTCTTATTATTAATATTAATGTTAATATAACAATATGACTTAGAAAATGAAAATAGGAATCAGTTTTTTTCACATTTTCTTACATAAAACGGTGACCGCAAAATTAAGAGAAGATATAGCATACGAAGACTTAACTGCTGTTTTTTTTTTACTGATTTTCTTTTTCAATTTTGAATATTTTCGAAACATACAGTACCAAATTTTGAAGAAGACGTATGGGGTTTTTAAAAACAAATAACCATGGCAACAGTAACACAATAGCACAATTTTTTTTCAGTTTCTAGACAAAAGAGTTAAATTTATCATCAAACCTCTAAATCAAAATTTAAGTTCGGATAAAAACTGACAAATGTTCGAATTTAGCTCTGTTAGATTTTTCATATGTTAGAAAAAGGCAGCTGTCTAATCACATTGGCCACCAATTCGAAATAATCCAAACATTAAGAAATCCAATGACTTCTTTTTTCTAAAAAAATATATTTGCCAAAAGAAAATTCGTAAGTCACCAATGCAATTTTTTGGTCATACCACAAACTAGTTGAATAGCAACCTAAAATTGGCACTTATTGTCATCCAAATTATACGTCAATTTTGAAGTGTCCAACAACTTTTACATATCAAAATTTCTTAAATTTCTCTAATCTCATGAGCTTGTTTCCTAGATTTTATCTCACTTGTGCTTATTCCTGAACTTTTTGTTTCAGTTATAAGGGGCATTGTAACGGTCCACAATATTTTTGCACCCAGGTTTGCTGTTTTTATATACTACATCAAACAACAGCTAACAGCTCGGGTGTACCTCAAACTCCCAGAAAGATTTCAAAAGAAAAAAAGATTTTTATAGAAAATTTTGTGTCTTTTCAAAAAAAATAATAACGCTCAATGTTCAAGACGAGGAAATTGCACAAAAGCTTTTTATGGAAACTGCTGATGAAAAACTTAAGGTTTTTTTAGTTTCGCGAATAATTGCTAAGCATGACCTATGGTAGGTATCAGAGATTTTGACAAGCTGTAAAAAATCGAAATCTTTTTAGTTTTGAATATTTCATTATAAACAAAATGTTTAAAAATACAAGTAAATATTGCATAAACATGCGAATGATTCATTTATTGTTTTAATCAAGATTCGATCAGTTACACTTTTTATTTCTGGAAAAGACACTAACTGAAAGTTTTAACAGAAACTCTCCTAAAAAACTACTTCTTTGATCATTAGAAAAATGACAGTTTAATTGTCGGCATATGTCGTTCTAACATTGCATCTAGTAGGAAGGAGTCCATGCTGTTTACAACATTTGTTTTTTCAAGGTAAAATATTATGGCAGAATTTATCCAATACATGATGCTGAAGCGATTATCAGCAGAAAATTCTCTGTATTTCTAAAAAGTTCAGCCTAAATGTCAACTTAAACTCAATTTTTTTTGAACAAATCAACATTTGCTGAAAATTAAACAAATCTGAAGCCTTTCAGAAAAACATTTGGTGTGCCACTCTTTCGTTTTTTATAACAGTGAGCATTAAAGTTTTTCTACTAAACGGTTATAATTAATTAAGAAAATTGCCGAAAAAAGTTTTAATCCTGTGTCATCAACATTGATGCCCAGTGGATTATTTGCCATATGTGCACTATTTACCTTCTCTGCCCGATACTGATTCGACATGGTTAAGAAAAGTCATGCAAGTATTCAGCCATAACAACATCAGAAATCGTGAAGAACAGTCAAATTAACAAAAACTAGAAACTGGAAACTGATTAATTTATACTAAACCAATGTGATCCTTTACTAATTCAATAATCAAATAAATCTCACAAAGTTCCTAAGGCGGCCAATGTAATATCCTGGACCCAATTTCACACCAAGCAAAGTATTTAGAGTTAATAAAGTGATAAAACACAAAAAATGGACCAAGTAAGGTTCGGCAAGGGATTGAATTTTATAATTCTGAATAAAAAGCAACGCTGAACCATAAATCAGACCAAAATTTTGATCCAGACTAGTTTGAAAAGAATTACAACGGAAAAAGACTAACAATCAGAGGGATAATATAAACTTTGAAATAATTTTAAAATAATTTTTTAAATCTCTGCTAGCCCAATCTGTGACATAGTACCAAAACACAACATTTGTGAAAACGAAAATGGAGGCATTCGTTCACTCACCACAGGAAAACTCGATTGTCTCCCGTTTTATGCAAATTTTTAGCACATCAAAACTAAAGTTATTTACTTCTGTTACAAACTTCCCGATTTAAATGCAGTTGAGCTTTGTTCGGAAACCTTTCTGACCACAGTGCTGGCGCCCATTGCAACAGTTTTAGACATAAGTCGCTTAGTCAATTGTTATTGACCAGACACCAAACACTAGAGATTGCGTCAGAATAAATCATGAATCCCTGTGATTTAGAAAGTTCTTTTGTTTTGATATGTTGCACTGCAAGTTTCCAAAACTGTTTGATGCAAAACTGTTATTAATTTCCTCAAGCAGTTTTTTTTTCAAAAAAATATCTCGTTCAATAGAAACAACGAGCTAGTGGGTAGCTAATTAGTTTTCAGAAGAGTTCCTCAAATTCCCAGAAAGATTTCAATAGAAAAAAGATTTTTATAGAAAATTTTGTGTCTTTTCAAAAAAAATAATAACGCTCAATGTTCAAGACGAGGAAATTGCACAAAAGCTTTTTATGGAAACTGCTGATGAAAAACTTAAGGTTTTTTAAGTTCCGCGAATAATTGCTAAGCATGACCTATGGTAGGTATCAGAGATTTTGACAAGCTGTAAAAAATCGAAATCTTTTTAGTTTTGAATAATTCATTATAAACAAAATGTTTAAAAATACAATTAAATATTGCATAAACATGCGAATGATTCATTTATTGTTTTAATCAAGATTCGATCAGTTACACTTTTTATTTCTGGAAAAGACACTAACTGAAAGTTTTAACAGAAACTCTCCTAAAAAACTACTTCTTTGATCATTAGAAAAATGACAGTTTAATTGTCGGCATAACATTACATCTAGTAGGAAGGAGTCCATGCTGTTTACAACATTTGTTTTTTCAAGGTAAAATATTATGGCAGAATTTATCCAATACATGATGCTGAAGCGATTATCAGCAGAAAATTCTCTGTATTTCTAAAAAGTTCAGCCTAAATGTCAACTTAAACTCAATTTTTTTGAACAAATCAACATTTGCTGAAAGTTAAACAAATCTGAAGCCTTTCAGAAAAAGTTTTGGTGTGCCACTTTTTCGTTTTTTATAACAGTGAGCATTAAAGTTTTTCTACTAAACGGTTATAATTAATTAAGAAAATTGCCGAAAAAAGTTTTAATCCTGTGTCATCAACATTGATGCCCAGTGGTTTAGTTGCCATATGTGCACTATTTACCTTCTGTGCCCGATACTGATTCGACATGGTTAAGAAAAGTCATGCAAGTATTCAGCCATAACAACATCAGAAATCGTGAAGAACAGACAATTTAACAAAAACTAGAAACTGGAAACTGATTAATTTATACTAAACCAATGTAATCCTTTTTTTAATTCAATAATCAAATAAATCTCACAAAGTTCCTAAGGCGGCCAATGTAACATCCTGGACCCAATTTCACACCAAGCCAAGTAATTGGTGTGCCACTTTTTCGTTTTTTATAACAGTGAGCATTAAAGTTTTTCTACTAAACAGTTATAATTAATTAAGAAAATTGCCGAAAAAAGTTTTAATCCTGTGTCATCAACATTGATGCCCAGTGGATTATTTGCCATATGTGCACTATTTACCTTCTGTGCCCGATACTGATTCGACATGGTTAAGAAAAGTCATGCAAGTATTCAGCCATAACAACATCAGAAATCGTGAAGAACAGTCAAATTAACAAAAACTAGAAACTGGAAACTGATTAATTTATACTAAACCAATGTCATCCTTTACTAATTCAATAATCAAATAAATCTCACAAAGTTCCTAAGGCGGCCAATGTAATATCCTGGACCCAATTTCACACCAAGCAAAGTATTTAGAGTTAATAAAGTGATAAAACACAAAAAATGGACCAAGTAAGGTTCGGCAAGGGATTGAATTTTATAATTCTGGATAAAAAGCGACGCTAAACCATAAATCAGACCAAAATTTTGATCCAGACTAGTTTGAAAAGAATTACAACGGAAAAAGACTAACAATCAGAGGGATAATATAAACTTTGAAATAATTTCAAAATAATTTTTTAAATCTCTGCTAGCCCAATCTGTGACATAGTACCAAAACACAACATTTGTGAAAACGAAAATGGAGGCATTTGTTCACTCACCACAGGAAAACTCGATTGTCTCCCGTTTTATGCAAATTTTTAGCACATCAAAACTAAAGTTATCTACTTCTTTTACAAACTTCCCGATTTAACTGCAGTTGAGCTTTGTTCGGAAACCTTTCTGACCACAGTGCTGGCGCCCATTGCAACAGTTTTAGACATTAGTCGCTTAGTCAATTGTTATTGTCCAGACACTAAACACTAGAGATTGCGTCAGAATAAATCATGAATCCCTGTGATTTAGAAAGTTCTTTTGTTTTGATATGTTGCACTGCAAGTTCCCAAAACTGTTTGATGCAAAACTGTTATTAATTTCCTCGAGCAGTTTTTTTTCAAAAAAATATCTCGTTCAATAGAAACAACGAGCTAGTGGGTAGCTAATTAGTTTTCAGAAGAGTTGCGTTGCAATGCAGATACTTAAAATGGCTTGAGTATATGGAAAGCGATTTCGCAGCTGAAGTCCAATTTAACAATAGCAAATTTTTGATAAGGAATCTGATATTTACGACATATGATTAACCTCAATTTATTATTCCGGACCCAGCTTATTCGCCGGGGGACAATATGCTCAACAGATAACAAACGCTTCTCAAGTATAAAATATAGAAACAGAAAGTTTTTATTTTTTGAGTAGTTATCGAGATTTAAAGTTTTTCTGGACATTTGACATAATTTCGTTACATTTAGCGTCATTTTAGTGCAATTTGGTTGAGATCTGTTTTGAGAATATTTTTTATTAAGCTAAAATTTAGAACAACTACGTCTTCTCAATAGACGCGCAGAAGCAGCAAGTTCTGATCTTGGATTTTTGGAATTGAAAGGATTCGGATTGTTTTGTGATCTTTTCTGCCTACATTTTTTACCCTTCAATTTTTATCACATTTAAAGACAGCTCAGTTTTCATATGAACACTCCATGATTGACAAAATTTTTTTACGCTCAAAAAAGACCATTGCACATATAATATTTTCTGTTATATGTGTTAATTATTTGTTATTATGTGTTGTTATGTCTTCAACTCATCTAATTTTTTCAGTTGTTACATAATGGCTCTTAAGACTTTGAATATAGCAAATTGAAAAATACCAGTGAAGTTTTGAAATTTTTCTAATCGCTTTGAAAGTTTTCTAATCTTACTTCTGCAAGCCTGTAAATTGGTGTCATTAGGGACAGTCATTTATTTCTTTTTCGTGAAAGAAAAATTTATATATTTATTGCTATTATGCTTTATCTAATGGTTTTGTAGAAATGATTTATGAAATTTTCAAATATCAGCATCAATTTTGGGTTTCAAGTCACATTATCACTTTAATGACATGTTCTATTGGTTGACAAAAGAAGCCAAATTGACGCTCGATAATGTTTTTGACGAAAATTTTAAAGTTTCAACGGCTTTGATCGACATCTTTTTCTTGCAATTTTTTTAATGAATCTTTACTTGTTCCTGTTGTCATTGTTATCAAGTATTTTGACTTATTTCCAAGAATAAGAGGGTTCAGCGGATTTCTTTTGAGCTGTAATTGGACTTATTCAATAGCTTCAGTTGACAGCTTATGGTTTTAATGGCACTAATATATCTGTTTGCCCAAAATTTGACCTTTAATCTAATTTCCGCCAGTTTGCAACGTAGTGTCACTAATATTAGTTACCGACCTTTTTTCCTTTTTATTGAAAGAAAAATAGAATTAAGTCAATTTAGCGGTTTCTAATGGATTGTGAGTTTGATGGCAGCAATTTTCAAAAAATTGGGTATTTGTCAATATTTGCAGCTTTTCTTGGTATATTACAACAATATCACCAAATGACAGGCGGCTGAACAAAGCCCAATTCTAGAACAACAATTTTTTCCTGCGAATAGTTTATTGCTTTAAAACTTTTAATTTTTTGTTGAATAACTTTGAATTTCTCTAGTCTCAGTATTTTTTCTTTCATATTTTTTCGGAATTCTGAAGCTATATTTGCCCTGCAACTCAGGCTTTTTATTTTCTTGTCGGACTATGCAATAAACGTTTTTGAGATCTTTTTACACTGAAGTAAGATTAAAATATCATACTTTTGTAGATCAGAAATTGTATTCAAGAAAAATAGTTTCAAAATTTTTCAACACGGGCGATACATTGCTTAAGCTGAAAATCAGAGAAAATAAAGATTGTCAAAGAAGGTATGTTTTATCTATGCTTTTGTTGATACTTTCTTCAAAATTATTTCTGGTGACGTACACTTTGAAAAAAAAATTCAGACGTCATTTTTCCATGCTTTCAATTGTTTTGCAAACAGTTAGAAAGAAACTACCAAAAAATGTTTGATATTTGTTTTGAGAACAAAAATACATTTTATTCATTAATTGTTGAATTTTTCAGTAAGAAAACACGGAAAAATTACATATTATCGTTTGTTATTTGTTTCAAAACTACCTTTAAGAATTCAATAGATTTGAATGATTAGCTTATTTTGAGGAATAGGGGTTATCTCAGATGATTAAATTATCGACTGCAAGAAACGTGGTTTCTTGAAAGACCATTTAGACTTTCAGTGGCGTCTTCAAAGATAATTCTTAAAGCCGACTGAAGATAATTTCTAGAAGCCAAAGGCTCCAACTTTGTAGTAGTTTTGATTTTGTTAGTCCGATTTCAAATCAACAAATAATACTCTCAAAAAGAGGTTTTTTTTAATGGAGACAAGAGTTTAATTATTGTGAAAGGTGCGCGCCAAAAATACTTTTATTTTGGGTAAATTATAAGCTGCAACAAAGAGCAGATTCTTGAACCGAAAAAGTTTGCAATTTCAAATGCGCAAAAATTTAATTCTACAAGCGAATAATTTAATTCTTGTCAGCTGTAGGCTTGACTGAAAACATTTATTGTTTTTTTTTTCAAATCAAATTAAACTTATGGGAAACAAGGTCGTTTGTTCCTCAAAATTAAGTTCAGTTGCAAATCAGTTTTTATAATAGTTTACAAAATAACTTTGTTTACGTTATAACTCTGTAATCAAGTTAAACACGTTAATAAAGAAATACAATCATACCCGTAGCTAATTCTTGCGTTATTTTGTTTTGATATAATCACCGAGCTATTAATCAAATAAACTAATTGAAATTTAATCGACAAAAAATGATAAATTATGACTTTGTTAAGGTATCAAACAAGAGTTAGGGACAATATTTATAATCTGACATGTAATCCGCAGGATAAGACGGGGCTGATTGTCTGAAAGTCATAAAATACAAAAAGAGCAACAGACAAAAATGTTTTCAATTCTGAGGAAGGATTATATCTACTCACTTTAAAGGGATCACATTTCCTTCAAATTACTCAAAACAAATTTGATGCCTGCCTCTTAGTATTATTGCATGCTAGTTATAACAACGCGTGGTATCGGTTATAATAAATCAAAAAGTTGTGCTCGTTTTTGTTTACACTTCTTAGTTATGACTTGTTCAAACATGTGGAGTTAATCAATCAGAATAAACAACTATAAGGAAAAACAACTAAAACAAGCCTTCCTGTAGTTTTGGCTAAGGTGCACATTTTTATAAATAATAAATTTTAGTTTAGGATTATTACAATTCCAAGTTATAAACGGTTTGTTATAACCTCGCTAAGTGTAATATGTAATAACTATTGCAGTTTGGTTAAGTATAGGTAAAATGGGCGAGTGTCTGAATTCGGTTCTGAAATTGTTTTTAGGCAGTTTATCCTTCAATGAAGACTGGTTGTATACAAGAAATAAACAATGCGACTCAAAAACAAAACAATTTTTATTTATCCGCCAGTTAGATTAGGCCTTGGCCTCATTATAATACCCAATATCGACAACAAGGAGTTTGGGCTAAATTTTGGAGGTCTAATTTCGGAGGCTACATTTTTGGGCAGAATTGTGCGAACTAATTTAGTATAAATTGGTTGTTTTGGGTAAAATTCGGGGCGGAACGAAGAAGGGGGAAAATAGCAAATCCCAAAAGGGTAAAAATTTGAAGGGGTTTTATCCTGAATTTAATCGAATATGATATTACTCAGTAACTTGTTTTCTATCGCCTGTTTTTCATTTTAGTCAACATACACATAACCAACTTATTATAATTTATATTATAACCCGCAAGTTAAAACCCAGGCCTTTCTGTCTTATTATAACCAGCTTCTCTGGTGTTTTTAGGCAGGGGCGGAAAAGACTTCAAATAACACAAGAGCTGATTGAAATAAAATGTTCACATGGTATTTTTACCCAAAATTTACCCCAAAATGCCGCCAAATTGAATTATAAAAAGAGAAAGTTAAGGAAGAAAAAGATACACATTTTAAATCGGGTAAAAAATTTGCGCCAATAATAATTTGTCCAACAAAATTCCGCAACATATTTCACAATTTGTTGACCAACCTCGATATAATTTCAGGTAAGGTAGCATTGATTCAACCCACAATGATTGACACGAAGTTTATGAGGGGTTTAATTTTTCTCCTGGGCTTTTTGCTTTATAGTCTAAAGGGTAATTTCCAGTAAGAGTGGAATTTAGAATAATATCTTTCCAATATAACAGCTAAGACGTCTGTTTTACCCTCAAAAGAGGTTAAAAAGAAATGATCAGAAAATTGAATTTTGTTCCTTTAATTGTAAATTTAAGTGCCAATAAGTCAAATAAAACTGGCATTTTGAATGAACTATTATCTCGTTAACATAAAGGCTTAAAAAGATTGAAGAATCGATAAGAATATGAACACATTTCCCACTTTTTTGTTGAAGTTCTCATTAACTTTTCAGCCGTGTGTTATCTATTCTGACACTTAGTTCTATTCTTTTCAAATAAAAGATGCTGAAATCTTTTCAACCAATAGAATTGCACGCTTTTCAATTTTGGAACAATCCGGTAATGGTGTTTTAGAATGCTTATTAATTCATGGCAAAATTGGAATATCGAAAAATGTGTCCAATGACCGAATAGAAAGCATCAATTGCTGTTTTTATGAGGCAATATTTCTGTTAGGCTATTATGTTTTCAATTTCTAAGCCAAGTCCTGGAAAGTTATGACAACTTAAATCAAATTTATGACACATTGGAACAAAAATGGGAATCAAAAGACGGCATTCAAATTGGTAAACAAAAGAAAAGCGTCATCATTCTATGTTTTACAGAGAGCAAAAAATTTTCCGGGAATATAACAAAACATATTTTTCAATTCTGTGAAAATAAAAATTCCAAATGAACTTGATAATTCAGGCTGCAAAACAAAAATATTGAGCCAATACAACAAACTGAAAAAGTCATTATTTCGTGAAAAAAATATTTGTGTAAAATTTGTTGACAGGTCAATTTATTTATCAGCAGCAATTCTAGTCACCGACATTAAAAGTCAGTCTTGATCATTTTTCACAACAGTTTTTAGTCTAGACTTGAACGCTCAATTTTTCAAATTTGAAGCGCACGAATTTTGGTTTGGAAAGTCTGATCTTAGGCAACTTTGAACGCACGAAAGTCTGGACAAAGGGTCTTTTGAACGCAGGAAGAGCGCATAAATATATTTGAACGCACAAAAGTCCGGAAATAGGTACCATCAGTCTATGATGTTCTGGAAGTAGACATGTTTTGTCTGGGATGGCCTGGACTTATGGGTTTTCGGTCAGGGACCTCAATATGGGTTAATTAATCATTCATAAACAAGAAAGATTCTAATAACATTCTGTCAGAACAACACGTACAAACAAAACTTTCAACAATACGGTCCATGAGCCTGTGTGCTCCATAGAATATTCTGACATAGTCTAGCACTTTAAAATAAGTAGTTCGAATGTGGATAATGCTGACAAACTGCTGAATTTAAAAAAAATTTTATTACCGTAAAAAAATCTTTACATTTTTCGTTCCGCTGTTAGAAATGTCGGAAAACCCGCAAATCACTGACATTCAGCGCACCGATGTAAATGGGTCAAATGTTAGGTTGTGATAAGCAGAACGATCAAAGATGTTCTTCAATTACTTGAAGACTTTCCTCATGTTCCTTGAAGTAGAAAAGAAAATAAACTATGGATTTCGAGCACAATGTTCAAGTTCTTGTTTTCAGAGAACAAACTTTCCGAAACTGAATGATATTGCAAAACTGTTTAAATTTCATCAAAGCAAGTGCAGTGTTTAGTATTTATAGTGATATAATTAGGGATCATTTTCAACTTAGAGTTCCGATCCTATTTATTTTTAGTTGGTTGTAGCATTCACCGGTAAACAATAAAGTGAAAAAACAAATGAACTTGAACCATCATAGTTACAACCAACTTGGTAGCCTCTGCTATGGAAATAAATTGTTCAACTGCATAATTCGCTTTCGAATACGTTCCATTCTGAGGCGGAGCATCGGTACTATATCTCTTTCAGGCTTCGATTCTAAGTAACCCCAATTTATCTTTTGAATAATGAGGGGGTCTTCATACAACGAGTAGCTGAGCGGACGGTTTGATTGCGACTAAGAAGTTTTGTATTTTGCCACACAATGAAATTTGCTCAACGTGTTCATTCGCAAAAAAGAAGACTTTACCATAAAATCTAGTTTCAGATTGTATCGATGATATTTTCCAGTTATCTTTGCAGTTTATGATTGCTGAATCTATCAAAATGTTGTTGAAAAAAATCATCACTCAGTCGAATAAATAATAGATAGTTAGGAAGAAACGGTAAGTAGAGGACTAGCTAGGTATTCATTACCTTTCGGACCTAAATGCCAACAATCCACTTTATGATTAACTTTTGAAGAAGATTCTCTTGACGTTTCAAACATATTACCCTTGGCTGCAAAACATTTGACGCAAAAAAACCGTAGAGTGGATGTAAAATTTCAATGAACTACACTTCAAAGACTTCCTTGCAGACGAGGGGATAACTCTTCTCAGTTGGTTCAACTCTGGAAGTCCTCTATTCGAAATGTAATCGTGTAGATGGACGGCACTTAAGATATGATGATAGAGAAAAACTAAAACATAGCCCCTCATTTTCAAAGAATAATAAAAGTACTATGTCCGTATAAATAAGACACTAAAACTTCTCTCTATTGATAGAAACTTTTTAGCAGGCGGCTTTTCTCAACATTGAAATTGAGCAAATTGTTTTTGCTACAATCAATTGTTTTGTCTATGTCCAGTTGGAGCTAAGAAGATTTACTGATTTTTTCTTAAAACTTTTGTATCAACTGAAATAAGTTTAAATATCAGACCTTTAGGTATATCTTTTGTCTATGATGCAAAATATGCTGCACATTTGGACCCTTGTTGGCCAACAGCTGCCGTAGGTGCGAATTTTGGGTATTAGTTGAGGATTTTTTAACTCTCTGTTGAAACTTTTGTTGGATACGAGGGTAAACAAAATTAAAACTGTTTGTCAAAAAAGCGGGCAACTGCATCTAGCTTAAAATTCATGTTGATTGTATCACAGGCATTTTTAATATCTTCGAAAAACTATAATGGTTAGTGAGGTTGACTCCAGAGCATAATAAATACAATTACTCTACAGTAAATGTTGAGTAACAACTGAGTGCCTGAGCTGAAACGTTTGTACTCCTTGTAAAGTTTTTGCTAAAATATTTGCTTAAATAGCGTATAATTTACTCTATCGAATAGAATTTTGGTTGTCGTTAACAGCAAATAGTGTGTAGTTTGTAATGTCACCTTTGCTGAGTTTTTTGTAAATGATGTTTCCAATCAATGGAAAAGCAACGAAAACATCAAAGCAGCTGAATAAGGATAGAGTATTGATAAAATTAGCAATATTTAAGCTTTCAGCATCGTCGATGTTATCTGATTCAATGAGTTGGAGCCAGATTTTAGTTGCATCACTTCACTAATTAAATAATTTCTGTTAAAAGTAAAAAAAATCCAGACTAATTTCTAAGTGCATTAACTTAGGGATGACAACGGGGACGTTATCGTCAAGAAAATTGTTTGAGAAGTGGTCATTAATTTTCGTAGGCGTTCGAGTTTTTCTTGCCGAATTTTTGTCCTTCAGGAAGTTTTGGCTCCTTTAAAACCAAATAACGTTTCACATCAAAATCTTTTGATTGATCCTTTATGGTCAATCAGAAACAAAGCAGAAAAGCATTTTTGAAAATACCGAGCCAAAAAATTAGTTCAAATTGTAAATTTTTGGATGTTAACATCTTCTGATTCTGAGCTACTTTATCAAAAACTAAAACAAATGATGGACAAAGCAAGAAAATTTTTTTTAAGAAATGGAAATTTGTAAAATTTTCCTAATTGCTTTAAAATACTTTCTGATGCCTACCAAGTAAACTTGTTTTTCTGACTTTGCGTTTTTGGAGTAAGATTTTAAACTTATTTAATCAATACAAAGCCCAAAATAGTGCCAATGTTTTTTTTTGAAAAATACAAAAAATTCGGAAATTATTGGCATTATTTCGGCCTGAAAATCTATGAACTTCATAGAAACTTTGATACTCCTAGCAATTAATAAATAGATTTTCTATCGCAGTAATTTTAATGTTTTATTTTACTTCAAAATCTCAGACTTCACGATATATGAGCACATTTTTAAAAAAACTTAGATAATTCGAATTGTAGAGGAACAAAGATGAGACCAGAGACTTCACTCAGTAAACACTAATTCATAAGTATTCAAAACTCAAATTATAAATATGCCAATCAGCATTCGTATTTCTAAATAAATTAATATCTCATTATCAAAATATCTTGTACCTTTTCATTGTTCCGACCAACTTAATTGAGGGAGGAACTATATACCCAAACGTGTTTTTTTGCTCAGTCAATTTTGGCCGATCAATATAATCATTGTAGAGAATTGTTAGTTATACCATTCTACAGCCCGTCCAGCGTAGCATATGGAGTTAAAAAGATTAATTGAATTACGCTTTTTACAGGGAATTGTCAAGATTGTAATTAAATTTTCGGTCGAATAACGTTTTCTCTCATCGAAATGTTCCCTAATTTTTGACCTAATTTTTGTCAATTTTAATGCAATATGTTACCATTGTAGTATTTTTGCTTTATCTGTAAAGATAGAAGAGGTTATTGAAGTTTTAGATCGGAGTTTTTTGTCTAGAAATTAGGTTGAATTTTTCAACAGTCAATTTTTTTCTCTCAGAAATGGGATCAAATAAGCTTTTAGCCCAATTTTTTTTGACAATTTTCTGGAAATCGAGATCTAAAAACTGCGGTTATGTTCATTGTAAGCCCAGTAAGAGAGCTAGTGGTATTCACGCTGGCTTTAAAAGTCTTCTAGAATTATAAATTTGCCAGTTTTTCGCAAAATTAAACTGGATCATTAACAAAATGCTTCATTTAATGTTGATTTTATAAAAACTTTTGACTAAAAATTGATTTATTTCTCAACCACTTGATTACTTAAGTATTTTTTTCTAGGGACCTTTACAGTGAAAAAATTTCTAGCTTTTATTTGGTGCGGTAATATAAAAAATTTTTCCGTCTTTAAAGTTCTTTTTGTTAATTACTGACAAGAGTTTCAAATCACGCCTCATTTATTGACAGATACTATTTGCAAAAACAGCGGCCAACGAATATATATATATAAATATATATATATATATATATTATGGTTGTAGAGGTATTTTTATGGTTTCTATAGATTTGGCCAAACTTTTTTATATAATCTTATGGATTTACCATGTTTTGCTTCCACTTGTTATAATTTTGTAGTCCTATGACTCAATCTCCTCAAACAAAAATCCAATTTATCTCTTTAGGAGGTATAAATGAACCTAGACAATGCTTTCACTTGTTATCTAAGGTCTCGTGTGACTTTGAACAAGTTTGTTTAAAGAAAATTTTTTTGAATTTCTGAAAATTGCCACTGTTCTATCTTATTTCTCTCAACTTCTTGCGTAATTTGAGAAAACCTTTTTTGTGAGTAATCAATTATTGTCTATGCCGGCTTAATGCTCAACTAAAAGTTTCATGTTTTTGATTCTGCGATTTTTCATTTTTTTTAGAACAATTGTATAGGTTACAGAATAATTTAAAGGTTAATTTTGTTTCCTTGGCAAATTATCACATTATTGGCAGGTTCAATTGAAATAATGAATAGTTTTAAAAATTGCCGTTCAAAAGGTAACTGAAAGTGTAAAATGTTGTAGAATTAATGCATTTATGTTTTGAGACACAAATCTCTCGCAAAAATTAGAGGTCTTTTAAATTTTTTGCTTGTGTCTTTTTTTGTTGGTACACAACATTTTTCTGATAATTATATGTCTCAATTGCTTTCTCGGGACGTATATGTAATTTTTCTTATAAAATTTTAGTTCACAGTGGATGGTTTTAATGAATATCAGATGAATTTAGAACGAAAAAAAAACATTTGACCTCTTTTTCGTCATAGTTTGCTCCCTTTTTCGGCACCATGGAGCACAGCTTCATTAGCTCACTAGGAAGTTGTGTCAACCATTTTTTCATAAACTCTAATATCATCTTATCTGTTGGTTATATGAATTGACTGATGGCGACGACGGTTTAGTTTATGAAAAATTCGAGTTTTCGTAAATGTTCAATTTTTGGGGTTTTTCGTTGTCATCTCTATAATTTCCTTGCATGAGGAAGAGTCCTTAATGTTCAGAAGGAAAACAAATGATAGTTTAAAGACCTTGGAGATAACATTTTAAAGTTATAGTGTCTTCAACACAATGGTGTCGTTATACTGCATATGATATTCATTTGTAGTCTTGTAATTTATTCGAAATAATGCCGGGCGCAATCGGCCTCATGAGGTGCGTAGAGATATTGCATCTCTTTTAGTTGAAATATTATGTCTGCTCGATGTATTTTAATTGATTTTTGATTGATTTGTAGCATAGTTTCCGTAATAACAGGTCAAGGCCCGTTTCCAGTGAGCTGTAACATAATCTTATTAATGGTTTTAATTTCAACCATTCGTTTCCCGGCATTGACACCACGATATGTCATAAATTGACTGCAATAATTACAGATGTGTGAGTTCTACAGGACTTTCGTTTTCTTTTCAACTTATAACATTAATGGCAGGCCGCCTTGACGTTGTTAAAGTTGCGCAATTTAAAATTTTCAAAGTTTTCAGTGACTAACTTGATTTCAACGGCTTCATGCAATTGTTGCTCAAGTTTAATTATATTTTTTTTATTTGCCAATATTATCCTAATTTTCACAGTCGTATCACGTACACTGAATAATTACGGGTCCCAGTTGCTGCCTAAGGAGATATATATCGACATTTAAACAAATTCAGTTGATATTTAACAATTTTAATCACTTTGAAAACAGTTGTTTTCAAAAAATGAACAATATTTTTGAACTTTGCTCCTTTTTGCGCTTCTTTGTCGACTTGTTACCAGTCGCATCGACCACAGCTCTAACTTTTTTTCTAATTAAAAATAAATTAACTTCTTTTGTTCAAGTATTATCTGATGCGGTTTTGGTTTTATTATTATTATTTTTGAAAAATAGACATGATGTCTTGGTCGTAACAACCGTTTTTTGATTTTTATGATATTTGTTCCTAGCATTCTTTTTAGCAACAATTTTCATTTTAACTTTGAATTAACTATTCTATTAGTGTTTTGTTGAATATTATGTTTTTTGAACGTTTCTGTTTTCTCCCTCATTTGGCAATCAATCAGGTCAAGAATGTGCAATGGCGAACATTACCGAGCATTATTAGTGCGCCAATGTCTGCTGACTGATGTCTTCCCACTTTAATAAGTAAAAATGATACCATTGAATAATGACCGTACTTCGCAACCACCGTTTATTCCAGTTTCAGTTACTAATTGTTGTTGCGATCAGAAACTTAACATGTGGAACCTAAATTCTAATTCTGACCAATAGAAAAAACCTTTCAACTTTGTTAAATGTACTGCCTAATTTTACCCTTATTCCTGAAACTAAAATGCATTTTTTTCATGAAATGTCGAAAATTAGTTCAGGAAACCGGCAATTTTGTTGATTTAAAAATGATTTTAAGGCCTCTCAATATAAATTATGTGCTTAGAAGTGTCTAGTCTATCGTGCTAACGATTCTATATTGACCTATGCCGTAATGTGTTGTATAAATCCCTTATAAAGTTCAGAGTTGCCCAAAAAACCCGTCAAAACGCAAACTTTGTCCCCAAATTTCTCTCAAGGTCACAGAGTTAGGTCCCTAAAAGGGTAGGTTGAAAGTTTTGGAAGCACTGCCGGACGGCGGAAACCTGATTTTTAGCTGTTATCGCCAAAATATCTAATATTTTTTTCTGCTACGTTTCATACCGCAACCATTGTGAGCATTGCAGCTAACAATGATGCCCGCTAGTGTAATTAACCCCAATAGCTATCTTTTAGGTGCGATGTAGTATTATGGAGCGATAAGTTTCATGTTGTATTCTTGTGTGATAAAACCAATTTATACTGCAATTTCACTCAAATAGTTCTAAACTTGATGAGTTATATCACATGTACATGCTTTGTGTTGAATGTTTCCACTTTGTTAAAGCAGGCAAAAGTCCGTCAATTTACTCCAGAGCTCCACTTTCATACCCATAACTGAATATGTTATTTTAACGCGGAATCATTACGGTTTAATATAGATAAAAATCTCGTTGTGCTTTCATAATGTTTGTTTTCAAGAACAAAGTCTCTTTTAGCCTATAATTTTTAGAGTATTAGAATTTATTGTTCTTCATTTGGTTGAACAGTACAATATCGTTTTCTTGATAAATATCACTATGAACATCAGAGCATAAAACAATGGTCAAAGTCATTTGTTTACTCAATGTTTATTTCGTAACTGGAGTAGATTTCCATTTTTTCGTATCAATAATGTTCACATTTAGTTACCTATCGCTAATGATGCCATTCTCTGTTTTTTTGTGGTATAGTTCATGCCAATTTGGAATTTTCATAGACTTTATATATCACATGGGACGTTGCGAACTACATTTGTTGCGTAATTTTTACATTTGGCTTGCGTGAAGAAATTTTTCCATATTGCATCCTGTTTAATGTAAATATCATGTGTATACAATTACTTGGAACAACATTGCTCTCAAAAAGAACAGTACGCACTAAGAAGTGTTGAGATTAAATCTATAGAAGATATTTATTTAAGACATAGTCCTTTTAAAATGTTTGTTTTAAAGAACCAGGCTGCGTAACGGTTTTTCCACTTTAGTAGTTTTTTACATCAGCAGTAACATTTTGGACCACCAACCCGGACACTGAAATTGAATAATTTTAAAAATTAATTTTGAGAAACTTTGCATTAACTGATTTTTTTTTCTGAGAAGACTAATTCGTTGGCAGAAATCAGAAGTTTATCATTTAAAACCGTCGTTCTTCTTTCGTTATCTTCAAAAAAATTATCAATATGAAGCCGAGAGTGACTGCTATGTCAACTCAATCCACTTCTCCAGCTTCATCAACTTCACTGACGACAGGACCGCGCAGCGAGGTGACTGCTGCATCTTATCAATACCAGTTCAAGAGAAACAGGTCAAGATCTGGAATAATTGCAATTCATATCCCCGGAAAAGTGACTGCAACTTCCCTTGGGATCTTCGAGAAACTCATGAGTTGAGAAAATAACATTATGAGAAAATGAGGAAAGATGATGAAGCAGCGGTAAAAATTTTGGGAAAGTCAACCAGGAGTACTCAAATTGAGAAATAGACGATAGAAGATTTCCGCCTACTTGAGATAAACTACCGTCTCACAAGCATTCGTAGAGAATTGAAACACTACCTCACTGAGGAAGATATACAGAAGTTCCTGGGCAAAGTGAAGACAAAATTCGAGAAAACGGAGTTCTCGAAAGACGTAGAAAGACAAACGGATAAAAATCGTTACGAGTTAGAGCAGCATATAGTCATAATATTGAAGTTTATGCGTAATTGAACGGCTACAGACACAGAGTCGGGCAAAACTGTTCGATTTGAAAAAGAGTCTGTCGTGTCTTTCACCTCTGTTCATGGCGGTGAAGGTTTTGGAGGCTTAAAGACAGCACCAACGTACAGTCGTCTGGTGACACTGATGTAAACCAGCATGAATCACCCAAAAAGGATAAGCCAAGAGACAACTCTCTTTCTTCCACTAAAGGACCTTTCAGCAACTTCAGCTTCAGTTTGAGCAACCGCAAAGAAGACTCGGAGAAGAAGAGGAGCTTTGCCTTCTTGAAGTAGAATTAGCTGATGTTGGATTGATTTCAACAGGCCAGAAGGCAGGAAGGCATCAGCGACTCAAACGTCGAGGACAACGAAGGTAACAATGTTTAAACAGAGAATGTCGAGCTAAAAGAACCAATTACGCAAATTGAGGCTTAAATCTAGAGAACACCATTGTTTTCATGAATCAGCAGAAGAGTTTTTTTAATGGGAAACAGATGTTTCCGTTGGCAACTTCAACAAACCCACAGAAGCGATTAGTCCATTTGCAACGCAGACAAGAACTTCCAGCCAACTCTTCACAGGTCCTGAATGACCGGTCAGAATATCAACTCAATTCACCCGTACATCATCAGTTATTGTTTCTCTCAATTATTGATAGCAGTCACTTCACGAACGAAAAGAAGATGGGTCATCTCAAAAGCTTGGTCAAGGCAAAGCAAATATATTCATTGCAAGATTCGGGTACTCAGGAACCATGTACCAGCAAGCTTGGAAAATTCATGTATCAGCAAGCTCGGAGGAATTTCGGACAAACAAGTAGCGAAACCTCAAAACTTCCCCGCTTTCGATTATCGCGATTCACTAGCGTTCATTGAGTTCGTAGACTCAATAGCAGCTCTCGTTTGAATTTTGCATTAATTCTGTTATTCGAATGACCTTTTCTCAAGCAGCAATTTGGATATTGCAATTAGCAAATTGCCAACTGAAATCAAAAGAAGATGGTTTGCATTTGTGGAAAGCCCTATCAGAAGACACAAGCTTACCCAATCTTATGAAACTCAACGATTGATTGCAAGAGGAGGCTCAAATGCACCAGCGCCTAATCAATAGCTCCTCACTCAGCGGTAACATTGGTTTCAGCAATAGTATTTCTACTAATTGAAGTTCAGCAAACATAACTCTTCTAATCGCTCAAGGTTCTTCGTTCAATGAATCAGACGATTCCGCTAAATTGAATTCAAAAAGTCCAGTCGACAACGACAGCTATCGGAGTTGGAACTATGAAAAATTAAGACAATGTCGGTAGATGAACGCAATGCAACATTTAAACGATAAAATTTCCGTTTTTCTTGCTTCGGAGAAAAACACTCACAGAAAAAGAAAAAGAAGCAACAAATTAATCAAGAGAAACATAAAGTACGAATTTGATCAGCAACGTTGAATCTGTTTTAGGTCACCTGCAAACTGCAAGATTACGAGTTTTCTCTGTAAATGGAATATTTACACTTGCAGCATGTGACACCGGTTCAACACAGTCGTCGGTTGACGACAAAATTCTTGACAAGTTGAATATAATTGGCGAACTGATCTCATTCATGGTGACTGGATTCCTTGGAAATCATTTGAAGACGTGCAAATTAGCTCAAGTAAAAATTGGGACAGCTAATACAGCAGAACAGAGCTGTCTCCAATTAACGGTTAACAGTCAAGAATCAAGGCATTTTGGCAAAAGTGTGTATGATCTTCGCGAATGAAGATAAGCTATCCACATTTAAGTTGTGGCTTTCAGAGAGATTGACTGAAAGAAAGTCAAACTTATTATAGATCAGAACACTTACGTGGTAATTAGACCACTAGAATACAAAAATAGTGGATTTAACACACCCTGGGGAGTCAAACATCCACTTGGTTTGACAGTTAGCAGACCTTTGCCAAAGAGAGATCTGAAATTGTTTGATGCTTCTTGTCAAATAGAGAATACGGAAGATTTGGAATTGGCTGAAGTTGTCAAAAAGTTGTAGGATATGGAATCCTACGGATTATTTATAGTTGCTGATCAACTAAGCAAAGATGTCAAAAAAGCGGATGAGATTTTGAGTTCACCTGTGAAGTTTAATGGAAGGTCACGAAGTAGGATTAATTTTGAACGGAAAACAAGAGGACTTGAGCAACAACTATTTGTCAGCTCTCGGACAACTTAAATCGATAGAGAGACGACTCATTTCGGACGAGCAATTACTCGACAAGTACAATGCGTTAGTTCAGTCTTACTTGAAAAAAAGGTATGTTTCTATCCTACTGAGTGCGGAGCTGAAATGAAGTTTTCAAGTCGTCTGGAATGTGCCTCATCAAACTGTGCTTATCCCTATTAAGCCGCATAAAGGTTTGCAACGCTGCTAACAAGTTTGCAACGCTGCTAACAGTTTCGCGGTCTTTCGTTGAATGACATATTGCTAGCAGGATTCCGACAGATGCCTTTTGCTTTAAGTGTAGTTAATGAGGAGATCTTCTTACAAAAAGAAGTAAGAGATGAAGACCGTGACTATTTTCGTTTCTTGTGAAAAAATGCAGGCGGTAATCTTCAGAATTACCGTTACAATCGTCGAATTTTCGGAGCCAAATCTTCTCCAACCTGTGCAAACTTTGCGTTGCAAACATGCGCTTGGGATAATGCAGATGATTTTGTTTTGGCGATTCAGGTTGCTCAAAACAATGAAACCAACTTTTACATGTTTGCATGGTCGACCTTCTTGTTTCTGTTGACACAAAGGAAGAAGCAATTATCCTCAAGAGGGTTTGTGATACTGAAATGCTAACGAATACTGGTATGCTTGATAGAGTTGGATTCAAGCTAACAAAGTGTTCCACGAATTGCGACAAACGTACTGAACACGAAAAGGCAGTAACGATACTTGGGATGGAGTGAAACAACGTTACTGACACGTTGAAAAACTGCCGAGGACTCAATTTTGAGCCAATACCGAATTGAACGCAACGAAAATCTTAGCAGTATTGTTCAGTCTATTTGATCCTTTGGAGTTTTTAGACCCTTTCGTTATTCGGGGCAGGAAAATCCAGAAACTTATATGGCAAACACGCGGCCAACACTTGGACTCAAACATCAGCAACGATCTAAATGACGATTTCCACAACTGGGTTTCTGAGCTCAACGCGGGAGAGCCATTTAACGAGCCACGATTGTATCGAACATCTGATGGAGCAATGAGAAATGAGCTTCACGTTTTCGGTGATGCTTCAAAAGATGCATTTTACGCATTGGCGTATATTGTGCGTAAAAACTCATTATTTGTGTATCATTTGTTATTGGTGAAGCTAGAGATGGAGCTGTAAAACACCACACGATACCAAAGTTAGAACTCATGGATGCGCTGACAGGAAATTGTTTAAGGAGCGCTATTCTCGAAGAACATAAAATGCATTTCAACAAAGTGTTCAAATGGTCGAACTCAACTACTGCGATCCAGTGGATACGATCCAGCAACGAGAAGCAGCCAACATTTGTTGCCAACAGAGTTACTGAGATTTTGTATACTTCTAGTGTAGATAATTGTCATCACATTCAAGGACGAAGAATCCAAGCAACCTCGGCACTCGTGGAATAAGTTTTGAAGAGCTAATTAACAGTGACTGGATTGGAGGATCAGACTGGCTAAAGAAACTGGTTGTTCTGGTTGAAGACAAAATTCATCCGGCGACAAACGAATTTGAAGAAGATTTATGTTTTGTTAACTAGAACGCAAAAGAGACAGTTGTTCAGTGGCAAAGTTAAAGTCAGTTTAGGTGCACAACTTTCAGTGGATAACCAAAAATGATACAAATAACTTTTGTCAAATACCGAATCGACTATTTGGAAATCAGTGCAATCTGATTTATACGCAAAACGAGAAGAAAGCTACGTTATCAGGACAAGAAATTCCTTCCCACAGTAAATTTGATAGTTTGGCTCCATTCAGTGATGAGGAAGGTATACTACAAACCAAAGGACGAGTACGAAGTTCTGAGATGGATTTCAAGTCGAAACATCCTAACGTTTTGATCTGTCATCATCGGATGTTTGAACTTTATTTAAATCATGAACATCACTTTTACCATCATGAAGGCAAAATCTCCGCAGCATGATTCAAAGAATATGGAATATTGGGCTACGAATGCTCTCTTATCAGTGAAACACAATTGTAGACGTGCAGAAGAAATGCCGGAGCAATTTTACCAAAGATGAGTGATATACCTCAAAGCAGAGTTGAGGCTCGAGTGCGAGCCTTCACAAACTGTGGAGTAAATAACTTTGGTCTTCTAGAAGTCACGCTCTTCAGAAGAACCACAAAAAAATGGGTATGCTCATTCACTTGTCATGGTGTACGAGCAGTCGACTTGGAACTTGTTGATAGCTTAAAAACAGCAGCCTCTCTGGACGCTGTGAATAAGTTCATATCTTGAAGAGGGCAGCCTGAAGCATTGCTGTCTGATAACGGTACGAACTTTGTGGCTGCTGCTAACGAACTCAAGGTGACGTTCAGTGGGCTGAAAGAAGAGGCAATCATTAAACAGCTTGCCGAGAAAGGTATCAAATGGTCTTTCAATCTTCCAGCAGCACCCCATTTATGAAACACTTGTCAGATCTTGCAAAAAAGCTATGTATAAAGCCCTCAGAAGACAGCCAATGAAGGAAAATTCACTCCGCACAACACTTTGCAATGTCGAACAAAAGATGAAAAATCATCTGATAACAGCAGTGAGTGGGAAAATCATCTGATAAGAGCAGTTGTCGAAGACATCGAAGCATTAACCCCGCATTAACCACTCGTTGGACACCTGAACGTAAGTTGGCCGAAATTTTTATTCTCTGGTGAGCCAGCCAGCTACAGACAACTTTTGAGAGATCAACAAAAGCTTCGGGCTGATATCTGGAACAAATGGATGTCGGCAAATTTACAATTACTGCTGCAGAGGAACAAATGGTCAAAGAAAAAACTTCAATTTTGGAGATCTGTTCCAATTTTTGAGATCTGGTCGGGCTTATTGAAAAGGACGTACAACCATTCAATTATCCAATCGGCGAAATTGTGGAGTTGTTCAATGGAGAGGACAACACAGCTAGAGGCCAGGACAGCTAACGGAACCTACAATAGGGCAATTACCAAATTGATACTAAGTTAGATACCAAGTTGATAATGATCGCAATTGAATTATTTTTGAGTGTAACCAAAAACTGGGCCGGCTATGTTGCGATCAGAAAATTAAAATGTGAATAGAAACTCTAATTCTGACCAATAGAAAAACCTTTCAACTCCGTTAAATGTACTGCTTAATTTTACCTTTAATCCTGAAACCAAATTGGTTTTTTTGTCCATAAAAAGTCGAAATTTATTTTAAAAAACCGGCAATTTTGTTTGTTTAAAAAGGGTTTCAATGGGTTTAAAACTTTTGTCCAAAAAAATTGTAAAAACACAAAATTTTACCCAAATATTTCTCCAGGTTAAAGAGTTAGGACCCTAAAATGGGGGGTTGGCACACTCCCTGGGGCAAGTCCTAAAACAAAATTTCACTCCCAAGTGCAATTTTTCTTGAAAGTTTTGGAAGCGCAAGCGTACGGTGGAAACCTGATTTTTAGCTGTTATCGCCAATATATCCTATTTTTTTTGTCTGCTAAATTTCTTACCGCTACCATTGTGAGCATTGCAGCTGACAATGATACCCCCTAGTGTTTTTTAACCCCAATAGCTATCTTTCAGGTGCGATGTAGTATTATGGTGCGATAAGTTTAATGTTGTATGTTTTACGATTAAAAACAATTTATATGAGAATTTCACTCAAATAGTGCTAAATTTGATGAGTTATATCACATGTACATCATTTGCGTTGAATGTGTCCTCTCTGTTAAAGCAGGCACGAGTCCATCAAACTACTCCAGTGCTCCACTATCATACCCATAACTGAATATGTTATTTTAACGCGGAATGATTACGATTTAAAATAGATATAAATCTCGTTGTGCTTTCATAATGTTTGTTTACAATAACAAATTCTGTTTTAGCCTATAATTTTCACTAGAGTTTTAGGATTTATAGTTCCTCCTTTTTTCAACAGTAAAATGGCGTTTTGTTGGTAAATGTCACTATGAACCTCAGAGCATATGAAAAATGGTCACAGTCATTTGTTTACTCAATGTTTATTTAGTAACTGGAGTAGATTTCCAATATTTAGTGTTAACAATGTTCGTAATTAGTTACTTAACGCTGATGCTGCTATTTGTTTGTGTTCTACTTCATGTCATTTTGGAACTCTCATAGTCTTTATATATCAAATGGGACGTTGCGAGCTACAATTGTTGCTTAATTATTACCTTTGATTTGCGTGAAGGAATTTTTGTTATATTGCTTCCTGTTTAATGTAAATATCATCTGTATACAATTGCTCGGAAGAATCATTGCTCTCATAAAGAACAGTGGGCACTAAGAAGTGTTGAGATTAAATCTATAAAAGATATTTATTTAAAATACAGTCCTTCTAAAATCTTTGTTTTTACGAACCAGGCTGCAAAACTCTATATTCCAATTTAGTAGTTTTTTACATCAGCAGTAACAACTGCTCATGAAAAAACTCGTGAGAACTAAATTACAACCAACCAATTTTGGAGAAAAAGTGAATCTGGAGACTTTCATGGTAAACCATTTTACAATATTAGTTCAGAAGTTTTATCTTTTGCTTTTTTTATTCTTTATGTTCCAATTATTATTTCTCCAATTAGGAGAAATAGATGTCATTAGCGATATTTGTCAAAAAATCTGCCTTGTTTATTAGTATAAATATATTACATTAAATAGCATATTCTGTTAGATCATTTTGAATTGCTTTTTGACTTTTTTTAATGCGGTTACTTGTTTGAGCACATAAAGATTTTGTGCAATTGACAATTTTTTTTGGCATATTCTGATACAATTTGTAATTATTCAGGACGAATTTTGACATAAATGTGAAAAATGTACCTAAACGCAAATTGTCAATAACGTAAATCGGAAAAGAAAAAATTAAGGCATCTTTGTAGAGCTCAGAGAGTTTTGCGAGTAACTCATTGGGCTAGGTTTTCATCGAGAAAACGACAAACGTCTAGAGATAATGCAATTTCATAAAAATTTTGATGTTAGCTGGTTATATAACACGTCAAGGCTACCGAGAATTACATTGTTTTAGTGTGGTTTGTATCAAAATTGATCAAGTTTTGATTATGTTAGTTTATTTAGATGATGTGTGTCAGTATATTTTTTAACATATATTGATACTCTGAATTAGTTCTTCAAAATACACCCGATATGATAAAGTTGCCAAGTGTCCGTAAGAGTCGTCTTCACATGCGAAATGTATCATTGTTTTCGACGTGTTGCCCATCTTCGACCTTACTAAGCGTCATCAAGGCAAATGATTTTTCTTAAAAGGTAACAGGGAAACAATAAAGTTTTAAGTACTAATCAATAGCTTAAATCTAAATAGTTCAGACCTGCTAGTGCGAAGAACGCAAGAAGAATTCGAGGAGTTGGGCGTAATAAGACATCTTGAAAATGATCAAAACTCAGAATTTAGGCTATTTTTGCTACGGAGTCAATTGTTATATTCACTTACTTATATTGTATTAACCAGTGGATTTTGTTCCTGGATATTGTTACAGTACCTCCTTTAAGTGCTTTAATTGGTATTGGTCCTTATTTCAGAATTTTTAACCTTATTTCAGAATTTTTTCATAATGGCTACAAAAGTTGAAATAATGGCTAAGCGAGTTTTCACCTATTATCTTGAGCACCCCCTCCCCCCCACCCTAGTCGAGAACAAAAGTTAATCTTGCAAGATCTTGCAAGAATCTTGCAAAAAAATTAATCTTGCAAGATCTTGCAAGACGGAGTTAATCTTGCAAGATCTTGCAAGAAAAAGTTAATCTTGCAAGAATCCTGCAAGAATCTTGCAAGATTAATTTTTTTTGCCTCAAAAAAAGTTCCCGGTTTCAAATTCCGAAAAGAAAAAATAAATTCAACTGAAAGAGAACACAGCGGTGGTACGCTTTTGAATCAGAAACCGCGATTATTTTTTTACTTGTGTTTTGATGAATTACGATGAAGTTTTGGCATAAAAAAAGCATTGAAAAGTCAATCCGCAGTTTTGAATTGAAAATGACTTCAAATTGAGCCTAGAAGAAAATTCATCAATCAATTCTTCAACGGGGTTTTCTAGTCCTTGAAAAGTTTTATAGAGTTTTTTTTATTTTAGGAGACTTAGCAAATTTATTTGTTTCCCACATTTTGCTCAAAAAGGCTGCAAAAACGATAAGCACAAGTGTGCGTTGCCATAAAAAGATGAAAAGACAACGGTTTATGTTATAAAAAAATGCAAGGCGAGGAACTTGGCGGTATTATCACAGTTTCAAGATAAAAATAGTGGTCATTGACAAGCAATAAATCAATGTTATTATTATTATTATGACCTAAATGAGCACTACAGTAGTTTTTTATACGAAATCAGAATGTCAGGTAATATTGAAGCTAGACAATTATAATGTAGACGTGCTTGAGATATCTGTGTCTACAAAAAAAAAGAACTGGTCCAAAATTATCAGCAGCGTGTTCTTTAATAGATAAGTACATGACTAATTTAGTAGGTTCAAAGGCACACATCAAAGTAAATGAAGCGTAAGTTACCACTCAAAGTGAGAACAAGACTTCAGGTTTAAATTGACGGTAATCATTTCAGTTGGATAAACAGGGAGCAAATAAATTCAGAATACCTCAGGCTACACAAAAACTCGTGACCATAACTAGCACAGTTAAAAACAGCCCGGAGATTTACAAAAATGGGTTCTATAAAAATAATCACTTGAGATCGAAAGTAGCATTTATGGAAGCCTTATTTAACTTTTGTAAAAGTTACCCTCAATTATTAGCGGACGGCGTTTTTCAAGATTGAGGCGAGATAACAACATTAACTATGACATGGTTCCGAAAGTCAAGGGCTTTAACTGGCTTCGCTAAATTTCAAAATCTGAACTCTGGTGGCTTTAGAAATATGACAACTTCAAGAAGCTGGTTCATTAAATGTATTTGAATAGCTTGGAGTGATAGCGCCGACGAAGCAAATATCGAATACCTAGAAAAACTTTTTTCAAAGTGACCCTAGTAACCAAAGAATTCAAAATCTTCCAAAAAACCCTCAAGAAATCATGCAAGATAATGCATAGTTCTTCATTTATATTGCAAGATTCTTACAAGAATTGAATTCTTCTAGCAAGAATCTTGCAAGCTTTGAATTCACTTTTTAGTTACCTGGCTGGCTGAGGATGGCAGACGATCTAAAAATGTCAATGTTAAGCACAAAATTAGTATTATTGTGTGGGAAAAATCACTCAAGTCATGTTATAAACTGAATTTTTTTTAGCTATTTCCAGAATGATTTGGGTTGTTTTTCGCTCCTCCTTTGAAATTCCGGGCTTCCCGTGTTGAGGACAACGACGAAAAATTGGACCGGAGGTGGTGCAGTTAAAGTGATAGATATACTGGTAGGGTACGGGGAAAACCATTCCCCACAGCTATCCAAAAATACAAATCTAACACAAGGAGGCTCGGTAATGTGCGTTCGCACATAAAGTTCCGACTCCGCTCATCCACATTTTGGCTTAAATGTCTACCAAATGAGAACAGATAGAAAACCCAAAAAGTCAAATAATTTTCAAAAAAAAATGTGTGTGAACAAAGATCGCCTCACATGCAAATAAATCAGTGGAGCAAAATGTCGCAATACATTGATGAGATCAGCCATTATTAAGAAAGCAAGTCAAGGCGAACAACAAAATCAATCAACAAAAACAACAAATATTAATTACATCCAAAATTTATGTCCATTAAAAAAGTTTTAAAGATCTCAAAATAGCGTCAGATAAAACTGAAACTACACAAAATAACTTGTACTTTACTATAAAAGATATGGTACCACTCTATATAAAGGCTCGGTAACCTTTAGACAAAAAGAACAAAAGCAGCAAAGATTAAAAAAAATTGCTTTTTTTCTAAAATCAATTAATTTCAATGTAAGGAAAAACCTTAGATGGCAATTGGAAACATCCAATTTGTTTATGATCACATAAGCTTCTGTAGCAGGGCCTTCAGACCTGAAAAGAACAACAGAAAGAGACCACAAAGAAATTTCAATTGAAACTTGCAAGAAAACGCTGTCGAAGCTTTAAAGCCATCTTTTGCCCCCCACAATATGTTCAATCGAGCCTTTCGCAAACGGCAAAATGTGGCATGGCGGGGTCTCATTAGTGAGAACAGGTAACAAGTAGAACAGAAAAAAGAAAAAGGACAAAATTAATTTACTCTTTTGTTTTTTTTTAGAAAACCATTATTTTCAAAATCATGAAAGCCATTAGCTACAAAATGGAATAATGAAACAAGTTCCTCTATTTGTCCAAAGGAAGCGCTTGAGAAGTGTAATGTTTCAGAATATGTTTTAAGTCTAGAAAAAAAACCTTAAATATAGACAAAAATCAAAAATATTTGTTGTGCGAAAAATCCATGTCGAAGCCAATAAATTAAAAACGAATTCTTTAATAAACGAATATTTTCTGTTCATTTGCACCTACCAATGACACCAACGATGTCGTGATCGACCTGTAATTAACGACACTAGGTATAACACAGACAAAAGGAACAAAACAGCAAAGGTAAAAAAATAGGCTTATATTTATTAAAGAAATTTAATTCAAAGGAAAACCATTCGATGGCAATTGGAAATATACATTTTTTTATGATCACAAGCTATATTAGTGCCTTAAGACCTGTCATTAATAATTTTTTGGTTACAAAAAGAACAACAAATCGAGACAAAAAATATTCAATTGAAACTTGCGAGAAAACGCTGTCGCAGCCGTAAAGTTATATTTGGCCCCCATAAATTTATACAATTGAGCCTCCCTCAAATGCAAAGAATGTTCTGAAGGTCTTCTCAATAATGAGAAGAGGTAAAAAGTAGACCAATAAGAAGAAAAAGTGCAAAATTCATTGAAACTTTTTTTTTCGAAAACAATTAATTTCAAGAAAGCCACTAGCTACAAATAAGTCATGAAAGCCACTAGCTACAATATAGAAAAAAAAACAAATAGGTTCGTCTATTTGTCCACAAGAAACGCTTGAGACCTGTAGGAACTAAATATATGTCTTAAGTCTACAAAGGAACGTTAAATATAGAGAGAAAAGAAAAATTAGTTTACTTTTGTGCGATAAACCCGTGTCAGAGCCAGTCAATTCATATAGAACTCGTTAAAAAAATATTTGATTTTGTAAATTACACCTTCCATCGACAACATTTATGTTATATGTGACCTGTAATTAACGAGACTAGGAAACAAATGGACAAAAATTGCGCAGTTAAACAACGTTGAAAAGAGTTTTTTAATTTTCGAAAACAATTGTTTTCAAAGTCATCAGCTGTCTACGCAAATCAAAATACAGGCTCATTTATTCCTTCATCAAATGCCAAGGAGTACTGTCATTATTGAGCTGATTTCATACGTCTACAATGACAAGGTAAAAACGACAGTTAAAGACAATTGTATAAAAAAAATCAATTAAATTCTTCGAGAACGGGATGTCGAAGCCGTTGAAACCATAATCTATGCCTTTCAAGACCTTTATATGCTCAAATGTGCCTTATTTTGAGCGCCAATAATTTAACTTGTGAACTGCCGATAATGTGATAGTGTGACAAAACGAGAAAAAAAACGTGAAAAATTTGGCCATTACCTATAAACCAAAAAAAACATTGTGAAATCTAGTAGTATCAAAGCCAAAAAACCATAACTTAACACATAACACAGCAGAGAAATTAAATTTAACTCAACAGAAAGAAGAGGAAGAAGAAGATTTCTTTCTTTGCTGACACTAAGCCACAAGCTGACCAAATTAAGAGAAGAATGGTGGCAAATTTCAAAAAGCCACTGTTTAATAATTTTGAGTACAGAAAAAAAATACAAAAAATTGGAGTTGTTTAGGAAGGCATTTGGACCTTTCAATAGTGAGCTGTGATGTGATTTGTTCTGTTCTTTAATTATCATAAATAACTCGATTTTAAATTTAAAAAAAAGAACGACTGATTACAATCGGAATTATTTTTTCGATCGAAACAGTCCAAGATTGGACCAAAACCAGCCCCGTTATGGCTGTTCGACCACTTAGAACACTCAATTGTTTACAAAGATTGCGTTATTTGTTTTTGTGGTGTGTACTTCCGGCAAATTTAATCAAAATGGACTAAAGAAGCTTATTTCGGACAATTTTTGATAAATAAGGCTGAATTTTGAAATACGTAGCGAAAATTTTTGCCTGAAAAATCAAATCAAAATAGTCAACAATACATTTTTTTGTCTCTAAAAACAAAATAAACAGTAAAATTGTTAACACTTTTCATAATTTTTAGCAAAATTGACGAAATTTTAGGCGAAATTCCGGAAAATGTGAATAAAAACAACGGAAATTCGTCTATTATTCACAAAACTTCAAACCTCGATAACTCCCTGTAAAATACGAAATTCAAAAAAAATCTTTTTAATTTCATAATCTACGCTGGAGGGGCTTTTTAATGAAACCACTCACAACTCTCTATGATGAATATATCGATCGGTCAAAATTGACTGAACAAAAAAAACCATTTGAGTATATAGTTCCTCCCCCCTCAAGAGGGTCGGAACAATAAAACAAGAGTTAACCATCTGTCGGGAGTTAACAGAGCTGATCTTGGATCAAAGTCTGATCAAGATTGTCAGTGTAACGAATGTGAGGAAAACGAATGTGGCGAAGAGCAAACCTGACCCAGGCTATCCAGACAAAAATTTAACGTAATTGCAATTTGTACTAACAATTGCGAACCACTGGAAATAAATTGACAAGGGGAGTTCAAGTTTAGTTTCTATGAGACCGTGCATTATTTCTCAATTATGACAGCAAAAAGGCAGAGAACAATATTAGCTGAAGTTGAAACAAATATTTTTGCCCATATATTGACCATATTTGCAATAACCAGGATATCATCAAATTTAAGATTTTGATGTCGCCATTCTGAATACGAGCAAACCATTTGCGACCAACGTATGAGTACAGGGGAACAATGTATGTCCTTGTATGTTTACCTGGTTTTTTGGGTATGGCTGGCAACCAGGGTTTGCTTCGTGCAGGTGGCAATTCTTTTATTCAAATCTTCCGCAACAATTCTTGGTCTAGTAATATGAATAATTGAACCACATTTGTTACTTACTAATTATCAACACGCATACACGGAAGAAACAAACACCAAACTGTATTTCTTTGATTGAATTGGCGTAAACATGGTTGCAACGATCCTCACTTCGTCTTCAATTAAAAATGTGGTTCACTGAAGTTGTCATTATTGTATATGTCATCACATATCTAAACCGTAATGTTTTTCTACGCTAGATAATTTTTGGCATAACATTCTTTCATGCTACCGTTACTCGTTGGTTCCAGCTCAGCAATCGAAGTATCATCCATAACTTAATGACATTACCTAAGTTGGGACCAATTCTACAATGTGTATTCTTTTAAACTAAATTGAAGTTTTTCCACTTAAAAGTTATCGAAAAGTAAACCAGCCCTTGGTTCATTCTTTCAAGTTTATCTTCCTGGCTTGCTTTTCACAGTTTTTGGTAGCTTTGCTCCGTTATGTTTCTTCCTCAGGCTGTAGGCATTAAAAATTGGTTATTCCTGCCAGCGCCTAAATTGTATGAGTCATAAAAATCCGTTGTTCAATCGCAGAAACCATTATTGAAGCCAGTGATTCTGGAATTTTTATCGTGTAAGATCTAATAAGATGCTGATCAAACATCTTTATCGCGTAAGATCTTATCTGGTCTTATACGATAAAAATTTTGCCCGACGTGAACTATAATCGTTTAGGATACTTATCAGACCTTATAAGAAAATAATTAAATTTTGCTGAATTGTTATCTTATAAGATCTGATATGTATTTTATCAGATCTTAGACGATAAAAGATCATGCAGGGCAAAATTTTTATCGTGTGCGATCGGATAAGACATGTTTTTGATGATTTCAATATAACTGTATCACATAGTCATTCTTATGAAAGTAAAAAAAAAATCGTCAACTAACCAATTATGAAGCAAAAAGAAATTTGTTGATTCTCTTTTCGTGGCAGTTTTCTGGTGAGTCTTAACTGGGTACAATGACTAAACTTAGCAGTCCAAGATAGTTTGGTCTTTGAAAAAAGTTTTTGGCCTAGTTTGATAACAAAAAAGCCCCTTACACTCGAATAACTGATTTCACAAAATATTTTAAGTCTTAAAAGACAATTTAAGATAATTTTTCCTTTGATGCTCTGACACTTAAGTGTTGCATGCCGTAGTTTCAATTTTTAGTCTTGTAGTCGGCTTTAATTTATAGTCTACAGACTTGCTTAGATTAGTCAACACACCAGAGCCAGTGTGTCAATAAACTAAAGTCTGATCCATTGAAAATATTGAGGGACGACTGAGGGATCACTAAATTGAGGGCAGTTTTTTCCTCATGCCAGTGAATTGTTCCTAGCTTTCCTAAATATCATGCATTTTTTCTGAACTTTTTTTTCTTCCTTTTTTTCCTTCCTTGTAACATTAACTGGTCACTCAAAACTAAAAATCAGATTTTTTTTTTATTTTTAGTGGATACGCTAACAAATCGAAATAACAAAATGACTACCGATTGTTTTTACAAAGCATGCTTTTATTTTTCCAGTAACGGTTATTGTTTTGTCATCATGACTCATTTTTTTGTGCTTTCTATAGAATTATGCTCCACTATTTGTTAACATGAATGAACGAGTGATAAGTGCTGTTTCCAGAACCATTCAAAGACAAACAATTTAGTAGCAGTCAGGTAATGCTGTGAATTAAATATAAAAAAGGCGATGCATTTTGAAAATTAAGTGATTTTTTTAAATAAATAAACCACAGGTGCTTAAAATATTCATGGTATCACTAATTGTCAAATTTGTTAGACTGAATTTTGTTTTTGTATTCCATGGGGGTAAAATTTGTTTTGAATTTTGAGCAGAGTAGAGTATTAAATATGATGTCTAGCAGTTTCTCAGAACACCAAAACCATCAAAATTGTGATTTTTTTTACAGACTCGGCTTTTTTTGTAGTCGGCTTTATTTTTAGTCTACAGACTTGCTCAGAATTGGACCTGAGCCAGTGTGTTATTATGCTAAAATCTGAGCCATTGACAATATTGAGGGACAACTGAGGGATCATTAAATTGAGAGCAGTTTTTTCCTCATGCCAGAGAATTATTCCTAGCTTTCCTAAATATCATGCATTTTTGCTGAATCCTTTTTTTTTCTGCCTTTATTTCCTTCCTCGTAACATTAACTGGCACTCGATGCCATAATTCAGAAACTTCTTGACTTTTTTTGGATACACTAATCAATTGAAATAACAAAAAGACTACCGAGTGTTTTGTCGAAGAAGCATTCTTTTATTTTTCCAGTAACTGTTTGTTGTCATCATGGCTCAGTTTTTGGTGCTCTCTAGAGAAATACGCTCCATTATTTGTTAAAATAAATGAAGGAGTGATGAGTACCTTCAAACAATTGTCAAAAACAATGGGCTTTATTCTGCAAAAATTATAAAGATTCAAAAAATTGCCGTATAGATTTCATAGCTCATGTTAGAAGGCACCTAGTCGGCCCGAAAAACTGCCAGAAAAAATGAAAATATTGATATAGATTCAAAATTTGGTATGGAATTCCTTCAATGACAGCTTTGATATAGAACCAAAATTGTCTTTGTTAGATGTGAGTATAAATATCTAAGTTAGAGCAGAGATAAAGAACTAGCCTTGTATAAAAAATCAGCTATTTTTTTTAGAATTTCTAGAAAAAATGGCAAAAGGAAGGCACTGCTAGAGAAACGCTATATGATAGACTCAAATTAAGGGCTCAATCTAATTCCTATTATTTTGGCGAAATTCACAGACCTTAAAAATGTGTCATAACGATGAATTAATGATCAATACCCTTCTTGACATTTTGCCCATGGCACATAATTTCATAACATCTCTGATAACTGAAATTATCAATTCCTTTTGATCTTTGGAATCAGTTGTTGTGATTTTCCGATTAGTTTGATCTGATGTTAAGTTGCGCTCCTCAGCACAACTGTGCATAACAATGGCATTTCTGGGATTGCTGAGATTTTGGTCACTTGCTGGATAAATATGTAAGAATTGCGATGTATTTAGTGATTGTGGTAAATAGATTGTTCCATCAGATTTCACTGCAATCGTTTCATAGATTCATCGCTTTTGTATCAGCGGCAATTTTTCTTTTTCTTACTGTTCATGCGATGAAAAAATAATTCACAGGTAAATGTCCACAATCACTAAAACAAACAAAAATCACCACTGTCTTTTCCCGATAATAGGGGGAATTATAACTGAAAGGAAAACACATGTAATGATAAAAAATAAAATACTTTTTTTTGAAATTATAAGAAGGAGGCTCCTTAGCATGAGAATCAAGTTCGAAGCTGTGTATTGCCTTATTGCTAAGAGATTCTGAGTATGCGGTGAAAAAAATTTATCTAAAAAGTTGCCATTCTAAAAATTTACCACTGAATTTACCAATAAACAAAAAAGATTTTTGCAATGAAGAAAATTTGAGCGCTATTCAAAGCAATGCTTATACATTTCCCCCGTGATGCTCTACGGGATTACATTATTCTGCTTGTGAACCATTTTGCAAAATAATTTATCCGATAGTTGGAACTAAAGGGTCCAACATCGTGGGAGTATGTCGGATATTTTCCACATTGAGTATTATCATATTGTATAATATTCCTTGACTCCGCCAAAAAAATGTTATACAAATATAATGATACCAGCAAAAAACAAGAAGTTTTATCTGACTCTCTCAGTGAAGTAGAATTTTTAAACTATCGTATTTAACAGGATGCAACAAATCTTATTGCGACATTTGACAAATTATTGTCAAAAACTTTGTTTTTTATAACAACTTTTCCCTCCGCAAGCTGCAGATACGTTTAGAAGCAAGATAAATTAAAAAAATGATAAAGATCAGTTTTGGAGTGATTCACAATATGAGCTTAATTCATAAAAATTTTTGAAATAAACGATCCAAAACTAATGTTTCCAAAAACCATTAGAGTCTTTGGAGCGCCAATATATATTTCAGTGACAAACCTTGTCGTACATTACATTGACACTCTAGATTTGCAAGGCAACTACAAAAACAAAATATTGTCAACTCAGTATCATTATTAATATGAGAGGCGATTAGAATGTTAAATTACGCAACTAATTGCGAACTGCAAAATAAAGGGAAAGAATAAGCAACAGCTAATTGATATGAACAGACATTAGTCTACAAAAGAGAGATAATTATTGCTAAAGATAAAAATGGCGATTAATGCACTAGTAAAAACAGATATATAAAGTTTGATGCCTAAAGTTTGCCACCAAGTAAACTAAGTACAATTTATGGAATTCTACATCGGCAGAATTAATGGGACAAAACCAGTTATGAATTGTTTTCTCTATAAAAACAAAAAAAAATTATTGTGTATTTTCGTCCAGTGACATGAACCTTGACTTAAAATAATTTGATGCACTCGGCATGACAACAAGTTTGCAAAGAAGCAGTTTTTCTAGAAACCAGATTTTATTCCCAATCATGAAAGCCCATCTTTTGTTTTAAAAAAATCTCGGGGTTTTATCCAGTTTGATTGTTTCTCTCGACATTATCTCTTTTTGATCTGGTCGAATCATTTTCTAATAGAGAATCACTACTGTTCCAAATTGCTGTATGAGTATGAATTGCTTATGAAGTCTCGCCAAAATGATTTTCGTTACTATTATCAGAAGGTTGCTGGCCAGAAATTATTTTGAGACAAGTTGAAAAGAACTATGAAAATTTTGCCTCAAACATATTAGCCAACTATAATTGTTTGCAGACTCCAAGGCAAACTTTTGTTCAAAAAATTTTCAAGTTCATTTGAAAATGACAAATCTGACTGATATCGTTTGTGAACCCTGTGATTTTCCGGAAAAAGAACATAACAAGCCACTTAAAGCTAGTTGGAAATCAAACTGCTTCAAAATAACATAAAAAAGTACCCCCTTTCCGTTTTTTTTGGGAAATTGGAAATCTATATTAGCTTAATTTAAAATATTCGTGCAATGTGTCATGACGGAATATCGTCTACTGAACAGCCAACCTTGCTTTTCCCCAGAAAAATAAAAATCAATAGTACTGGCTTTTGTTGTTTTCAGATTTTTGATTTTTGGGTACTTTTCCGGAAGACCCAAAGATAGGAAAATATGACTTGTCTGAATTGTCTCAATATATTGATTTCAGAGATTTTTTTCGACCAATCACATAAAAAATTTTCAAAATATTCAAAACTTTTTTTTGCTCCTTATCAAAATACACGATCAAAATGCAGAAAAGTATCAGACACAGTAAAATTTAGCAAAAAAAAACTGACCAAAATGGCCGAAAGTGATTAGTTAGTTGGTAACTGTATCAAAAACTTCTTTTAAAAACCGAATTTAGTAAGGAACAAGGCGGCTCGGTAATGTGCGATGGCACATAAAGTTCCGACCCCTCCCATCCACAATTTTGGCATAATTGTCTACCAAATGAGGAACAGATAGAAAAACCCAAAGATTATTTTTTGCGAATCCCAAAAAAGCCCAAGTCTTTTTCAAAAAATTCTGTATGAACCATAAGATAGCCTCCAAAGCAAATAACTCAGTGGAGTAAAAATTGATGCATTAGATTGCTGTAATATGTCAATATTAAGAAAGCGAGTCAGGACGAATAGCAAAATCAAACAACAACAACAACAAACATTAATTACATCAAAAAATTTATGTCCCTCTTAAAAACTAAATTTAATAACAAAGTCAACATACCGTCAGATAAACCTAAAACTAAACAAAAATAACTTATAAATCACCAGAAAACATATGCGACCAGTCCATAAAAAGGTTTGGTAACAATTATACAAAAAAGAAAAAAAGAACAAATACAGTAAAGTAAAAAAATTAACTTATTTTTTTTGAAACAGTTAACTTCAAAGTAATAAATACCATTAGGAATCAATTAATATTACCACAAATTTACGATTACCACTGCTTCTATAGAAGGGCATTATGACCTGTCCTTATTCATTTTTTAAAGCGGTTAAAAAGAACAACAAAGATTAAACAAAATTTCAATTGAAACTTGCCAGAAAACGCTGTCAAAACCGTCAAGCCAAATTTTGGCAATCAAAATGTATTTGATTGCGCCTTCTTCAAACAGCTATAATGTATTACTTGGCCATTTTTTAGTAAGACTAGGTAACAAGTAGACAAAAAAGCGAAGTGCTAAAGTATGTAATACTTTTATATTTTTTCGAAACAAAATTACATTCAATGTCATGAAAGGCAATAATTACAAAAAGCGCTATTTAAATAGGGTCGTTTATTCATGACAAAGAAGTCCTCGAGACCTGTAATTATCAAGCATATTTCTTGCATCTACAAAAAGAACGTCAAATATGACAAAAATCAAATTATTTTACTTTTTTTTATGAAAAACCGGTGTCGAAGCCAGTAAGGTCATAACAAATTCTTTTAAAAAAAAGATTTTGGGACACCAATCCCTCTTATTCCCTTGACACCCATAATGTCATATTTGACCTGTAATTAACTAACGAGATTAGGTAACAAAAAGAAACATAAAAAGAACAAAATTGCGAAGTTAAAAATTTTTTTTTTAAATTTTGGAAAACGATTTTTTTCAAAGTCATGAAAGCCATCAGCTATCTACTAATATCAGAATATCGGTTCTTCTGTTCTTCCATGAAAAGCCAATGAAAGCTATCACTATACAGGAAATTTCAAACGATCGAAACGACAAAGTATAAATGACAGTTAGAGACAAAATTCAATTGATTTCTTCAAGAAAGAGGCGTCGAGGCCGTTAAAACGATGATGCATATCGTTCACAATTTTAATATGTTCAATTGTGACATATTCTGAATGCTAATAAGGTGACCTGAGAACTGTCAATAATGTGATAATGTGACAAAATTAGAAAACGTGAAAAGCTGGCAAATATCAAAACAAACAAAAATCTGAAATCTTGTAGTATCAAAGCCAGAAAACAATAACTTCAGGCTTAAAACTGCAACCGAGAATAAATGTTAAATCAATAGAAAGAAGAAGCAGTCTTTCTTTGCTGACACTAAGCTGGAAGTTGAACAAATTAAGAATAAAATAGAGGAAAAGTTAGTTAAGCCATTATTTATTGAAAAGTCAATTATTTTTAAAAAAAGAAACGACCATACACTTTCAATTAAAAAACTAAATGCATTAGCTTGGAGCTGCTTAGCAAGCGAATTGGTTGGACCTATCACTCCTGAGCTTTGATTTGATATGTTCTGTTCTTTATTATTAAAAAAAGTCTTTTTTTTTTAAAAAAAAAGACCGACTGATTACAACCCAATTTTTTTTGGATTGTAACAATCCAAGAATGGCCCACAACTAACCCTGCTAATACTTGTTGTCCGTTAGGAACAATTGATTTTTCGAATGTTGTAGATATAGATAATTTGTTAGTTGAAATCTCAAAATAAATTCTGCATTTTTGATAATCAACGAGTAAAGTTAGCAAAAAACGGCAAAGTTTTAACTACAGTGCACTCTCAGCGGACTCTGAAGTAGAAATAGCCCCCCTCTGAGTCTACAAAGGTTTTATGAGTGTTGTTTGGGGGTGTACTGTCGGCAAATTTAATCAAAGTGGACTAAAGTAGCTTATTTCGTGCTGTTTTTGATGAAAAAGGCTAAATTTTGAAATGTTTATCCAGATTTTTTGACCAAAAAAAAATAAATCAAAACAATCAACACTGCTTGTTCGTCTCCAAAAATAAAATCAACGACACTATTCTTAAAATTTATAACAAATCTTAGCAAAATTGACGAAAATTTAGGCAAAAATTCCGGAAAATGTGAATAAAAACAACGTGAATTCACTCCTCTTTTCTCAGAAGTTTAAACCTCGATAACTCCCTGTAGAAAACGAAAATTAAAAAAATCTTTATAATTCCATATTCTACGCTGGACGAGCTTTCTAATGATACCAGTTTAACTCTCTACGATGAATATATCGAGCGGCGAAAATTCACGGAACAAAAAAAAACCCATTTGAGTATATAGTTCCTCCCCCCTCAAAAGGGTCGGAACAAAAAAGTTTCTGCACTGCAATTCTGGGGACCGAGGGTATCTGTCTGATAGCAGTATCTGTCTCAGATACCCTCAAAACTGTTGAAATTTCTCTGGAAGAAAAAATTAGGTGCTAGTATAATTATGTGTGTTAGCTCTCAAAATTGTCTTAGGTAATAACTGAAAAAAATAACCCTTTGAAACTAAACTTTCAACCCTGTGAAACTAAACTTGTAACACCTTGAATAGTCATGCAAAAGAATCTTTTTCTTAGCTCATCTTGAAACGTGTGATCAAGAACTTGACAATGTTAGTTTATTGACAAGTCATATTATCTGAATAAGTTTTACGCAAGACATAATCATAGAAAACAATCCAACGATCCCCAAAATGTTGCAATGATTGAGCGGTAAATGTTTTCCATTCATTTTATTTGATTGAGGTGAATACCTGCAGCTTTTGTATTGTTTCAAACAGATTATCAAAATTCAAGCGCACGTGCTTTTGCGCCGCATACATAGCCGATGAATTAAGAGAAGAAAAACAATACATATACAATCTCATGTAAAACATTACGTGTATGCATTTATCATTATTATCGTACCGAATAATATAGAGGCACTGCATCAATTCAGATCTGATTTTACTGTTTGTGGATAATCTGGCAGATGATTTAATTTTTTGATTATAGAGCACAAAATGCCGGATAATTCACTGCCTGTTTTAGACAGGGGTTCCAATTCTCCAAAATCTCCAGGTATGTATTGAATCTGAAACACAAAATTGTAATTTATAAACAAAAAGCAATTTGAATTTGCATTCCAAAGTTTCACGTTCGTTTAAATATTTTTGCATTTTGCAAAGTTTTTGATTTAAGTTCCTTGTTTTTTTCCGAATGTGACTAAAATGTAGTTACACAATTGTAACAGCAAAATTAATTTTGGTTGAAGCGATTTTATATAATTTAGTGACATACTCTGTACGACAGAACCAGAAACTTAGTTTCTGTTCAAGCCTTTAAGGTACAAATGGCAAATTTTTGCGTTTAATAAAAAGGCTGTTTTCTCTTTATAAGAATTTTTCGGCCAAAAACACGAGCAAAATTTTAAGCTCTTCCAACAATTAACGTTAAAAATTTTTCACATATTGTTACTTTCAGCCCATCTATATAACTTAGGTAATCTAGTTTGTCGAGATGCTGTAATCTAAATTAGTCCAATAAAAGGACCGAAATTTATTTTCAACAACAGCAGCAAACTGTTCCTTCACAGAAGAACCGCAAAAAAAATTATCTCTGCTCAAAATACTCTGAAAAGAAAAGTAAAAGTGAACAAAACAATTTACATTTCTAGCGTCAGATAAAAATCCTGTATTTCAAAAGTTTTCAGCGATTAGAAGAATCTATTTGGCACAGAAAAATTGGATCTTTTCCGTTTGTGCCCCCCAGTACGTTATGCGCCCCCCAGTTAGAGAGCACGTGTCATTACATAGTAAATCATTATGTAAAGTTATTGCACGTGCGTCTGGGGGATGCAAATAATATGCACCCACTAAGCTGGGGGGGGGGGGCACTAACTGAAAAGATCCGAAAAATTTATTAAGTATATTTTAAAAATGATCACAAATCTTTTCTCAAAACCGAAATTTTTTTCTTTTTCTATTCAAAGCAGAAATGCTCTAACTTTTGTTTAAAATTTTGCAAAAAATATGATAACAAAAAATAACACAATATTTTTATTATACAAAAAAACATTCGTTATGATGAAAGTAGGTATATTGCAGGCGGTAGTTTTTCTCTTTAGCCAAAACAGATAATTTTCCGTATTAGAAAGATACGATTAATTTAACTTAAAATCTCATTCAGAGTACATTTTTAGTTCAAAAACTTACATCTCAATCAAACTTACATCTC